>NC_136262.1:173297338-173384838 GCF_964187855.1 Myxine glutinosa
AGTCGGTTGGTGCAGAAACACCAGGAAACGGATGCGGTGAAGGACCGCCCAAGGTCTGGAAGACCTCGCGTGACAACAGTCCGCCAAGATAGAGCGCTTTTGAGACTGGTGCGACGATATCCCTTCGCCTCGAGCCATTTCCTGAAGGACAACTGGCTGCCCAACAGAAGGCTATGTCACCGTACCGTGAGGAACCGCCTGAAATCGGCCGGTTTAAGGTCAAGACGAGTGATCAAGCGTCCAAGGCTACTCGAACGACATCAGAGGGAGCGTTTGGCATGGTGCCTAGCGCGACGTGGATGGAACATCCGGTCTTGGAGGCGAGTTCATTGGTCGGATGAAAGCCGATTCTTGCTGTACGTGACAGATGGGCGTGTTCGGGTGTGGCGCCACAAAAACACCGCGTATGCACCTAAAAACATTCAACCAACGGTACCCTTTGGTGGTGGCTCGATTATGGTCTGGGAATGCTTCTCCCATGACTGTAAGTTGGACCTGATAACTGTGCGAGGTAACCTCAACGGAGAGCGATATGCCGAGGAAATCCTGAATACCACCGTAATCCCGCACTTCGATGACCACACCCTCGCCAGCAGACCCATCTTCATGGATGACAACGCCAGGCCTCACCGTGCGAGACGCGTCCGAGCCTTGCTGGAGCAAGGTGCTGTGACAACCATCCCCTGGCCTGCGTACAGTCCTGACCTGAACCCCCTCGAGCACGTTTGGGACATGTTGGGACGACAAATTGCGAAGATGGTCCCTCCAATAGCCAATCTGGATGAATTGGAACGTGCATTACATCGGGAATGGAACAACCTGCCACAGCAACGCATACGACGGCTTACAGGGTCTATGAGACGTAGGGTTGAGTCAGTGATCCGATCACGTGGGTCCTACACACGTTATTGACGCAAAGATCGCTAGAGGTCTTCTCAGAACAATGACTGTACGTTAGAAAACATAAACGTCATCCACACTGTCCGTGATGGACCTATAGCTCCATACTTAAATTGAGGTGAAAATATGCCTAAAATTCCCAAAAAATTTCACCTTAAATTATTCAGAATAAAATATTGAAAACGGCATGATTGTTATGTTTTTATGTGACCATAATATCACTTCTCCAGAAAATATAGCAATATCATGGGTATATTACACTGTTTTGACGACAACAAACTTGTAATGTGCGAGGTTGTAAAAAAACGGGGGGGGTGCTTAACTTAATTCTTTGTGTATATATATATATATATCGATATATATATATATATATATATATCGATATATATATATATATATATATATATATATATATATATATATATATATATATATATATATATATATATATATATATATATATATATATATATATATATATATATATATATATATATATATATATATCGATATATATATATATATATCGATATATCGATATATATATATATATATATATATATATATATATATATATATATATATATATATATATATATATATATACATATATATATACATATATATATACCTGTGCGGTGTCTGTCTTGTGTTGTCTTGTCACTGAACTACTCCCTCAAACTTTTGTGAAATCGTACCAAACTTCTGGCATGCACCTATCTCTCCCATTGGTATGTCCTAAGTGTATTTTTTTTGAAAAATTTCCAATACAGTCATACCCCGTTTTACGCCATTTCGACCTACGTCAAATCCGACTTTACACCACTCTTCTAGAGTAAATTTCAGTTCAGCGAACGTCATTATGTGCGACTTTATGTCACTCCTAGACATGGGGGAAAAAAAATCCTTAAAAATATATTTAAAATAAATAAAATAGTACATAAATTAACAATAAAAGAAGCTAAAAAAAACAATTTAAAATACAATAAAAAGCACATTTAAAAAATATTAAAATGTATGTACAGTATACTGTACGTACACGCAGCTGCTGGTTCTCATTCAAAACAGAGGTGACGTACAGTATTCCTTTACTGTGTCTGTTAGCCATGGGTCCTAAGAAGGATAATGCTAGTGTTTCCAAGCGTAATGTGGTTACGATGGAAGATAAGTTAAATCTGATTAAAAGGTATGAAAGGTGAAAAAGTGTCGGTGATAGCGCATAGACCTTATCGCGAATTGGAACCGCAATGCGTCATGGGATCGGAAAGGGGCAATAGCGCCGCCGGCGGTCGCTGTCACTTTGACAGACTGCTTGTTTACATTGACACACTACGTGATCCTTACCACTTTAAACTACTTTTAGGACTTTTTTACTGTGACAAATTAACTGTGAATTGTGATCAGCTCATGAGCCAGTATTTGCAAGCCAAGGACACCGTCGCAAAACTGAAAGCCGCCATTGCAGTATGTAACAAGAAGCTTACTGTTTCGGACATAGCAAACTGTGATGAACTTGTGAAACTTTATACAGGTTTACCAAGTTATGACCTGTTTAAGTGGTTATTAGCAGAAGTATCCCCTCATGCACAGAACCTTCATTATTATAAGGGGAAATTATCAATGGAAGACAAGACCTGGCAAATAAACAATACTACAAAACTTGGAGTTAAGCGATCTCAATCTTTAGAGGATCAACTACTCATGACACTCATGAAGCTTCGGCTTAATCTTCGCGACGAAGACCTCGCATTTCGCTTTGGATTAGGACAAAGCACCGTCTCCCAAGTTTTTTTCGCAAGTGTACAGCCAATATGTCAAGACATACTCTCAAGTGCCTTGTTGGTATTACACCTAGCGGAACAATTTCATACATTTCCAAACCTACAGGAGGAAACACGTCGGACAAAAAAATTGTAAAGACGACGAACATTGTAGACAAGTTCCAGCCCGGCGATATTTGTATGGCCAATCGAGGTTTCAACATTCAGGAACTGTTCTTGCATAAGCAGGTTGTTTCTCTTCTCCAATGGGAACCCCCCTTTCTCTCAAATATTTCTTTAAATCGCTGGATTTTAATGCCAAAAAACGCTGAATTTCTTTCACATGAGCCATCTTCCTTTCCGTAAACACAGCGTCGATCGTAGACAGACGCTTCCTCTTCTGGGTTCGTATTTACCATTGCCCCCTTTTCGATCCCATCATGCTTTGCGGTGGAGCGCCCTCTGTTGATATTTACCGATTCGCGATGAGGTCTATGCCTTAGGGCTGCTACGGTCGACGGTATCGACCATCATTCATGATAGGCAACATATTCTCGCATACGTCACTGAAAAAGCGCCGACGGCTAAGACTGCTAAAATGTGTGTTTGTGTTCAGAAGAGACGCCACGTTTAAGGTGAATAACATAATCTTATTAATTTTATTTATTATTCTTTACAAATTCATTTATTAATTGTGTTCATTACTCATTAAAAAATATGACAAAAATGTGTTTTTAAGTGTTCTTTAAGGTTTAGCGATAGTTATATACTTTCGCGAGTTATTTACTCTAGTTTTACGGTGTTTGTCTTCATTTTAAGGCATTTTTAAGGCTTTTTTTTTTTTTTTTTTGTATACAAGATCGAGGCTCGTGAAAGAGCTAAAAGACATTACGCCCGGTTTACGTCAAAAACCGAGTTACGTCACGGCTTATGGAACCAATTAATGACGTAGGCCGGGGTATTACTGTATATATATTTTTTGGGGGGGAATTTTTTGGGGAAAAAAAAAATTTTTCAACTTCAATTGTTTATAATTATTTTATGTTTATGTTTATAATTGTATATTACAAATACATTTGTGCATTATGATTGTTTGAATTATGATTGGTGTACACCATGAAAAAACAGCAACTCAGGTACAGTCATTTATCTATATATCTACATATCTGGGCAGGGTCTGTTGTCACTGAACTACTCCCTGAAAATTTTGTTTCCATGGTGGTGAAGTGTTTTAAAAAACGTGGTGGTGGTTTTGAATCACGTGGTGGTGAGGTGTTTTGAATCACGTGGTGGTGAGGTGTTTTAAATTACGTGGGGTTGAGGTATTTTAAATTACTTGGTGGTGAGGTGTTTTGAATTAAGTGATGGTGAGGTGTAATCGTCCCAAACGTCCAGTGTGCACCTACCCCTCCCTTATGTATGTGCTGAGGCGTTCTTTTTTGAATTCTATATATTTTTTCAACCTAAGTCTTCAACCTAAATTGCTTATAAAAATGAAAAAAATCACAAACACTACAAATAAATTTGTGTAAAATAATTGTTTGTATTATGATTGCTGTAAATCATGACAACACAGCAACTCAGGTACAGTCATTATCCTCAGCTAAAATAAGCCCGTTCCTCAGTAACGACGCTTGGTGAAGCGAGCGCAGCGAGCCGAGCCAAGCTAGTCTATCTATATATTTATCTGTGCAGTGTCTGTCTTGTCTTGTCTTGTCGTCAACAACAACAACAACATGCATTTTAAGGCAATTTTCCCTGCTAGAGCGGGGGTTAGCCTTGCGGACCCCATGACAATCTTCTCCATTTTGCCCTATTTTCTGCATCTCTCCTTGTTAACCCCCTTGCCCGCATTTCTTCTTCCACCATCTTTAGCCAAGTCTTTCTCGGTCTTCCCCGTCCTCTACTTCCTTCTACATTAACTTCCATCACTCTTCTCAACCAGTCACTTTCATCCTTCCTCAATACATGACCAAACCATCTCAACCTGTTCCTCTTCACAGCATCAATCACAGGCAATATTCCCATCATCTTTCGCAATTCATCATTTGTCCTCCTCTCTCTCAACGATACTCCACACATCCATTGAACCATTCGCATTTCCACCCTTTCCAGCCTTCGTTGCTGCTCTACGTTCATTACCCATGTCTCGCTCCCATAAATCATAACACTTCTCACACATGCAGCATACACCTTTCCCTTCAGCTTCAGCGACACTCTCCTCCTCATCAGCACGCCACTCAGTTCCCGAAACTTCTTCCATGCACATCTCACTCGAGCAACCGTTGCCGAGTCTGATCCACCTTCTCCATTCAGCATGTCTCCGAGGTAGCAAAATGTTTTCACACCTTCCAGCTTCACGCCATCTCCAAGATCCAACTCAACATTTCCTCCATCTGCAGCTCCCTCTGCGCACACCTTACATTTGAATGTAGCTGCCACACTGGTTAATGACCCTCTCAGACCACTACATTTTTGATGAACCCACTCAGCGCACATTGTACACTGAATGGAGTTCACTCCGACACCCTTCCTGCACACAGCACACGGCCACTTCCCAGTTCTTTCCACTTGTGTCTTGTCGTCACTGAACTACTTTCTCAAACTTTTGTGAAATCGTACCAAACTTCTGGAATGCACATATCTCTCCCGTCGGTATGACCTCAGGGTATTTTTTTTGAAAAGTTTTCCAATTTTTTTTTTTTTGGGGGGGAATTTTTTCGGGGAAAAAAAGAATTTTCAACTTCAATTGCTTATAAAATGTGATATCACGTATATTACAAATACATTTGTGCAAAATAATTGTTTGAATTATGATTGGTTTAAACCATGATAAAACGGCAACTCGGGTACAGTCATTTATCTTTATATCTTCACATCTGGGCAGTGTCTGTGTTGACACTTAACGACTCTCTCAAACTTTTGTTTCCGTGGTTGTGAAGTGTTTTTAATAACGTTGTGGTGGTTTTGAATCACGTGGTGGTGAGGTATTTTGAATTATGAGGTGGTGAGGTGTTTTGCATTACGTGGTGGTGAGGTGTTTTGAATTACATGGCGGTGAGGTGTTTTTAATTATGTGCTGGTGAGGTGTTTTGATATTAGTTGGTGATGAGGTGTTTTGAATTACTTGGTGGTGAGGTGTTTTGAATTACTTGGTGGTGAGGTGTTTTGAATTATTTGGTGGTGAGGTGTTTTTAAATGACGTGGTGGTGAGGTGTTTTTAATTTCGTGGCTGGGAGGTGTTTTTATTACGTGTTTTATGGTTGAGGTGCTTTTAATTTCGTGGTGGTGAGGTGTTTTTAATTTTGTGGTGGTGAGGTTTTTATTACGTGTTTTATGGCTGTGAGGTGTTTTAAATCACTTGGTGGTGAGGTGTTTTGAATTACTTGGTGGTGAGGTGTTTTGAATTACTTGGTGGTGAGGTGTAATCGTCCCAAACTTCCAGTCTGCACCTACCCCTCCCCTAGGTATGTGCTGAGGGGTTCTTTCTTAAAAAAAAAAAACATTCAACTTAAATTGCCTATAAAAATGTAATATCACAAACACAACAAATACATTTGTGCAAAATAATTGTTTGTATTTTGATTGGTGCAAATCATGACAACACAGCAACTCAGGTACAGTCATTATCCTCAGCTAAAATAAGCCCGTTCCTCAGTAACAACGCTTGGTGAGGCGAGCGCAGCGAGCCAAGCCAAGCTAGTATATATATATCTGTGCAGTGTCTGTGTTGTGTTGTGTTGTGTTGTGTTGTGTGTTGTCTTGTGTTGTCTTGTCTCGTCACTGAACTACTCCCTCAAATTTTGTGAAATCGTACCAAACTTCTGGTATGCACCTATCTCTTCCGTCGGTATGTCCTGAGGGTATTTTATTTGAAAAATGTACCAATTTTTTTGTTTGTTATTTTGGAATTTTTTGGGGAACTTTTTTTTTTTTCAATTTAAGTTTTCAACTTCAATTGTTTATAAAATGCAATATCACATATATTACAAATACATTTGTGCATTATGATTGCTTGAATTATGATTGGTGTAAACCATGAGAAAACAGCAACGCAGGTACAGTCATTTATCTATACTAGGGCATGCCCGTACTATATATATATCTAAAATTATATCCCCCCCCCTATTTACATGAAATGGTTTGGTCCAAAGCGAACGGCTTGCGAGTGGTGACAATCCCCCCCCTCTATTTACATGCAATGGTTCGGTCCAAAGCGAACGGCTTCCGGAGTTTGGTAAAGAAATCGCCATCGCGTACACAAACGCGCAGGAAAGCGAATGAATCGCAAATTCGTTTTTATTAGTTGTAAAACATAATGCCCAATTATTCAATTAGCGCCAACGTATTTTGGCTGTTTGCAATTTAATCGCAAGGCAAAGTAGAAAGAGAAGAGGGAAAAAAAGAAAAGCCTTGCCTTGCTGCAAACAGCTGCTGCAAACAACAACAACAGGGAAGGCTGCACTGTCCGGAAGTTGGCATATCGCAGTTACGATTATTTTAGTGTTAATGGCCAATTATTCAATTAGCGCCAACGTATTTTGGCTGTTTGCAATTTAATCGCAAGGAAAAGTAGAAAGAGAAGAGGGAAAAAAAGAAAAGCCTTGCATTAACGCATTAACGCTTGCATTGCATTAACGGTTCGGCACACGTGATAGCTCGCTGCTCTCTGATTGGTTGAAGCGTTTTTTGGACATAGCTCGGTAGGTACTTGTCCGATTAATTTCAAACCTTGAAAAGGCACATCCTCGGGTCCCCAGCAATATACCTGGCAAGTTTCAAGTATATCGGACCCGTGGTTGTCGAGAAACAGCGGTCACAGACAAACACACAGACACACAGACACACAGACACACAGACACACAGACACACAGACACACAGACACACAGACACACAGACACACAGAGATTACTGGAATTATAGATAGATATCTACACATCTGGGCAGTGTCTGTTGTCACTGAACTACTACCTGAAACTTTTGTTTCCGTGGTTGTGAAGTGTTTTTAATAACGGGGTGGTGGTTTTGAATTACGTGATGGTGAGGTGTTTTGAATTACATGGTGGTGAGGTGTTTTGAATTACATGATGGTAAGGTGTTTTGAATTACTTGGTGGTGAGGTGTTTTGAATTACGTGATGGTGAGGTGTTTTGAGTTACTTGGTGGTGAATGTGTTTTGAATTAGTTGGTGATGAGGTGTTTGAAATTACATGGTGTTGAGGTGTAATCGGCCCAAACTTCCAGTTTGCACCTACCCCTCCCCTATGTATGTGCTGAGAGGATTTTTTTTTAATTGTTTTTTTTTTTTTAAACCAAAATCTTCAAGCAAAATTGCTTATTAAAATGTAATATCACAAACACCACTAATACATTTGTGCAAAATAATTGTTTGTATTATGATTGGTGTAAATCATGACAACACACCAATTCAGGTACAGTCATTATCCTCAGCTAAAATAAGCCCGTTCCTCTGTAACGGCAGTTACAGAGTTCCAAGGCTGTGTTCTGGGCCCTGTGCTTTTTCTGGTCTTCATCAATGATCTCTCTGACTCTCTTGAAAATCCTCTATCTCTTTGCTGATGACTCTACTCTCTGTCGCTCCATTCTTCATCCCTCAGATCAGCAGTCTGCAGCCTCCTCACTCTCTGCAGACCTGGACAAAATCACAGACTGGGCAAATAAGTGGAACATGTCTTTCAATCCTGACAAATCTCACACTCTTACGATGTCTCTCCGAAAAGACTGACTGGACAACCCTCCCATCCACTTTCTGAATAATCCTCTCCAAGAAGTTCTGTCACTCAAGCTTTTGGGTCTCACTATCTGCCATGATCTTTCCTGGGAAAACCACATTTCCAAGCTGGCCTCCAAAGCCAGTCGCCGACTGGGCATCCTCCGTCGTGCAAAGTCCTTCCTTGGCACACCTGAGCTCCTCACCACATACAAGGCTTTCATCCGCAGCTCAATGGAATACTGCTCTCCCCTCTGGGCTGGTGCTCCTGCCTCACACCTAGCTCGTCTTCACGCTGTTGAAACCAAAGCATTCAGAATCATTGGAATCTCCCGCGATGAAGCTAACTCCAAGGGCCTCTGACTCACTCACCGCAGGCAGGTTGGTGGTCTTTCCGTCTTCTACCGACTCCTCTCTGGCTTTGCCCCCCCAGCTCTCTCTGGGCTCTGTCCCGCAAATATTCCTACAGGTCGCACAAGATCTGCCTGCAACCCTCTTATGGTTAAACTGCCAAAATCAAGACTCTCTGCTCACCTTCACTCCTTCATTCCTCTTTTCTCCCGCCTCTGGAACAAACTCCCTCACTCTCTTCAATCCCACTCCTCCCTCCAGGTCTTTAAAACAGCAGTTCTCCACCATCTCTTATCTTCCCCCATCCAAAACCTTGATCTTTTCTATCCCCACTAATTTCACTCCAATTCCACTTTTTTGAAATCCCAAATTCTGTCCTGGAAGTCCTTGGTGTCCTTGTGTTTTATACTTCTCCCACCCCCCCCCCCCCCTTCCCACGCCTCCTCCCCCCAGCCCTCTCCCTCCCACACATCTCCCTGCTCTTAAATGTTGTGTGTTCTCAAGTGTTTGTGTGCTTCCCCTTCTCTTGTCTTCCGCTCCCTCTTTTTATAAATTTTGTTTGTCTGGTTGATTTGTTTGTGAAGTAAATGTCAGCTCTTTCACGAGCCTCGATTCAGTATACAAAAAAAAACGCCGCGTGGTGAGGCGAGGCGAGCGTAGCGAGCCGAGCCAAGCTAGTATATATAAATATATATATATGTATTTCAATCAATCTCCATCTCTCAACTCCCTTACACCTCTCCTACAGGCAGCAATACATCAATCAATTGCTATCATTGAAAGGTAGACTGAGGGTCATATCACTTACCGAACTGAAGGTGCTAAGACCGTTTCCAAGATTGTCTGGCAGTAGTTGATTTTCTCCTTCTTGCTTGCAGGTACATCTTTCTTCCTACAAAGCAAAACAACACGAAAGTGTCAGACTATGATAACCAGGCCTGGAGTACTCAAGTTCAATGAATGGAACTCAAGTCACATTCTCTTATGACTTTCAACTCCACTCAATAATCTAGAAACTGAAACCTCTACGGTACCCAGGACTTCTCAACTTCCATCTCCAAATCATTCAAATAAATCAAATCAGTCAAGAAAACCTGGAATGCAGGGCAACATATTCATCAGGTAGGCAAAAACAACCTAAACTAGAACGGCCCTCGGCAGAGCGCATACCTCCGCCATGAACAGTTTACATTTTGTGTCCGAATGATCGGTGTTACGTGGTCCTCCCGGTAACTACCTGGTCTTGGTGACCCCCGGACCGTGGGAGGACCCCGCCAGGAAAAAGTATGATTTATACGCTTTCGTAATGCAATCAATATGAAAGACACAAACAATTCAGGTCAATAAGCAACCCCACACCAAGGATCCGGATTAATTAATAATATATTCTCCATCCATCATCAGCAATCAACAATCCATCAACAATCTTACTAAGATGGCCATCTCATATATTTCCCCCCTTTCCCCACTCACGACCCCTCAATAGTCACTGTCCCTCACAATGTCTCTGGGCCCCTCCAGACCAAGGTGAAGGTCGACTTCTCCGCACACGGGCAGTTGAACGGACCCCTGGCTGACGTGCTCCAAACGTGCACGTCACGTACCGGGAACAGCTGCTGCAGCGCACACCTCCTTGCAAAGCAAAGCGGGCAAAGCAAAGCGCGGCTCGCAAAGCGCGCGAGGCCCAAGGTGCGACTCGTACACGCCCTCGGAGGCGTCGAGGCGAACCGTGCCGGATGCTTGGTTCCTTCCAGGAAGCCCCGGCAACCTGACACGTAACAGGAAATCACCCCGCGCAGGTAACTCCTCTCGCCAGACGGGCTTTTCAAACTCAGCGTTCCCAACGCTAATCAATATCGACCCTGCTCGCGTCGGAGCTGGGCGAGGAAGAAGAAGATAGCCGCTTCTCCCGGACCTCGTGTCTTTTTTTTTCTTCCGGTTCACTATCCCGTTTCCGGTCTCCTGTTATCCGGAGCCTCTCTAACCATTTAACCACAACAACCTTTAATAGAATAAACATTAATAAGCAATGGCATGAATAGTAATTCACCTAAATCCGGGATCCGTAACATAGGCAAGACCTGGATCCGGACCCGAAACCAAAATCTAATCGGCTTGTTCTTGTTACCTGGCTAACCAACTCATCTCCCAAGTTTTGTCCGAATACATCCATAACTGAGATATCATGATATACATACATACATACATACATACATACATACATACATACATACATACATATATATATATATATATATATATATATATATATATATATATATATATATATATATATATATATATATATATATATATATATATATAGATGCGGTTTTGAGTTTTGTACAATAAAGGTTAAATTTCCCCCTCATAGTTAGTCACATTGCAACATGTAGCCTCGCGATAGTGCAGTTATCTCATAGTATGTGTAAGAATAGTCCTTTTCCTGTGTTAGGTAGTCTTGCGTCGAGTAGAAAAATGAGAGTTAGGTCCTTTTCATTGCTTCATTGCCTTATGCCACCTCCATTGCCTTATGCCTCCATTGCCTCCTTGTGCTGCCTTTGGCTTTTTCGCGCGAATTAACACGAGGCAGGTCTGGCAGTTCGAGTCGGGACCGAATGAGGGCGGCGAAGAAGCTGACGGTAAGCACCAGCCGCCAATCAGGGCTCAAAGGGAGTGGCTGCAGCAATGCGTCACAGGGCGTGGTTGAAACGTTCGAGAGGGCTCAGGGCATGTCCATATAACCTGTTGCGCAAAGCCCCCAGGGGCAATGAGTCGAGCAGTTGAGAAGTTCGGAGCGCAGTTCGGGGAGAGGTGAGCTTGTGCATTGAGCTATTGGAGAGGCGAGTATTGATGAGAGTTACGAGATTGGAGAAAGGCGCGCATGAACCAAGTATAAGCGCTCGTATTAAAGTGGACGCTTGGTTGAGCTTGAGGCTGAGCCTCTATTGCATTGGGTTAAGTGAGTGATAGCGCACTGGTGACTGAACGCGCTGTGGAAAGCCGCCGAGAGACGGGTACATTCCCTCCCACCTTCCTGCCTCATCATCTGCCCTTTTGTTCGAGAGACGCGCTACGAGGATCCTTTCCACCACCTGCTTGCCATTTTCGCGGGACGTGCTGGGACCGTGGAGAGAACGCCGGGCCGCCGATCCTGGACGACCAAGGCAGCGCATGAACATCATCCTGCCTGCAATTCCCCTTTGTGAGTGCCATCAGGCCCGTGTCTGGGTATTAAGCATAAGACTGCTTAAGTTCTGCTCTGTGTCTGCTTTCTACCGACTTGTACATTGTGTAAATAATAATAATTAAATCCTGTTCATTCTTTATTCGACCGCCTCGTGTTTTCCCTCATTGACTAAGCGTGGTACGAATAGAACCGCTCTAATCGGGTTCCAACACTAGAAAACTGCACGGACCACGTGGTACGCAATCCGCTCGGTGTACTCAAATTACACGTGGCTCATGCGAGGATTGCTTCCCCGCTTTCGTGGCGGTGCAGGTATTTAGGTACGTGCGAGACTTGGTCCCGAAACCCTACCTTGCGTTTGCCCGGAAGGGGCGTTTCAAGTCTCGGTTATGCCGGCCCAGAAAGAACAAGGGGCTTAATCTCCCCTTGGTAAGGGTAGGAAGGGTGGCGGAAAACCGTAACAATATATATAAATATATAAATATATATACACATATATATTGTTGTGGTTTTTGGAATAAAGGCAACCCCCCCTTTAGTTAGTTGCACCACAACATGTTGCCTCACTTAGTCAGTTATTTCTTATTAAATGTGAAGTATTGTCTCCTTCCCAGTGTTAGTATGCGTTGAGGCAGGTGGAGTAAGGTAGGCCTCATTGGAGCCTGGAATGCCATGTAATGGGCCTAGGGCAAGTCTAACAGGCCCGAGGGAGGAGCTGGAGGGCGTGGCTGGCAAGCAGCAAACAGCCAATGGGAGCTAAGGGGAGTGGCCAAGAACGGCGGCCAATGAGAGCTAAGGGGAGTGGCCAAGAACGGTGGCCAATGAGAGCTAAGGGGAGTGACTAATGAGGGGCTATCACAACACGTGACCCCCGGCGGCCAGTGGAGGCCTGTGGAACCTTCTGGTGGGACTCCGGGGGATATAGAACCCGGCCCGGACCCCCGAACTCTCTCTCTCTGGCCCGACGATCTCCCTGCCTGGACTCCCTAATATAGACTCTTTGTCCCGGGATTCTGAACGCGCCCCCTGGACTCTGATGACCTCTGCCTGGACTCCCTGCACGTGCACTTTGCCTCGCTGGCTTTGGGACACGCTCCGTGGATTCCCGTTCGTGCACGACTGAGATCGACGTCCCTGCCGCGAACATCCTTGGGGGGGGGGGGGGGGAAACGCCCAACGAGCCGTCCAGGCGAACTGCACCAAGCGGCCGTGCTTTGTGCACATCCCCCTCTTCCTCCCCTTCCCGAACGAGTCTGAGGGCCCTTGTCTGGGGAACGCAAGTAAGGTGGTTAAGATTCTCCTCTGTGTCCCTTTTCTATCACCATTGTATATTTGTGAATAAGTCCTGTGTTTGTTTCCAACTTGGCCGTTTTCGTCCCTTCACCATTGGCCTCGCATTGCAAGAGTTAAAACCGCTCGATCGGGTTCAGTGATTAACGGCACGAGTTATGCGACGCACAAACCGCAGGGCGTACCATACCGCGTGACTCGTGTGAGGTTCAGCCCCCGTTCTCGCGGCGGCGTGTGTTGAAGGTACTCGGGTTGTGACCGGAAACCCTTCCACGCGTTAGCTGTGGGTTCGGCGGCTGGAATTGCCCAGCAATCCGTCCTCCACGAGTATAGCGTGGGGGCGGCCTCGTGGACTCGAAGCTCGAGGGGGAGCAGGGCTTAATCCCCCCCTCAGTATGTCAACGGGCTCGAGATCCGCAATACACACACACACACACACACACACACACACACACACACACACACACACACACACACACACACACACACACACACACACACACACACACACACACACACACACACACACACACACACACACACACACACACACACACACACACGGTTCCACTATTCGCGGTAGAAAAAATGCGACCTGTTTCACTATTCGCGGAAAAGTGTCCCACAAATTCGCAGATTTTTTTCTATTCGCGGTGGTGATCCGCGAAATTGCGGGTTTCTTTTTTCCTTTTTGCAGCCGTGTTCCGGAAATTCGCGGTTTTTCAGGGGCGCAAAAAAAAAAAAATTCACAAGCCCAGACACATTTATAAAACCCATCTTTCACCAGCCATGCATAAAGCAGCTGGGTGTATGCAAAAAACTTCTTCTACGAGCCGCGAGCATGACGGTGTTGTGGATTTTTTAGTTTCACGGTAGAGTATGGTTAAGCTGTTTCGGCACTTTTAATAAACTGTAAACACATTCCTTCAATAAATTGGAAATGGTACCTGTGGTTGTCGCATTTTTTATGAAACCAATCATGTGCTTTTGTGGTCAAAAACATTTGAAACTTTAAAAATTTTCCTCTATGAATCAGCAACCGTTATAAAGAACCAAAATATTACTGTAAAAAGTTAAGGGATTATGGCATGCTGAAGTATAGACAGTAAAACCAATTAATTACGTGGTCCCCAATTGGCGAATCGCAGTCATTTATCGTGACCTTTCCCCCCCCCCCCCCACCCCCACCACCTTCGAGAGACCCCATGATCCGAAATTTTAAAATATGAAGGAAAAAAAGTAAGCCCGTATGATCCTGCAGACCATTGAGTAGCAGGGCCGTGTCGGGTTGCTCAAAGCAATCAGTTAGTTGATAAGGGACAAATAGGGATCCAAAGTTTAAGGGTGTACCACCCCCCCCCCCCCCCCCCCCCCGAGCCCTCATGATGTGAAATCGAAATATCGAAGCTTGAGTGATTGCGCGTTCATGTCAAGTTTCAAAACTCTGTTACTCAAGTTATCTCTGACACACCTTCAACAGCTCTCCCTACCTCTTCCACCTCTTCCACATCTTACCCTACCCCTCCTCCCCCCTGTTCTGTATCCGATGCTCCCCCTTCCTCTTCATTAACGGTATGGACCTCAAACATCCGGGGCCTTCGTTCAAACTCAACTGATTTCTCCATACAGGTTGCTTCTGTCAAACCAGACGTGATCTGCTTAACAGAAACTTTCCTCCTTCATGATATCTCCGATTCCTTAGTATCTCTCCCGGGTTACTCCCTCCTCCGGTATGATAGACGTGAGCCTCGTCCTGGAGGTGGGGTTGCGATCTTTATCAAAAACTCTCTTCCTCACTCACCCTGCACTGCACTCTCTCCACCTCACCCCCAGGAATACCTCTGGCTACGGCTTCCCCTTCGCTCCCACCTCTTGTTCATATGTGTGTTGTACCGTCCACCAAACAGTGATGACTCCATCTACATCTCGCTGTCTGATAATATGGACCACCTTCTGTCTACTCATCCTAACTCTCTCTTCCTCATATGTGGTGATTTCAATTGTCACCATGCCAGTTGGCTGGGTGTGGGTACCTCTCTCACCAGCCATGGCTCCTCAGCAAAGGACTTCTGCGACTCACTGGGACTGACACAATCTGTCAATTTCCCGACCCGGATCTCAGTCAACGGAGCATCTTCTCTTCTGGACTTGTTTATGACTAACTTCCCTGAAAATGTCTGCTGCTCTTCTTCTGCTCCAATCGGCTCATCTGATCATGTGCTTGTTAAAGTGGACATCTCTCTGACCATTCTCAAGGAGCCTCCTCAGCATCGACGAGTCTGGCATTTCACTCAGGCCAACTGGCACGGTCTTCAAGCAGCCATCAATCATCTGGACTGGTCTCCCATCTCTACCACCTCTGACATCAACTCATCCTGGGAATTCTTCCAAAGTAAATTGCTCTCTCTCATGCACAGATTTATCCCATCTCGTCTTCAGTTGTCATACCCTTCCTCCCGTCCATGGTACACGGATTCTTGTGGTGAGGCTGTTGCCCAGAAACAACGTGCCTTCGTCTCCTGCAAAGCAATTCCAACGGAAGGAAATCTCATTTCCTTTCACAAAGCCCGAAACAAGTGTGTGTCCACCCTCAGGAGAGCCAGGAAACAATATCTCTCCGTTCTCAAGACCGAACTCTCTTATCTGTCTCCCTCTTCCAAATCCTGGTGGCGTCTGGTCAGATCTGTTTCTGGTGTTTGTTCCCCCTCCATCCCCTCCCTTACCTCAAACGGCTACACAGCTGACTCCGCACGTGAAAAAGCTGAATGCCTCAACTCTGTGTTTGCCTCTAAATCTTGTGTCCCAAACCCATCCCTCTCTGTACCCACCGTACCCAGTCGTACCCAGCTGCTCCTGGACTCCGTGTCCTTTCCTCCTGACAAGGTGGAAAAGTTTGTCAACCCTCGACTCTGATTCTGCAACTGGACCTGACGGCATCAGCCCACGGGTCCTAAAATCCTTTCCGCTCTTTCACTCCCTCTCTCTGTTCTCTTCACCCTCTCTTTTGCTCAAGGTCAACTGCCATCTGCTTGGAAATCAGCCAACATCACCACTTTGCACAAAAAAGGTGCAAAAACAGATCCTAGCAACTACAGACCAATCAGCCTTCTCCCAATTCTCAGAAAAGTCATGGTCTCCATCATTGCTTCGGATATGAAATCTTTCCTCTTCTCCAATGGCTTGATCTCTGATCATCAATTTGGTTTCAGACCAGGTCACTCTACTCTGGACATGCTGCTTCTGCTGTCTCAACAAATGGATGGAGGTCCTCAATGCCAAACAGGAAATTAGAGCTGTCTCCCTCGACATATCACGTGCCTTCGATACGGTCTGGCACCCCGCTCTGCTCACCAAACTCTCCTCCATTGGTATCCATGGAAATCTCCACGCATGGCTGGCGGACTTCCTCTCTCGTCGTAGTCAACGTGTGGCCCTGAATGTGTTTCTCTCATCTCCTCTTCCTGTTCAGGCTGGAGTTCCCCAAGGCAGTGTTCTGGGCCCTGTGCTTTTTCTGGTCTTTATCAATGATCTCTCTGACTCTCTTCAAAATCCTCTCTATCTCTTTGCTGATGACTCCACTCTCTGCCGCTCCATTCCTCATCCCTCAGATTGGCAGTCTGCAGCCTCCTCACTCTCTGCAGACCTGGACAAAATCACAGACTGGGCAAACAAGTGGAACATGTCTTTCAATCCTGACAAATCTCACACTCTTACGAAGTCTCTCTGAAAGGACCGACTGGACAACCCTCCCATCCACTTTCTGAATAATCCTCTCCAAGAAGTTCTGTCACTCAAGCTTTTGGGTCTCACTATCTGCCATGATCTTTCCTGGGAAAACCACATTTCCAAGCTGGCCTCCAAAGCCAGTCGCCGACTGGGCATCCTCCGTCGTGCGAAGTCCTTCCTTGGCACACCTGAGCTCCTCACCACATACAAGGCTTTCATCCGCAGCTCAATGGAATACTGCTCTCCCCTCTGGGCTGGTGCTCCTGCCTCACACCTAGCTCGTCTTCACGCTGTTGAAACCAAAGCGTTCAGAATCATTGGAATCTCCCCCGATGACGCTATCTCCGAGGGCCTTTCACTTACTCACCGCAGGCAGGTTGGTGGTCTTTCCGTCTTCTACCGACTCCTCTCCGGCCTTGCTCCCCCAGCTCTCTCTGGGCTCTGTCCCCCAAATATTCCTGCAGGTCGCACAAGATCTGCCTGCAACCCTCTTATGGTTAAACTGCCAAAATCAAGACTCTCTGCTCACCTTCACTCCTTCATTCCTTCATTCCTCTTTTCTCCCGCCTCTGGAACAAACTCCCTCACTCTCTTCAATCCCACTCCTCCCTCCAGGTCTTTAAAACGGCTGTTCACCACCATCTCTTATCTTCCCCAATCCAAAACCTTGATCTTTTCTACCCCCGCTAATTTCACCCCAAATCCACTTTTTTGAGGTGACTTTTGTCTTCTTTCCTGGAAGTCCTTGGTGTCCTGGCGTTTTATACCTATCCTGCCTCCCCCCAGGCCCTCTGCCTCCCACACATCTCCCGATGTCCCTGCCCTCAAATGTTGTGTTTGTGTGCTTCCTCCCCTTCTCTCCCCATCTTGTCGACCACTCCCCTTTTTATATACTTTGTTTGCTTGTTTGTTCGATTTGTTTGTTTGATAAATGTTAGCTCTTTCACGAGCCTCGACTCTGTATACAAAAAAAAAAAAAAATCAGCCAGGTGACAACGAAAGAGTAGCAATATTAGCAAAAAGCTGACGGACGACCAGATGAACGGGTGGATATCCGGACTTCAAGACCCATTTTACAAGGTCATCTCTTCGACATGGAGAAGACGACCTCATAACAACAATTCTGAACAAGGCCTTCTGCACCATTGGAATCTCACAGCAAGAGGTGGCATACCATGGATTGTCACTCTCCCACTGATGACAACATGGTGGACACTTTTATACAAGATTACATCTGACCTTGCTCCTTCCTTTACCTTTCCCTAGCCACTCCGAGTCACTGCATTTCTCAATAAACCTCACCTGCTCACCCTCCCCAAGCCCAAACTGGTTGCCCAACTGCGTCCATTCATCCCAATTGTGGAATAATCTCCAGGTGTCCCGCTGTACAATCCTTCTTCAGCCTTTCAAATGTACTGTCCACCCAATCCCTTCAACACGAGGGGATTCTTTCCCATTCCATTATTCTCTACCTTATTTGTTTTCTCCAAGAGCAAGGCTATTACTGAAAGAATAACTTACTCAAATGGAATTAGCTTTTCCTTCTGAAATTAACGACATTGGCAATGTATGTGATGCCAGGTTTCATGACATTGATGCATCTCAGGGCCTTGCATTTAGAAATCACGTGACAAATGTAACACTGATTTTTCAGGTGCTGGGTATCTTAACTGAAACACTGAGAAGATGACGTCACTGGAAGACAACTTTTAATTAATTTTTCTCGATATTTTCATTTGACTCCGTCCGATTATGCCACCTAGATATTCTCCACAAATAAAAGTATTTTTGTACTGGATTGTTTCGATGTCGGTCGAACTAGATTTCTTCACTTGCCAGATGTTCATATCTGTGTGAAAAAAGCTTTATATATGCAACAGCGCAAATTGGAAGGTGTATAACCGAACCGGTGTTTCCTAGGCCACGTGCAATATGCGATAAAGTAAAACGGAAATGTGAGATAAAATAATTTTTATAAATATTGCAGAACTGAGTCGATTAAATTAGCAAAACGATGGGGGAGGGAGACAGAGAAAACGAGGGAAAGCATGAGATCTCGTCCAGCAACGATTTCCACTCACTGCCTTTGGCCGGATATTTCAACCTCTGCGTCAGGCCCAGCTGAGGGACTCTGAGATGCCTTTAGTGTCTCGAATGCCTTCACCAGTCTCTCCATGCTCGCCATTGCACGCTGGAGTGCCGGAAAACGTGACGGGAAAGGGTTTCACAGCTGGCGCGAACAAAACGTCAACGGTGCCGCGGTGCGCTGGATGAGCCGCGGCTTCCGGGTGAGGGATAAGGGGAGGGGCTAAGGATGAAATGGGCGTGTCCGACGAGCTCACAACATTCATATAGACTCGCGCACGTTGAACGGACGAGTCGTTTCATCTTAATTACCTGATCCAGCAGGATTTATCATTTATCTGATTGTTCCCGTCAGTTGAAGTTATAATTACGTGGGTCGCCTAGGTCATCTTGGCAGCACTTTCCAGATTAGATTTAAACTGCTTTATAACTATGTACATAGCACTTCAGCTCCAAAGAGGTTTTTCCAATGATTTTTTTTTAATCCGCGTTAATTAAATCGGCGGTGTCTAACTGCTTATTCACCTTATTATTGTCATGATATTGCAGAGAAAAGAAAAAAATTAAGTTGTTGAACCTTAAAGACCAACTGTAAAGCCGTGTTAAACAAACAAAGAAGACGCCGTGCAGAGTACGCAGAATACTTGCAAAATCGATAAAACAAAATTGGCCTTAAAAATAATTGGTGGTTGAATTCAATGACGAAATACGCAAATCCTCTTCAAATTTCAAGTCAATCGGATGAAATTGACGATTTTCGAAATCCCACCCAAGTTGTTCAGTTTTGGCCTATGTTGACCTCAAAAATAGTTTGTGGTTGAATTCAATGACCTGATTCGCAAATCCTCTTCAAATTTCAAATAAATAGCATGAAAATTGATGGTTTTAGAAATTTGACAGAGTTGTTGAGCTTTGGCCTATGTTGACCTTTTGGCCTATTTTGATCTCAAAAAATATTAGTGGTTGAATGCAATAACCTGATTTGCAAATCCTCTTAAAATGTCAGGTGCACCAGATGAAAATTGATGATTTTACAAGTTCCACCCGAGTTGTTGAACTTTGGCCTATGTTGACCTTTTGGCCTATTTTGATCTCAAAAAATATTGGTGGTTGAATTCAATAACCTGATTTGCAAATCCTCTTCAAATTTTAAATCAATCAGATGAAAATTGACGATTTTAGAAATTTGCTCAAGTTGCTGAGCTTTGACCTATGTTGACCTTTTGGCCTATGTTGACCTCAAAAATAGTTTGTGGTTGAATTCAATGACCTATTTCGCAAAATCCTCTTCAAATTTCAAATAAATAGCATGAAAATTGATGGTTTTAGAAATTTGACAAAGTTGTTGAGCTTTGGCCTATGTTGATCTCAAAAAATATTAGTGGTTGAATGCAATAACCTGATTTGCAAATCCTCTTCAAATGTCAGGTGCACCAGATGAAAATTGATGATTTTACTCGTTCCACCCAAGTTGTTGAGCTTTGGCCTATGTTGATCTCAAAAAATATTAGTGGTTGAATGCAATAACCTGATTTGCAAATCCTCTTCAAATGTCAGGTGCACCAGATGAAAATTGATGATTTTACTAGTTCCACCCAAGTTGTTGAGCTTTGGCCTATGTTGACCTTTTCGCCTATTTTGATCTCAAAAAATATTGGTGGTTGAATTCAATAACCTGATTTGCAAATCCTCTTCAAATTTCAAATCAATCAGATGAAAATTGACGATTTTAGAAATTTGCTCAAGTTGCTGAGCTTTGACCTATGTTGACCTTTTGGCCTATGTTGACCTCAAAAATAGTTGGTGGTTGAATTCAATAACCTGATTTGCAAATCCTCTTAAAATGTCAAGTGCACCAGATGAAAATTGATGATTTTACAAGTTCCACCCAAGTTGTTGAGCTTTGGCCTATGTTGACCTTTTGACCCCCAAAACAATAGGCTTTTCGCTTAAGACCAACTCTACCATTTTGATGAATTGTGACCTGTAGACGATTGAGACAGACAGACAATAACACACATAACCAACCAATATACTCATACTTGAAAATTCTTCAAATTTCCCAAGTAATAAATACAAATTAATTCCTCAAAGCATTGAAAATGTCTCCGATAAAACGAAACGTGATGTTTTGTTCGCCATTTTAAGTTCATTTTCTTTTTGTTTTTAAAGTAAACATCTTTATAAAACCCCCAAAACATTCTCAAGTACGTTTGTAAACAATCGGTTTGAATGTGACAGAGCGGTTTTGTCGATACATTGAGTCAATGATGGTTCGATCCATTTTTTCCCCTCAACTTGGACTAGTCCATTCCACCCCCCCCCCCCCCCCCTCCCACCCCTCTACCCCACACCAAGTGTAATGGAAGAGAGTCCACAAGAGAGGATTAACGGCTGACCCCTCCTCCTGACCTCTCCCCGCCTACACTTTTTTGATTGAATATAACATAAAATGCGTTGCTCTGTCCAATCCACACAGGCCAGGATGTGGGATATTCCCCAAATGCATCAATTGATTACTTCCATCACCGAAGGGAGACGGAGGTTATGTTTTCACCCCCTATCCGTCTGTCTTTTTAGAGGATATCTCAAAGTTGTGGATGAATTCGGACGAAAAGTTGTCAACGAGATAAGACAAAACTCGATGGACGTGTTGGTTTGATGGCGACAGCAAGCCGATTTGATTTTGCTCTAGTACCGGGCGCTTAATGGCGGACGTAGCTGTGGGGTTTGTGTTTTGGAGAAGAGAGGAAACACCTGTTTAGGGGGTCAAAACCCCTGCACATCCCCTTGAACCCTGATTTTTCTTAAGGCCGTGAACAGACTTTGGTGCATCACGGGTGATGAACGTTGTGGTCAGGTTTCTTTGAAATTATGTGTAATTTCTGATGAAAAAGCAAATACCTATTTTTTTGTGGGAGGGGGGGAGTAACCACCCTCCCACCCCCCACCCCCCCCCCCCCCCCCGGAGACTGCCTTAGACCCCGATTTTTCTTATGTCGCTTTATGCTTCGATCTTGCAGAATATAACTCAGGTGGTTAAAATCAATAACAGATGCTCTAAACCCCTAAGTGATGTGTGCCGTCTCCTCTCCTGTACTCGATGTATACAAATGACTGCATCTCCCATCAGGCATTGCCGGATTAACCATTAGGCAGACAAGGCATGTGCCTTACGGCCAGCCAAAAATTCGGGCCACAAAAATGGACCAGCAGTTTTCGTCAATTTTTATTATTTTAAACAAATTATTTCTAATTTCTGTCTTTCTGGAAGAATACGGCTCAGTACTTGAAGGCCCATGAAATCAGCCCAAAGCACATAGAATCAGTTCTAACATTTTGTCAGCGGAGTGCTGATGCCGGTCGAGTTGATAAGCAATTGCATCAAAAAATGCTGGAGCAGCGCAGCTATTGGAAAAATGTGTTGACACGTTGTGTTGCCACAATTACTTTTCTTTGCGAGAGGGGTCAGTCGTTTCGAGGTCGTAACGAAATCGTTGGCTCCAGCAGCAATGGTAATTACTTGGGCATTTTGGAGTTGATTAGCCAGTTTGATCCGTTTTTGTCCCAGCACATCCATTACCATGCCGATCGGGGTCGCGGTCACACGTCTTATTTGTCAAAAACAATCTGCGAAGAATTAATTGCTGTGATGGGCAAGCAAGTACTTGGTCGCATAAAGGATGAGATTTCGAAGTCGCGGTATTTCTCCGTTTCAGTGGACTCCACACCAGACATTGCCCATACGGACCAGCTCACTATCATATTCTTCCACTGCAAATTGTATAGACTAAACTAGTTTGAAAGTAGTTTCTTTTCACATTAAATATTTGTCTTTTTTTGTATTAAATATTTTGTTCATGAATCAGTTCATCTTTTGTCTGGGGTCCATTTCCATGAGCCCGAGATCTAATTTAAATTGTTCAGGCCATTCTCTAAAATTTTAAAATGTGCCTTAGGGCCAGCCGAGGCTTAATCCGGCACTGCCATCAGGACTCTGTCAGAATGTTCAAGTTCGCAGATGACACGACAGTTGTGGGCCTCATCTCCTTTGATGAATCAGCCTACCGTGCCGAAATCTCCCTCATGGTCAACTGGTGTCACAACAACAATCTACAGCTGTCCATCAGAAAAACCAAAGAGATGGTTGTGGACTTCAGGAAGGACAGGATGGAGCTTTTGCCTCTGGTCAACATGGTGGAGCAGGTGTGCAACTTTAAGTTTCTCGGCACCACCATCTCCTCCTCTCTGAAGTGGGAGGACAACACCATCTCTATCATAAAAAGGGCCCACCAGAGACTATTCTTTCTGGGGCAACGCAGGAAGTTCAGGGTGTCAAGGGAGGGCATGCTCCAGTTTTATCACGCTGTCATTGAATCCACACTTGCCTTCTCAATAACTGTTTGGTTCAGCAGTATCACGGCCCAGGAGAAAAGGAGCTGGACAAAGTCATACGTACAGCCTCCAAAATCATTGGAACTGACCTGCCCTCTCTCTCCTGTATCAACGAGTCCCGAATGCAGAGGGTTGGCCTGAATATCTTTAAGGATGCTTCTCATCCAGCCAACCCCCTACCCTCAGGGAAAAGACTCATAGCCCTCAAGGTCAGAACCTCTAGGTTCAGGAACGGCACCTATGCTACTGCCATCCGCATTCTGAATGCACAGTACCACTCCAATAATTATAAACTACTCATGAGCTTATAATGCATTTGGCACTTTAGCTACAGGCCATTTTAAATGCTCTCATACGCACCTTATAATGTATACAACGACCACTGAATGTTTGGGTGTTACCATGCATTATTAATGTATAGTTTTTTTTTTGTTGCACTTTATAATGTATACAACGACCACTGAATGTTTGGAGGTTTTCCATACCCCAATAATGTATGGGTTTTTTTTGTCTTTAAGAGCACACTTCCTCAAACTCCTAACAACTGTCAAGTTGATGTGATAATAAAGTATTGAATCTTGAAATTGTGTGTGGAGTTTCAGAGAAGAAAGCAAATACCTCTTTTGGGGGGGTCAAACCTGGACCCACTTTGACCCCCGGTAGACCTCCGCATAGACCCAGATTTTTTATAATGCCATGAATAATCTTGGGTTGCAACATACCAAATGTCATTTGTGCCAAGTTTGGTTTCAATCCAATCAGCAGTTTCTTGTTCTCAAAGTTTTGTTCCGTGTGCTCTTTTCGGGATCGTCACCGAGCCCCGGACAGCTTCCAATTGCCGTTCGCTTGTCATAATACGACTATTTCTAAGGTTGTTTTTTTTATCATTCCAGTTGCTCAAATAATCAATACTACAATTTTGGCGCTCTTCAGCTTCCCGGATATTTTCACTTCGTTTTTGAGGTTTTTTGGTATTTGGTCATTTTCTTGATTTCTGCATTGTTTAGGCCAAAATCGCAGGGTACCAATTACTCAATTACCAATGCCTTCTTTTCTTTTTTGTACTTCAGTACTATATCCGGTCGCAATTGTTTAGTTTCTATGTCCATGCTCGATGGGACCATCAGGTCGTACGTGAGCATTGCTTCCTTGTTTTCAGTGATTGTTTTTGCTTCATGTTTCCATGTGTTTTCTGGGATTGGGATATTGAAGTTTCTGCAGATGTGCCAGTGGATTATTCTACATACCTTATTGTGCCTTTGAGAGTACAGCTGCTCTGACATGAGTATTTTTTTACATCCCTATAGGAGATGGCTCGGACGTTGTTTCTAACCTGCAGAATCGACACTTGTCCAAATGACATTGACTCAGTCCTGCCATCTTTGTAAAGCCGTTGGTATATTGTCCATAGTTGTGTGTGTGTGTGTGTGTGTGTGTGTGTGTGTGTGTGTGTGTGTGTGTGTGTGTGTGTGTGTGTGTGTGTGTGTGTGTGTGTGTGTGTGTGTGTGTGTGTGTGTGTTTGTTTTGTTTTTTTTCGTGTCCGGGCCATAACATTTTTCCCATTTGACCTATTGTCATCAAATTTTCACCAAAGCCTTATTATGATGTGTGGAAGACAAATTAATGATCTTGTCAAAAAGTCTAAAGTCAGCATCAAATATAATCAATTTTCATCCGATTGACCTGAAATTTCAATTTATCATTTGAGTTTTGTCATCAAATTTTCAACATAGCTTTATTATGAAAATAAGAGAAGATAAATTAATAATCTGGTCAAAAGGTCAAACTCACATAAAATCGTCAATTTTTATCCTATTGACCTGAAATTAATTTAAAAAAATTGCACATTGGGACACCGAATTGGTTCACCAATCAAAATATAGAAGCTGATATTTTTTTTTTTTAATCAAACGCTTAAAAGTCAAGGCTGCATAAAATCGTCAATTTTCATTTTGTATTTTTATAACTGTTTTCGTCCTGCATATGAAAGAAGAAGAAGACGTCTAAATACAAATAGACGCAGACAGGTTTTGCATTTTCAGATGCTTTCTAATTAGCCCTTCCCCTGAACAGCAGTGGACCGGTTTTTGCAATCACTTCTGTTTGTCTGTCTGTGTGTCTGTCCGAGCCGTAACTTTTTTGCCATATGAGCTATCGTCATCAAATTTTCAACAAAACTTTATTATGATAATACGGAGAAGCCAAATTAATAATTTTGTCAAAAGGTTTAAGGTCAGCGTCACATAAAATCGTCAATTTCACCCAATTTACCTGAAGTTTAAAGAATTTGCATATTAGATCACTGAATTGGTTAACCAAACAAAAGCTATGAGCCGATTGTTTTTTAGATCAAACGGTCAAAGGTCAAGGTTGCGTAAAATCACCAATTTTCCCCCGATTGACTTGAAATTTTAAGAATTCGCATATCATGTCACAGAATTGGCTCACCAATCAAAATCTACAAGCTGATTTTTATTTATTTATCTAAAGCTCCAAGGTCAAGGCTGCATAAAATCATCAATTTTCATTTTGTATTTTCTGTTTTCGTTATTTTGAGCATATGGAGGAAGAAGAGGACATCTGAATGCAAACGGATGCGGACGGGCTTTGCATTTTCAGATACATTATAGTTTGAAACTAGAATTTAATTTCGACCAAAATCTTGTAAACATAGCTGAGTTTAAGAAAGGTTTGAGTGCTAAATGAATTTTTGAAACAAACGAGTATGGTCTTGGTTTTAATTGTTTTTGCAAACACCCATGCCCTCTTATCCAGAGCAGACCCTCTCTCTCCAGCGATAACGGAGCTCTGAAATGTCACCTTTCTGCCACCATCGCTCTCACCTTCAATTCTCTCCAAACCAATCAGTGAGGCTGTCATTAGCACATGTGAGCACAGGGTAATCAGTACTATGCAAGGGTCCTTTGGAAGGTGCTCAGTTACAGGGTCTGCTGTGTACATCCAAGACAATTTCTTTCACAGTCACTGCAATGATCCAGCAGACTCTAGCATTGTGGTTACCTTGGTAATTAATGTTGGGTGGGTGCAGAATGTGCAATTTTATTGGGCCACTTCTGTCTCTCTCTCTCTCTCTCTCTCTCTGTGTGTCTGTCTGTCTCTGCAATACACCACACGCTCACCCACTTGGCCCCATATCTCCCATAAAAGGATTATGCCTTAGTACTAAATTAGAAAATGGATGGAGTTCCTCAATGTCAAGCAAGACGTCAAGGCATTTTTCATTTTCACGTATGACTCTACATCAGTGATTCTCAACCTTTTATTTTTCGCGGACCACTTAAAAATTGCTGAGGGTCTTATTAGACTGCTTCATAAACTTTTTTTGTTCTACAAATCAAAGCACATAACTAATATTTTAACATCATAATCTTACCTTTCTAATGTGATACCTGGGTTATGTTTTATGTTTTTGGCAAAGTTCTGGGAAGTCAGGTGTAATGTTTGTCAGCTTTAGCCTTAGGTCAGGTTCAGCATCCTTCCTCCTTCTGTATTTGAACTTGCGTGCGGTAAGTGATGAAAATCCTGTCTCGCACAGGTACATCATAGCAAATAGCATCAGAAAACACACTGCTTTGTCTGCGAGTTCTGGGTACTCTCCAGTTCTTTGAATCCAGAACACGAATTGGGAATGTCTTTTAAATTCTGACATCAATGTTCGTCGCAAGAAAGCTCCAACAAGCATGCTCATGCCTTATTGGAGAAACCAGAAGACAGTTCACTGATTTCAGTCCTGAAAAGTTGTTTGATTCGGTTTCTACTGAAAAGTAATCTTCAAATTATTATTTTTGTCAAGAAGCAGTTAATTTTGTGTTGGCCAAAAATAAAAGTATAGGACCAAGTACAGATATTCTCAATTGTTCTGTAACCTTTCTGCGGACCACTTGAACGGAGCTCGCAGACCAGTGGTGGTCCACGGACCACAGTTTTGAGAACCTCTCCTCTACATTATACTGGAAAATTTCACATCCCACCACCAGCATGGCAGTAGCGACTTCCCTCTATGTTCGGGGTGTCCGAACTCCAGCACGGAAACTGTTTTAAACCGGCCCCTGAATAATTTCAGAAGAATCATTAAATGTGGCCTGCTGCTGGGCAGAATGAGAAATTCTCACAGGTTACGTCTGATAAAAAGCTGTTCGCATTTTGAACATGAGGAGGCAGCATAACCTAAAGCCCAACTCTAAAAACAGCCCAGCTAGACAGCTTTGCACTCCTCCCTCCAAAAAAAAAAAATTCTCTGCAGCAGCTATTGTAGTTGTTCAAGTCTTATTATTTTCAACATGGAGGCCTCAAAGAAGCGAAAGGTGGATGGTGAATGCAGGAGATTCCAGCCACGCTGTCAAAGTGAACACTTATTCATGGAGTACCGAGGCAAGTCTTTGCGTTTAATTTGCCAGGAATCGGTAGAGGTAATTAAATAATTTAATATTAAGGGACATGATGAAACTAAACACGAAGCGTCTTTTAAGGTGGATGGTATACTGGAACAGAGAGAGAACAGAAAGTAAAACAGTTTGCAGCATGCCTATCCTCGCAACAAAAGCAGTTTTTCCTGCTAATAAAACTCAGGATAAAGGTACCAGGGCTGGCTATGAGGTGGCCATGCTTATAGCACAGCATGGAACCCCTTTGCCGAGGGTGATTTTATTCAGGAGTGCATCACAAAAATTGTGGACATTGTGTGTGCACCCAGAAAAGAAACAAGCCACTTGCAGTGTTAGTCTTGCGAGAAAGCGTCGCTCGGCGATTCGAGGATTTCTCAGCTCACATTAAGGAGCAAATATCAGGCAAAGCACCGTTGTTTGATTTCTGTTAAATGCATGTGATGAGAGCACCGACCAACACAACCGACACGGCTCGGCTGCCAATTCTTCTGCGAGGAAATGACGATGATTTTTGCATTACTGAAGAGCTCTTCGACCTTTGGAACCTGACTGAGCTCTTCGACCTTTGGAACCTGACTGGGACAACAAAAGGAGCCAATATTTTTGAAGCTGTGTCAGTTGATATTCAAAACTTGGAACTCCATTAGAACAAATTGTGTGGCGTTACAACGGATGGTGCTCCAGCCATGATAAGTGAGTGTAACGGAATGGCCTCCCTGGTTTGCAGAAAAGTTCATGAGTCTGTTAAATTGCACTGTATTGTTCACCAGGAAGCTTTGTGTGCAAAAGTGACCAAACTGGGGGATGTAATGAGTGCAGTAGTGAAAACTATCAACATAATTGGATCGAGAGCACTCAATCACAGAGTTTCGGGCATTCCTATCTGGAATTGATGCAGGATATGGGGACGTTATCTACCACTCTGATGTGCGATCGCTCAGTCGCGGCTCTGTTCTCAAGAGGTTCTTCACCCTCAAATCTGAGATTGACCAATTATTGAGAAAAAAATGTCTACCCATCGATGAACTAAGTGATCCTGTTTGGTTGGCAGACCTGAGCTTTTTCGCTGGCATCACTGGATAGCTGAATATGCTGAGCACAAGCTTGCAAGGAAAAGACAATCGTGTCAAAAATGTACTTGCACATGAAAACATTTGCCATGAAGCTCCATATGTATGAGAGTTAAGTGAGTGAACCCAATGCCGCACACTTCCCCTCTCTGTGGGAGGTAATTGACACTTTCCCAAATGCCAACATCCCTGAACAAATGGGGAAATATGTGACAGGAATCACATCATTGATCAGAGTTCAACAGGCGTTTTCAGGATTTTGCTCCAACTGAGTATGAAAATATGTTCTCATGCCCCTTCTCCATTACCGTGGATGAAGCACCAGAGGACATACAGGTGGAACTCATAGAGATGCAGTGTGATGACACACTCATCAGTCGTCACCAGCAGCTCCCACTACCAGAATTATATAAGAGCTTGGAAAAGTCCTGATTTCCATAGACAAGACGCCACGCAAAAAAGAATGCCGAGTTTGTTCGGCTCCACATAATTTGTGAGCAAACATTTTCTCTAATGACGTTTAGCAAGAGCTGTTTGAGTCCAAAGGTAAGACACTCACCTTTGCGATGTACTGCAAATCACATCAACAAACGCCACGCCCAACGTCGCAGAGATTCTCCAGTCCAAGGCACAACATCACTATTCTCATCAGAAGTATCAGAAGTAAAACCCACCCTCATCTACGTCCTCTCCTGGACAGACTGAATAATCAAACCTGGCCTCCAAAGGTCACCACAAACTCAATAGCCTCCTCCATTGTGCCAAGTCCTTCCTTGCCAAATCTGAATTTCTTATAGCCTACAAGGCCTAGTCCATTGCTCAATGGAGTACTGCTCTCTCATACAGGCTGGTACCACTGCTTCATAGATTTTATTCCTGGACACCGGAATCGATTGCTCCGGATATTATTGGCATCTCCTGCAAGGAGGCCGAAGCACATTGCAGACCAGTCAGTGGCCTCTGTTTTTAACTGCCTCTACTCCTGCACAGCACTCTCAGTCCTCCGATCCTCCCCAGCAACTCCAGGATGAATACTGTTATGTCGGTAGGGTAGCGCCATATCTAGAGCCAGATAGATCTGTGTAGCTAGGTATCTGACTGTTGTGATAGGGAATCTACCTGTAATACGTTCTGTGTGTTTAGGCAGTTTGTCGGGTAAGAGTATACCTGTGAACATACCAGGATGTTCGAGAGTTAGATAGTATAGGGATTAAGAATAAAGCCCCTGTGTGTCACACCTGATCATCAAACCTTTGTCCCTTATGGCAATGCACACCTGCAGACACTTAGTTAGGCCCTTTAGTGCATGCATTAATTAAATTCCCTTCCCTGACAAGACTTTGGAAGAAAACGGACAGGAAGCCAGTTCAGGGCACCGCCGATGATGGCCGCCACCAGCTACACCTCCGGCAGGCCTCGAGTAGCACGCGCTATCACCACGCTACAGGGAACGAGCGATGGGTTGGCACGGTAGGTGCGAACCTCCAGCCAACGGGTCGGTGGAGGGCACTGATTGGTGGATGGCACGCCAAGGATGACGTCACCGCCACAAGGTTATTTAGGGGCGGGCCGAACGACATTTTTGACTCTTGCTCTCTTGCACTCTTGCTCGACCCCTGGTTCTCTTGTCTTGCACGTTCTCTCTCGCTTGCACGTCCCTTTGTCTCTCTGGCACGTCCAACTCTTGAGAGAGCTCACCTGGACTTGGCTGACAGTATGCAGTCGCACTTGCGTTCTCTCCTCCTGCAATTTCTTCGTTCTGAGTTTGTGCCTCGTGTTGGAGATCGACCGTGTGTGGAGCTCGCCAGCCTGCGTTGGACATGTGGTGCTTGGAGCGAGGCCTGGCGGTGCTCGGAGGCGGGCGGAGGGGGCCGCGTGGGACGTCGACGGACGCAAGACTACAGACGAGTTAAGACGCACCACACCCACAAATACACGATGTGTTCTTTTCGTTAATTCATCCCTTGTTCGTTTCTGAAGTCTGGTGTGTGGGATCCCAATTTAGAAATTAGGTTGATCGTCGCTTTTCCCTGTCCCGATTCTGATTAAATAAATCCTTGTATTATTTTTCCTTCCTTGTTAACCCCGTGTCCGTTTGAGTTCGTTCGCCATCCACAGGTACGCGTTTCCGCCGCTTCTTCCTCTTCACTTCTTCTTCCTCCTGCGTTTATGATAGTAAAATCCGTGTTTCGTTGTCGCCTCCAATTAAATCCATTTGGTCCATCCGCGAGCCCTGGTATTAACCGAAGGGTCCACGCGACAAAACATTCTTCCAGTAACCCCGTCATGGTTAAAATCCCAAAATTCCACTGCTTTGTTCCACTCTTCTGACTCTTGTAGAACTCTTTCCTCAGTCTGTTCAATCCAACCCTTCCCCCCTCTCCCCGGTCATTCTCCATCGCTACCCACCCTCCCTTTACCCCACACAATCTACTCACAGGTATGTCCCCTTTCCTCTACCTGTTTGTTCACCCCCTTGTCGAGTCAGCATGTTGTCCCACTGCCCCTATGAATGCATCACCATGTTCTTCCAAACGCCTAAACTTTATGGACAAAATAATAATAATAATAATAATTCCACATGTATTCTCCACCTTGTATACGTATTTACAAAACCCAGCAAAATTCTAAATTGGTAACTATTTAGAAACAACAGTGTATCAAAACCTATAAAATTTCTTCAAAACAGCAAAAAAATTATCAAAAGTATCGAAATGAAAACCTCTTTTTCCAAACCATATGGATTGTCAAACAGACAGTGTAAAGGATATTGCATATTGGCAACATTAGACTATTAATCCATGCAGGATTAAAGCAAATTACAGGAGCAAAACTTACAATTAAAATGTTACATTGCATCCAATTCATATCATTTCTTTCACAAAGAGTTTTATGAAGGAACCGGAGTGCACTTGCAAACTTTACCATTCTTCACCAACTTAACATCATACAAATGTAGCTTTTGTCTTCACTTTTTTACTGGCTTCTTCTTCCTTTGTCTGCATGATGTGTGGTATTTCTGGTTGCTGGTATACCCCTGTACACGTCCTTCCCTGGCATCCTGAAATCCGTCTCACAAACCCCATGCCATCCCCACTCCTGCTGCCATCTTCACCAATTCCGATTTCTCCTGGTGGTCCGTTTACATTTCTTCGTTGTTCCGAGTCTCTCTCCCTCGATTCATTCGTTGCAGATCCTCCACCACTGGGGATGTTTTTACACCGCTGCATCAGTGGTTGGATGGGTGAGCTTTCACACGGCAGCTTGTCAAATCGTTCTGCCATTGGACTCTGTGCAAGGATTGTGGCATTTGGGCTGGTGCTGTCCCCCTCTGCCAGTAATGTCAATTCTGCCTCCTCTTGCTCTTCTTCCTCTTCTACATTTTCACTAGTGTCTCTGCTCCATGGTGGCATTTCTTGAAGTGCTGCATGACCATCTATATACAAAGGCTCTGACACTGGTCTCGCTTTGCCATCAGTTCTCAACCTGGTTAGGCCAGCAAAGTCTTGACTCAGAGTACCAAGTGAGCTGGCAAAATTAATTTCAGCTTCATCACGTGAAGGGATGAGACCATCACCGAAGTCTTCAACAATAACTTTATGACCAGACGCCAGTTCCGTGTGCTGCACTGTTTGACAAAATAACCTTGGCTCTGACTCCTTCATGAGAGCTTGCTTCTGTTCCTGGTTAATCTCAAACTTTGACATGCCAGCTGCTGGATATTTCGGCTTCAGGAAATCTGGTAAAATCAGGTCTTCTTTTCTCAGGAGTCCTCGTTGGTCATTAACTCTTCTTGCCTGGGCTTTTATCAAGATTTCAAAGAGTTCTGCAAAACAAAAAATGTACATTTAATTTGCTGAACACAACACTTATGTATTCCAAAGATTGCAGCCATCTAGAATGTGTGAGATGCAATATAATTGATATTGGCAAACAACCAAGGACTTTAAAAATGGCACATGCTGTTTCCTTGTTTGAGGCTCTTCATTTAAAAGGTTAAGAGCACGGACAATCCCCATCGGTTAGCATCCACAGGGAGGAGGAAATTCCCCATTAGGAAATGCCCCGCTGAGTGCGTTGAGAAAAAGCGGCGTCATTATTGTGATGCCACCGGTACCCAGAGTATCCCGGGAAGGAAGAGATGGCACTTCCCCCAAGCTCAGTGGCTGTGTTTGGTGTTTGTCCAGTCAGTAGGTCCTTGTGTGTGTGAGTGACAGCTGCATTACGAGCCTTAGACCTTCTATATGAAAAAACTCCACCAACACATTTGACTCATATTTAAAAACAAGAAAAGTAAAAACATGGATTGAGAAAATAAGGATTTTTCTTTTACTTTTCACAGATTTATTAATGTCAGCCCCAAATTGGAAGGGCAGGCAGCATAGCATACAGGTACGTACACTCTCCACCGAGATGTCTCGCCTGGGATTGAATCCCGACCCAGCTATTAACTCTCATCCCGGTGTTTCACAGACTGCGTGATTCATTGACGTACAGTCACGTGAAAAAGTAAGTACACCCCATGTAAAGTTTTGACTTTTTCAACATATTTCAACATACAGCTATTTGATCTTCATTTCAACAATATTGATAGATAAAGGTGATATAATATAATAAAGCGCGGTGTTATGCGCGCTGTTTGTAAACAAGGAGGAAGCGGACAACGCGGTAATTTGTAACAGTCTTTATTCAAGAGCTCACTGTAACACTGAACACTCAGGGCTGGGCACCCCGTGTATATCGTGAGGCCACGCCTCTCTCTCGGGCGTGGCCCACCCCCACTTGGTGTGCGGGGTGATGTCACCACGTCAGTGCTTTCGTGTCCGCCACAATAACAAATATCATGAAACATTTACATTTTGTAGTCCATTGTATAATTTAAATAAACATAAATGCAAATTTCGCATGTGGAAAAAGTAAGTACACCCTTGGCTCTAATAGGTGGTATTGCCCCCTTTGGCAGAAACAACCTCAAGTAGGCGTTTCTTATAACTGTCTACCAGTCTCTGACATCGACTGGGAGAAATTTTTACCCACTCCACCATGCAGAAATCGTTCAGGTGTGCGATGTTTGAGGGGTTTCTTGCATGCACAGCTCGTTTCAAATCCCCCCACAACATCTCGATGAGATTTAGATCCGGGCTTTGACTTGGCCATTCCAGAACCCTCCATTTCTTTCTTTTCAGCCATTGCTTGGTGAATTTACTTGTATGTTTAGGGTCATTGTCATGTTGCAAGGTCCACTTTCGGTTGAGCTTCAACTTTCCGACAGATGGCCTCACATTATCCTCAAGCACCCTCTGGTACAATAAAGAATTCATAGTGGATTCTATGATGGTGAGCTGCCCAGGCCCTGATGCAGCAAAGCTGCCCCAAATCAAAATGTTTCCACCACCATGCTATACAGTTGGTATCAGGTTCTTGTGGTCAAATGCTGTCTTTGGTTTTCGCCAAACATGTCTTCTGGTACTGTGACCAAATAGCTCTACCTTTGACTCATCTGTCCAGAGCACATTGTTCCAGAAGTGCTAGTCTTTGCTTCGGTGTTCATTGGCAAACCTTAGTCTTGCCCTGATGTTCTTTCTGGACAGAAAAGGTTTCCTCCTGGCACACCTCCCATGTAGATCAAATTTGTGCAGCCTCTTTCTAATGGTAGACTCGTGCACTTTGACATCAACAGTGGCAAGAGCTACCTGTAGGTCCCGTGATGACATTCTGGGGTTCATTGAGACTTCTTTCAGCATCTTGCGGTCTGCTCTCGGGCTGAACTTGCTGGGGCGGCCTGGCCTGAACAAGTTGGCAGTTGTTTGGAATCTTCTCCACTTGTATATGATCTTCCGGAGAGTCGAATGATTGATTTCAAATTGTTTGGAGATCTTTTAAAATCCCTTCCCAGACTCGTAAGCATCCATAACCTTCTTTCTGAAGGCCTCACAGAGCTCTTTTGATCTAGGCATGGTGACGCCACACACTTCAACAACAAAGAGCAAACCAAACTGAATGTCTGAGGTTTAAATAAGACAGGCTCCTCCAAGATCCTCTCCAACGATGTTCTAATCATCTGCACCTAAGTTGGTGCACCTGATTCTAATTTTAGGTATTTGAAGTAGTGATAAATGTAGTGGTGTACTTTCTTTTTCCACATGCGAAATTTGCATTTATGTTTATTTAAATTATACAATGGACTACAAAATGTAAATGATTCATGATATTTGTTATATTATATCACCTTTATCTATCAATATTGTTTAAATGAAGATCAAATAGCTGTATGTTGAAATATGTTGAAAAAGTCAAAACTTTACATGGGGTGTACTTACTTTTTCACGTGACTGTATGTGCCATCCCTCGGATGGACGTTAAACTGAATGTCCCATCTGCCGGCATTAGTTGGTGGGCGTTAATGATCCCACGGTGTCCTTCACAAAGAGTATGTGAACTATCACTGACACCCAGAACTAGCTATACTAGCACAGTGCATCAGTGGTGTATACCTCCTGTCTATGCCCTTTGAATTTTGCCCCTAATTGGACTTGAAAAGAACACATTGGTACGGTAAAATAGATCACATGAATTCGCACTCTTGTTTTATTTGTCACTTTATATATATATATATATATATATATATATATATATATATATATATATATATATATATATATACACATAGGAAGTTTTAAAAAAGTGGACGATTTGAACGTTTTATTGTAGAAAAATTATAAAAGGTAACAACTTCAGTGATACATTGATGGAAAGCATACACCATGCCATTTTCAAATCACTCATTATACTGCTTGTAATTGACATTTTCAATGTGTGCTCTGCCTCCATTCAAACCAGCTTTGATCCTGACTCCGAAATTCTCCACAACTCATCTGCAAGTGGCTGGAGTGGTATGCTGAGGCAATCCTCCACCTCCTGCTTTGGGACAACCAGGGTTTGAGGTTTGTTGGTGTAAACTTGACCTTTGGCAGCACCGCAAAATAAAAAAAATCCAATGGATTCAAATCCGGGCAGTGGCGCACCCACTCATGTGCTGTGCCCAGGCTGATGACACGATTTCCAAACAGCTGGTGGAGCAAGTCGATGGTTTCACCTGCTGTGTGCGGTGGGGCACCGTCCTGCATGAACCAGGCAAGTCTGAGTTGGTTTGGAGACAGTGGTTGAGTGAGATCAGTGTGGAATCGGCGTAAGACCTCACCATACTGCTCACCATTGACCATCACTGTCTTACCATTGGTGTCCTCAAACCAATACGGTCCCAGTATACTCCATCTGGAATTCAAAGCACAGAAGCAAGTGGACCTTTTGCCCTTGAGAGACATCTCAGACACCTTCTCAGGAGGCTCATCACCCCAGATATTGTGATTGTTGAAAGCCCCATTCAAAGGGAAGTGTGCTTCATCACTGAACCATGAGGAGTTGATCCAATTTGGGTACCTTTCCATTTGGTCACTGAACCACAATGTTACTTGTCTTGCCATGTCATTCAGAGTTAGTCTATGCCTTACAGATATGTTGTCGGGGTAGACCTTGAGTTCAGGAGTGAGAATGCACCACGCAGATGAGACTGAGATCGCCAGTTCTCAGGAATGCCGACGCTGGGATTTCTTAGGACTTTCGATAGCAGAATCTCTCACAAGATTAATGTTCCCTTGGTCCTTGGCAACACTTCGTGTGCGGCCACTGTTGCCTCTATTTTGATTTTCACGCTTCCTTGTGCTTGGAAGTGTTCCACAAACCACTGAATTCTCCCATTGGAAGGTCCATTATGGGAGTGAACATTGTCATACTGACAGTATCGTCAGCACACCTGCACCTAGGATTTTGTCTCAAAACACAAAGTCACGATTTTCACTTTTTGTTCCACTGTGAACACCATAGTTGATGTAGGGTCCGACTGACTATGTGATAGAAATGGCATACCACCACCACCATAACCTGCAAGAGAGAAGGGTATAGCATCAGAAACGACAGAATATAAGGCTACTCAAATAGTCCACTTTTTTTGAAACACCCTGTACATATATTGTTGTGGAAATGATTCTTAGAAGTTTGTAAAACTGTTTCGTATAACGATAGTTATTTATTGGTGTTCATTTTGGTAAGCATATCATAGATCAGAGACATACATATAGGAATCACTTGTAATTGCTTCCTTTCTAATGTACTAGGACGTGCCCGTACGTGGGTGCCTGTACGTGGGTGCAAAAAAGCATGCGTGCAAACAACAACAACAAAAAAAAACTTTGAAACCACGTGGCAGTAACGACCACAGAACCCCCCCCCCTCTATTTACATGAAATGGTTTGGTCCATTCGCAACGACCACAGAACCCCCCCCCCCCCCCCCCCTCTATTTACATGAAATGGTTTGGTCCAAAGCGAACGGCTTGCGGAGTTTGGTAAAGAAATCGCCATAGCTCGGTAACTACTTCTCCGATTAATATGAAACCTTGAAAAGGCACATCCTCGGGTCCCCAGCAATATACCTGGCAAGTTTCAAGTAAATCGGACCGGTAGTTGTCGAGAAACAGCGGTCACAGACAAACACACACACACACACACACACAGAGATTACTGGAATTATAGATAGACTAGGGCATGCCCGTACGTGGGTGCCCGTTCCTTGCCAAAAAAAAAAAAAACGCTACCCGTACGCTCTACCCCGCCCGTATGCCCGTACGCCCGTAAACAAAAAAAACAACGCTCTTCGCTTCCGCCCTTCGCTCTGGGAGAAATAATGCGCATAAGAAATCGAGAAATTATTATTTTCTCCGGAAGAAATCGAATTACGAACCGTAATGGCGCACGCGCTCGGCTCGCTCGCAACAACGCGTTCTGTGATTGGCTGCCGGAAGTGAAGTCTTCACTGTCCGGAAGGTCGCAAATCGCAGTTACGATGAATCGCAAATTAGTTTTAATTAGTTTTAAAACATAGTTTAACGCCAACATAGTTTGCAAACGTGAAATAAATGAATACGCTCTCAAATGTGCCGTCCGAGGCAGAGTCTGTTCGCCACGTTCGGCACACGTGATAGCTCGCTGCTCTCTGATTGGTTGAATCGTTTTTTGGACATAGCTCGGTAACTACTTGTCCGATTAATTTCAAACCTTGAAAAGGCACATCCTCGGGTCCCCAGCAATATACCTGGCAAGTTTAAAGTATATCGGACCCGTGGTTGTCGAGAAACAGCGGTCACAGACAAACAAACACACACACAGACATACACACACACACACACACACACAGAGATTACTGGAATTATAGATAGATAAAGTCCGTTCTCCAATGATTGTTTTGAAAACCTGTCTTTCCAGAAGGTCAGATATGGAAAGAACACACAAAACTATAAATAGTAATACTTCTCAGATCAATGAAAAATAAATAGCCCCGAGTGGGTTGACAGTCATCTCTTGAAGTTTTGGGGGAACCTCCCCCCTGATCTGAAATCTAAAAATCTAAGACCAAGCGATCTTGCGGACCATCAAGTATAAGGGCTGTATCGGGTTTCACAGCAATCGGTTAGTAAATAAGGGACGAGTAGGGATCCGAAGTTTCACGGGGTACCTCCCTCCCCTCCCTTGGTAGCCCCCATGATCCAAAAGAATAAAATCGAAGCCTGAGTGATTGTGCTGGCAACTGTTTTGTATTCATGTGCCACGTTTCAGAACAATCAGCCAGGTGATAAGGGAGGAGTAGAAAAAGTAGCAAAAAGTTAACAGACGACCAGATGGATGGACATACGGATGGATATCCAGACATCACAACCCGTTTTATAAGGTCATCTCTTTGAGATCGAGATGACCTAAATATATAATAGTACATGGAATATTCTACTTTTAGCAATCAAATATTGCAATTGCTTAAAACTGTGTACACTGTCTGGAGAGAGAAGATCAAAGGACCACAAAACACACGTTGAACATAGAAAACGTTGAGCTCTTCACTGCACAACCTTCCACAGCCGCTGCTGAAAGCAAAATGAAAAGCATGGCAAGCACAGCCATTTATATAAATTATTGCCAAGGAAATATTCTATGAAGCATATTCTATTTATATGTCTATTGTCTTGGGTCCCGTGACCTGCAGTGGGCAGACAAGGTTTGCACCGGCTGACTTTTATTTGTGGACATTTTCATTTACGGAATTTTTCTGACTGTTTGGTGATTTTGTTCCTGGAATATTGGCTTTGGGTTGCATCAGCATGCAAACTTTCAGCTTTCGACCCCACATACAATGTACTAAACATTTGTCAGTGAGTGAGTGAGTTAGTGTTTAGATAGAGCTTTATATAATAGACATACAGTATTTTTTTATGTACATACAGTACTACAATTCCCACCTTCATTGGTGTCCAATTTGGTTTTAACCTTGCCACATTTCTTCCTTTGCAGCATTCCCTCCAGCATCCTTGGTGTCCAGTTGCTTTTGCTGGATCCTTCTCTACAAGATTTCCTTCCAGTGAGAGTTTTGTCTTTTGCCCCCTTCAGATCTGCAGCAACTTCCTGCACCATAGGAGATCAAGTTAAGACGTGCACAGACTTCATTATGTTTATAAACATGTTAAATGTTGCATATCCAGGACAAACTGGAGAGATGCTCATTAGAGCACAAACTCCTGCCCCACAGTGCCGGATTATATCGTGAAGCATTTTCTCAGCCATTTCTCAAAAACGCATGCATATACCGAGACTGCTCTGATATCAGTTCCTGCTGCACACGTACATGTAATGTGGGTACTTCATGATGAGCAATTTCATCTGCAACTAAGATTCTGCATTTTAATCGAAATTCACAAAAATTATCCATTAACCTCTATGTCTAATACGTCATGCTTTGGTTCAGTCATTTAATGATTTTTCAGTTAAGACTTTTTAAAAGCATTTTTTTTGTCAAATTTAACTGCAAAGTCGATTTTAAACCTCGAATGTCGATTATGTCCAAACTCAACGTTATACACACCTGCTCCTGAGGATGTTTTTTTCTGCAAGAAGATTTAAAGTTATCTATATCATCTTACTATAATTCACCAAATGTCCGACTGTCTGTCTGTACGTTCCCAGGTACCGCAAAAGCGGCTCAACCGATCGCAACGATATTTTCGGTGGGTAATACTGGGACCCCCTGGAGTAAAATAGGCTACTGTGGCGGACACGAAAGCTCACTGGCGTGAGGGCATCATTCCACGCACCAAGTGGGCGGCGGCCACGCCCGAGGGGTAGGCGTGGCCACGGGATATACACCGGGTGCGCAGCCCGGAGCGCGCCAGTGCTACAGTTGAGCTCATTTAATAAAGACTCTTAAACTCACCGCGTTGTCCGCTTCCTTCTTGTTGTACAAGCAAGCGCGCGCAGCACCGCGCTTCATTGGTGACTCCGACGTTCTGGTCAGCTGTCGCTGACCACCCGAATACGCCATCGCAATGGCAAACAACGCGGTCCAAATGAAACTCCCCGAGTTCTGGGAGACGCAAGCCGAAGTCTGGTTCCTGCAGGCAGAAGCCCAGTTCCGACTTCGAGGCATCACGGTGGACGAGACCATGCACTGCCACTTGGTCGCTTCCCTCGGGCCCGGCACGGCCGCCCACGTCCTGTCGGTCCTGAGGAACCCACCGGCCGACGGCAGGTACGAGGCGATCAAGCGTCTCCTCCTCGCCACGTTCGGCCTCACGGTGGACGCACGGGCCGACCGCCTCCTGGACCTCCCCGAGCTCAGTGACACGTGACCGTCGGTCCGCATGGACCATATGCTGTCATTGATGGGCGACGAAACCCCGAACGCTCTTTTCCCGGCGTTATTTCGACGCCAGCTGCCGGCACGAGTCCGCCTCGTGTTGGCCGGTTCTGTGACGACGGAACCCCGAGCGCTCGCTGCCGAGGCCGACAGGTTCTTCGTGGCTTTGGACGCGCAGGCGAGTTTTGGCGTGGCCGCCGCACATCCCGAGGCTGACCCTGGTGCTGATGCACCACACCCCGGGGACCCCGAGGCTGACGCACGCCGCGTGGCCGCCGCCATGCCACGCCCACCACCACCGCGAAAACCACGGCCTCCGCCTTCACCACAAACCTGGTGCCATTTCCACGCCAGGTTTGGCCACAAGGCGAGGACTTGTTGCCCGCCGTGCTCCTTCGGCAAGTCGGGAAACTACAAAGCCGGCGCTCGGTAGTGGCCCTGAGCGTCGGCCATTCCGGCAGCCTTCTTTTTATAACGGACACCTTGTCCGGGTGCCGTTTCCTATGCGACACAGGGGCACAGGTGAGCATTATCCCTGCCTCTACGTCCGACAAGCACACCGTGGGCCGGGGCCCAGCATTGCTTGCCGCGAACGGAACACCCATACGCACATTCGGGAAGTGCTGCCTCTCCCTGCGGTTCGGAAGGCAATGCTTCGAGTGGACGTTCGTAACCGCTAGTGTCCCCATGGCACTACTCGGTGCGGACTTCCTGTGCACATGGGTTGTTGGTAGATGTGAAGAACAGACGTCTCGTCCAGGCTGAAACGTTCAGCTCGCTTGCTTGCGCACTGAGCAGCTCGTTGAGCGGCTCACCGAGCGGCTCGCCAAGCGGCTTGCTGAGCAGTTCGGTCCCGGCGAGGTTAGTTTGTACGCTTCCGGCAGCGGACGACTTCACCCGCCTCCTTGCCAGCTTCCCGGCCCTTATGCAGCCCACCTTCTCGGCGGGGCCGTCAAGCACGGGGTGGAATACCACATCCCCACCGCCGGGCCACCGGTCTACGCCCGGGCACGCCGCCTCGAGCCGACAAAGCTCGCGGTAGCTAAAGCGGAGTTCGCTACGCTGGAGCGGCTCGGCATCGTGCAGCGCTCCGAGTGCTTGGGCGTCGCCGCTTCACATAGTGCCAAAGCCCGGCGGGGGATGGCGACCATGCGGGGACTACCGGCGCCTCAATGACGCCACCAACCCCGACCGCTACCCCGTCCCCCACATTCAGGACTTCTCCGCCCGGTTTGCGGGCATGTCCTTCTTTTCGAAGGTGGACCTCATACGCGGCTACCATCAGGTCCCCGTCAGGCCGGAGGACATCCCGAAGACGGCGGTCATCACGCCGTTCGGACTGTTCGAATTTCTTCGGATGCCCTTCGCTTTGAAGAATGCGGCTCAGGCGTTCCAGCGACTCATGGACAGCATCTTGCGCGACTTGGATTTCGTCTATGTGTACCTGGACGACATCCTCGTCGCCAGCACGTCCCGCGAAGAGCACCTACACCATCTCCGCATGCTCTTCGAACGTCTGGGCCAGCATGGGCTCATCGTGAACCCCGCCAAGTGCCGGTTCGGCGTCGCCGACATCGATTTTTTGGGGCACCGCGTCACCAGGCACGGGGCCGTCCCCCTGCCGGCCAAAGTGGCGGCGGTGAAGGGGTTTCTGCGCCCCCGCATGATCAAGGGGCTCCAGGAGTTCCTGGGCATGGTAAACTTTTACCATCGGTTCCTGCCCCACATCGCCCAGCTCCTGCGCCCCTTGCACGAGGCCCTCTGAGGGAAGCCGGGCAAAGGTGATGTTACCTGGACCGAGCAGATGGACGCGGCGTTCGCAGGCGCGAGGCTCGCCTTGGCTAATGCCACCATGCTCACGCACCCGGCGCCCGATGCACTGATCGCCCTCACCAACGACGCCTCGGACTACGCGGTGGGCGCAGTGCACGAGCAATGGGTGCGTGGTGCTTGGCAACCGCTGGCGTTCTTCAGCCGGCAGCTCCGCCTGCCCGAACGCCGCTATAGTACCTTCGACCGCAAGTTGCTCGTGCTTCACCTGGCGGTCAGGCACTTCCGCCATCTGCTCGAGGGCCATGCGTTCACGGCCTTCGTCGACCACAAGCCACTGGTCTTCGCGATGGGCAAGGTCGCCGAGCCGTGGTCGGCCCGGCAGCAATGTCACCTCTCGGCTGTGTCCGAGTACACGACGGACATCCGGCACGTCGCGGGGAAGGACAACCCGGTGGCGGATTGCCTTTCCCGGTCCGTCGCCCACGCAGTCCACCTTGGCATCGACTATGCCCGGATGGCGGCGGACCAGGCCGCCGACCCCGGCATCCAGGCCTTGCGGACCGCCGTCACAGGCCTCCGCATCACCGATGTGCCGTTCGACGGCGCGGCCCTCTTGTGCGACGTCTCCCTCGGGCGGCCTCGCCCCATCGTGCCCGCGGGCTGGCAGCGCCAGGTGTTTGACGCCATCCACGGCCTGTCCCACCCGGGCACGAAGGCCTCCCAGAGGTTGGTCGCCGACATGTTTGTCTGGCATGGCCTCCGGAAGGCCGTCCGCGGCTGGACCAGGACGTGCCTCGCGTGCCAGCGCGCGAATGTGCACCGGCACACCCAGGCCCCATTGGCCCCGTTCACGGTGCTGGAACGAAGGTTCGACCACGTACACGTCGACCTGGTGGGACCTCTGCCCCCCTCGCGGGGTTTCACCCATGTCCTGACAATGGTGGACCGCACCACCCGTTGGCCGGAGGCCGTGCCTTTGGTGGCGACGACGGCGGCGGACGTCGCACAGGCGTTCATCGCCACCTGGGTCGCCCGCTTTGGCGCCCCCTCGGACATATCGTCCAACCGCGGCCCCCAGTTCACCTCGGAGCTCTGGGGGGCGGTCGCGTGGGGGCTCGGGGTCCAGCTGCACCGAACCACGGCCTACCACCCCCAGGCCAACGGCCTGTGCGAGCGTTTCCACTGCTCATTGAAGGCCGCGCTCCGGGCCACCCTCCGCGACGGCGGCTGGGTCCACAGGCTCCCCTGGGTCCTGCTGGGCCTCCGGACGGCGCCCAAGGACGACCTGCGCGCATTCGCGGCGGAGTTGGTCTTCGGACAACCGCTGCGGGTGCCGGGCGAGTTCCTCCCCGAACCCACGGCACCATGGTCCGCGGCGCAGGAGCGCTCCGCGCTGCAGGAGACAGCCCGGAGGTTCGCCCCGGTGCCGACGGCGCACCACGGGCACCCGCCTACGCATGTCGCCCCGGAGCTTCGCACCGCGGAGTACGTCTTCGTCCGGCACGATGCCCACCGGACACCACTGCGGCCCCCGTACGACGGGCCTTTCCCGCGTGCTGGAGGCCGGGGTGAAACACTTCACCTTGGACATCGGCGGTACTCCCGACCGCATCTCGGTGGATCGGCTCAAACCGGCCCACCTCGACGTGGACCACCCACCGCCGGTGGCTCGGCCCCCGCAGGGGGGCGGCCCCCCGGCACCACCCAGGCCTGCCGGCACGCCGCCCCCCGGTCCTGCACCCATCCCGGGCGCAGCCGGAGGCATCCCAGTTGGCATCCCTGCACCCCGGACGCCGCCGGTCGCCAGAGGGCGCTTCGGCCGGGTCATCCGTTTCCCCCCAAACTGGCCCTCCAGGTGCGTGGGAATTCTGGGGGGGCACGTGTGGCGGACACGAAAGCTCACTGGCGTGAGGGCATCATTCCACGCACCAAGTGGGCGGTGGCCACGCCCGAGGGGTAGGCATGGCCGCGGGATATCCACCGGGCGCGCAGCCCGGAGCGCGCCAGTGCTACAGTTGAGCTCGTTTAATAAAGACTCTTAAACTCACCGCGTTGTCCACTTCCTTCTTGTTGTACAAGCAAGCGCGTGTAGCACCGCGCTTCACTACATTGTTTTTCCAATTTTTTCCCAATTTTTCCAATTTCCTGTTTTTCCAATTTTTTCCCAATTTTTCCAATTTCCAGTTTTTCCAAACACGATGGAATAATATTTACCGATATGAACAGTGATGTGGCTTTTATTGAAATTCTACAAATACTGTTTAGATTTTGATGATTTGCATGTGACATGATTTAACGGATGTTTATATAAATCGTTTAAAATAAAAAAGCCTTCAATTTCCGATATTTTGCCTTTTCATTTGGGACTCACAATTGAAGCCCCGCCCGTAGGGCAGGTACTGTTGCTAGTTTATTATAATTTGGCATTTTAAAATTACATTACACACATGCATCTTTGTATAGCAGTGAAATAAGTTAATAAATCTTGTATTTGAAAGATAATCCATGTACCCATCAAGGAACACTCTGCCTTTGCTCTATCTTGTTTTCAATGGCATTTGGTTTGCATAAAGAGGAGAAAAAGAACCACCTTTAGAGGCCATTTATCCCCGCAGAGCAGGGGTTGACGTTTTTCGGGCACCGTGGTCCCCTTTTTGAAGCAATGCTTTATGGCCGGATGCCCTTCGTGCCACCAACCCTGTTAGTTGCCTCTTGCGACACACAGAGAATTACCAGTGAACTGGTACTCAATTTGCCTACTTCAGAAGGATGACAGGCTGAGTCAACCCCCCTGGTGTTAATTCAGCGATTGACAGGGACCCAGAATCCTAGGAACCCAAGCCGGCACCCTAACCGCTAAGCCAGCACCTGGCTGCGTAAAGAGGAGCATGCATCTAAAGAAACCCGCATATAACTTGTGCAATTTGGGGAGTTTTATTGTAAGTTCCCAAGTATCTGTGTATTCATGTTTTTGTATTTTCTTAATTCCTTCTGAAATATATATATATGTATATATATATATATATATATATATATATATATATATATATATATATATATATATATATATATATATATATTGTCAGCTCACTAATACACAGTCATTTATTTGTGTATAGTTCAGTAATACCTTGATTTACGCCTCGCCTTGATAATGTCGTTTCGCAAATACATTGTCACGTTATTAATACTTGTGTTGCCTCAACTCACACACTTAGGTCATTTTAAAAGCAATACCTTTTATTCGTGAGGTTTATATATACTAGGGCATGCCCGTACTATATATATATCTAAAATTATATCCCCCCCCCTCTATTTACATGAAATGGTTTGGTCCAAAGCGAACGGCTTGCGAGTACGGTGACAATCCCCCCCCTCTATTTACATGAAATGGTTTGGTCCAAAGCGAACGGCTTGCGAGTACGGTGACAATCCCCCCCCTCTATTTACATGAAATGGTTTGGTCCAAAGCGAACGGCTTGCGAGTACGGTGACAATCCCCCCCCTCTATTTACATGAAATGGTTTGGTCCAAAGCGAACGGCTTGCGGAGTTTGGTAAAGAAATCGCCATAGCTCGGTAACTACTTGTCCGATTAATATGAAACCTTGAAAAGGCACATCCTCAGGTCCCCAGCAATATACCTGGCAAGTTTCAAGTATATCGGACCCGTGGTTGTCGAGAAACAGCGGTCACAGACAAACATACAAACATACAAACATACAAACATACAAACATACAAACATACACACAGAGATTACTGGAATTATAGATAGATATATATATATATATATATATATATATAAATATATATATATATATATATATATATATATATATATATATATATATATATATATATAATGAAGGCTCCAGTCATGGACTATATTGTCCTCATCGAGGCCAGACCTTAAATAAAAGAGCTGCATTGAGAGAACAGTGAAGAAAGAGAGAATAGTCGAAGAGTTTTTGAGGAAGTAAAAAATGTTACTTTTAAAAGTAAAAGTAAAAAAATTTTTTAAAATGGTATGGCTTTTAAAAAACCTTTTTCAAAGTTACAAAGATACTAGAATACATCTCCAAAATACCAAAGTGGGAGATCGTAACATCCCCAAAATAATTACTTGGCTTCACACAAACAAATGTACTGGACTGTAAAGTGTCCAAGAGGCACTGTAAAAATGTTACCTGAGAAGTGAAATTGCATATTATTCATCGAATGGATGCTGGTGAACGTGCCATTGATGTTGCAGGGATATTAAGTTTGCCTCCGACAACGGTGCGTACCATCTATAAAAATGCCGACGTTCATTGAAGAAGGAAGAAGATGTACCGCTAAGTTTGACTCCTTCCGGAAGAGGTTTATTTTTATGTAAATATGTCTGGTGATTGTTTTTTTGTTTTTTTATACGTATGTGTATTTGAATATAACTGTCATTAACCAAAAAAGGGTAATATCATAGGTAAAAAGTGAAATGTAATACATGAAGTGGCAACGTAAGAATTTTCCTCCACCCCAAAATATTCCATTAATACCTATGAGAAAACCTTCTTTGATTCATGTCATTTCTATATTTGTTGCACTTTTCAGACACGCATCACCAACGTAAACCAGGCCCTGACCGTATAAACATAATCGGACAAACCTTGTCTGCATGCAGTTCTGCCATTTCCTTTTCCAATAGCTCTTGTGTTTGCCGTCTCGGTTTGCTGCTCAAAAGTTCTGAAAGAGATGAGGAGATTAATTCTGAAAGAGATGATGACTAACCCTAACCCCAACATCAACCCGTAACCAACCTCCAAGTTTAGAAGCCAGATGAACAGTTTTAATACTCAGCTACCAAGATTATTGGATGCATGAACTAATAAAGGAATGCAGAATGGACAACTCAATGATCAAAATGAAAAAAAAAAAAATAGTACACAGAATGAACTATGAACTTGGTATAACGTGATGAGATACAATCTTCACAGAATGGAGAGCGGAGCGCAAGTTGGGCTTGTGTTGGAAGCATGGTTGTCGTTACCATCGTTACCATCTGAGAACACAGCTTAAGACGCTGTGACCCACAAATTGAAATCAAAAGTTACCATGTTGCTTTGTCCATTGTCCAAATGTCATTGTAACTCAGAAAAAGTACATATGTAGTATGTGCTACATATCTTATTCCCCATGGAGAGTACTTGACAATGAGCCATGTTTCATTTTTCTCCATTGAGAGGTTTTGGAGATATAGAGGTGTAACGGTTTTCCAAGATTGCGTCCGTACGTGACCTATGATGTCATGATTATTATGTCCCCTTGTGTTTTATACCTCTCCATCGTCCCCTTGTGTTTTATACCTCTCCCCCCCCCCCCCCTTCCCACGCCTCCTCCCCCAAAGCCCTCTCCCTCCCACATTTCTCCCTGCTCTCAAATGTTGTGGTTGTGTGCTTCCCCTTCTCTCCCCATCTTGTCTTCCGCTCCCTCTTTTTGTATATTTTGTTTGTCTGGTTGATTTGTTTGTGAAATAAATGTTAGCTCTTTCACGAGCCTCGATTCAGTATACAAAAATAAAAAATAAAAAAAAGTGCACTAATGTCCTTATTCTGCACGTGATTCTTGTACATGGTCCTCCATGAGCCTGAGAAAATGCATAGAAAAGGCTTTTCATGGACAAGAGCAAAATAGTTTGTTGAAGAAAGAGCACATGGGGCCCACTGCGGATGAGAAGGGACGATTGGCAGTGAAAAAGTTATAACACATGCTCGGTGATGGAAGGAAGGTGCCGGTGTGTGTACCGGTTTAGAATAGGTACACCGTATCCCTGTGTCGTAATAGGTGACCAAAGGGTTTGTGTCAGGAAGGGCATCCGGCCATAAAATCATTGCCTCAAAAAGGCAACCATGATGACTGTCATGGGGCCCACAAGGCTAACCCCTGCTCTAGCAGGGGGAAAAAAAACGGGGTGACAGGTGCTGGAAGGCCATAAGACCACAAACCTATCTCGGGTGTGACAGCATCAGGTGCAATGCCCAGGCATCCTGCCACAAAATGCCAATGATGTCTAGGGTCTTATTAACCACTCCATCAGTGTATAGAGTAAAATAAAAAATTAGGCATGGTTTTAAACTTTATTTTGTTAACACTGTGGAAAAAGTCAAGGAAGTGAAGATGTCTATGAAGTTCGCATTTCAGATACACAAAAGTTCAGAAACCAGTCTTGTAGAATCTATGGATGATACAACTCATTCACAATGACTCTTCAATACACAACACCACGAGAGTAACAAGGAAGTGAAGCATAACAATCTTCATGGTGTGGCGGACACGAAAGCCCACTGGCGTGGTGACATCATTCCGCGCAGCAAGTGGGCGGCAGCCACGCCCGAGGGGTAGACGTGGCCTGAGGATATACACGGGGCGCACAGCCCGGAGCGCGCTAGTGTTACAGTGAGCTCCTGAAATAAAGACGCTTATAAGTTACCGCTTTTCCGCTTCCTCCTTGCTCGCAAGCAGCGCGCGTAATGCCGCGCTTTACTGGTGACCCTCGACGTTGGATCTGCCGGAGCGATCCTTCCACACACGACGCCATTGCCATGGCTGACAACGCAATGTCGATTAAACTTCCCGAATTTTGGGAGGCCCAGGCCGAAGTCTGGTTCGTCCAAGCTGAAGCCCAATTTCAGCTTCGGCGCCTCACCGGCGACGACACGCGCTACTGCCACGTCGTCGCCTCCCTCGGGCCCGGCACGGCCGCTCGAGTTGTGTCCGTCCTTCGCCACCCACCGGACGGCCACAAGTACGAGGCACTCAAGCGGCTACTCCTAGCCACGTTCGGCCTCACGGACGACGCACGGGCCGACCGCCTCCTGGATCTCCCCGAGCTCGGCGACACGCGCCCGTCGGTCCGAATGGACCATATGCTGTCACTGTTAGGCGACGAAGCCCCCAGTTCTCTATTCCGGGTGCTTTTCCGTCGCCAACTTCCAGCGCAGGTTCGCCTCGCGTTGGCCGGGACCATGCTAACGGAACCCCGAGCATTGGCGGCCGAGGCGGACAGGGACTTCGCGGCTTCGGAGACGCGGGCGAGAGTCGGTGAGGCCGTCACGGACCTCGAGGCTGATGATTCTGCTGACGATGCTGATCCACAGCATCAGCTTACACAGCATACGCAGCATGCTGATACGCACCTCGTGACCGCCGCCACACCCCGCCCACCGCCGTGGCGAAAACCGCCACCGCGGGGAAACCCGCCAACTCCACCGGCCTGGTGGAGCCAGCCGCACTCCTCCAGCTCCACCACCTGGTGCTGGTTCCACACCAAGTTCGGCCACGAGGCTCGGCAGTGTCATCCGCCATGCTCCTTCAACAGGTCGGGAAACGCCCGGGCCGGCGCTCAATAGTGGCGATGAGCACCGGCCGTTCGAACAGCCTGCTGTTCATAACGGACACCTTATCCGGGCGCCGTTACCTGTGCGACACGGGAGTGCAGGTGAGTGTCATTCCCGCCGGTACGTCAGACAAGCACGCCGCGGGCGGGGGCCCCGCGCTGCTTGCCGCGAACGGGACGCCCATCCGTACGTACGGAAAACGCTGCCTCTCTCTGCGGTTCGGAGGGCAGGTTTTCCGATGGACGTTCGTCACCGCCGACGTGCCCATGGCACTGCTTGGCGCGGACTTCCTGTGTGCTAATGGGCTCCTGGTCGACGTAAAGCGCAGACGTCTTGTCCAGGCCGAGACGTTCAGCTCGCTCGCTTGTGCACTGCCCAGCTCGTCGAGCAGCTCAACGAGCGGCTCGCCGAGCGGCTTGCCAAGCGGCTTGCCGAACGGTTCGGTTCCGGCCACGTTGATCTGTACGCTTCCGGCAGCGGACGAATTCACCCGCCTCCTCGCCGGCTTCCCGGCCCTCATGCGGCCCACCTTCTCGGCGGGGGCCGTCAAGCACGGGGTGGCCCATCACATCCCCACCGTCGGGCCACCGGTCTACACCCGGGCACGCCGCCTCGAGCCGACGAAGCTGGCGGTGGCAAAAGCGGGGTTCGCTACCCTGGAGCGACTCGGCATCGTTCGGCGCTCGGAGAGTGCTTGGGCGTCGCCGCTACACATCGTGCCGAAGCCCGGCGGGGGATGGCGACCTTGCGGGGACTATCGCCGTCTCAATGACGCCACCACTCCCGACCGCTACCCCGTCCCCCACATTCAGGACTTTTCCACCCGTTTGGCGGGCATGTCCTTCTTCTCGAAGGTGGACCTCATACGCGGCTACCATCAGGTCCCCGTCAGGCCGGAGGACGTCCCAAAGATGGTGGTCATCACGCCATTCGGACCCTTCGAGTTCCTGCGGATGCCCTTCGGTCTGAAGAATGCGGCTCAGGCATTCCAGCGACTGATGGACAGCGTCCTGCGCGACTTGGATTTTGTCTACGTCTACCTGGATGATATCCTCGTCGCCAGCGCGTCCCGCGAGGAGCACCTACGCCACGTCCGCACGCTCTTCGAACGCCTGGGCCAGCATTGCCTGATTGTGAACCCCGCAAAGTGCCGGTTCGGCGTCGCCGTAATCGATTTTCTGGGGCACCGTGTCACCAGGCACGGAGCCGTCCCCCTGCCGGCCAAGGTGGAGGCGGTGAAGGGGTTTCCGCGCCCCCGCACGATCAGAGGGCTGCAGGAGTTCCTGGGCATGGTGAACTTTTACCATCGGTTCCTGCCCCGTATCGCCCAGCTCCTGCGCCCCCTGCACGAAGCTCTCCGAGGTAAGCCGGGCAAAGACGACGTTACCTGGACCGAGCAGATGGACACGGCGTTCACGGGCGCAAAGCTCGCCTTGGCTAACGCCACCATGCTCGCGCACCCGGCGACCGATGCACCGATCGCCCTCACCACCGACGCCTCGGACTACGCGGTGGGCGCGGTGCACGAGCAATTGGGGGCGTGGAGCTTGGCAACCGCTGGCGTTCTTTAGCCGGCAGCTTCGCCCGCCCGAACGCCGTTACAGTACCTTCGACCGCGAGTTGCTCGGGCTTCACTTGGCGGTCAGGCCCTTCCGCCATCTGCTCGAGGGCCGTGCGTTCACTGCCTTCGTCGACCACAAGCCGCTGATCTTCGCGATGGGCAAGGTCACTGAGCCGTGGTCGGCCCGGCAGCAGCGTCACCTCTCGGCTGTGTCCGAGTACACGACGGACATCCGGCACGTCGCGGGGAAGGACAACCCGGTTGCGGATTGCCTTTCCCGGGCCGTCGCCCACGCAGTCCACCTCGGCATCGACTATGCCCGGATGGCAGCGGACCAGGCCGCTGACCCCGACGTCCAGGCCTTGCGGACCGCCGTCACGGGCCTCCGCGTCACCGAGGTGCCGTTCGACGGCGTGGGCGCGGCCCTCTTGTGCGACGTCTCCCTCGGGCGGCCTCGCCCCATCGTGCCCGCGGGCTGGCAGCGCCAGGTGTTTGACGCCATCCACGGCCTGTCCCACCCGGGCGCGAGGGCCTCCCAAAGGTTGATCGCCGACAAGTTCGGCTGGCATGGCCTCCGGAAGGCCGTCCGCGGCTGGGCCAGGACGGGCCTTGCGTGCCAGCGCGCCAAGGTGCACCGGCACACCCAAGCCCCGTTGGCCCCGTTCACGGTGCCGGAACGCCGGTTTGACCACGTCCACGTGGACCTGGTGGGACCTCTGCCCCCCTCGCGGGGTTTCACCCACGTCCTCACCATGGTGGACCGCACCACCCGGTGGCCGGAGGCCGTGCCCTTGGCGTCGACGACGGCGGCGGACGTCGCGCAGGCTTTCATCGCCACCTGGGTCGCCCGGTTCGGCGCCCCCTCAGACATCTCGTCCGACCGCGGCCCCCAGTTCACCTCGGAGCTCTGGGGGGCGGTCGCGCAGGGGCTCGGGGTCCGGCTGCACCGAACCACGGCCTACCACCCCCAGGCTAACGGCCTGTGTGAGCGATTTCACCGCTCATTGAAGGCCGCGCTCCGGGCCACCCTCCGCGACGGCGGCTGGGTCGACAGGGTCCCCTGGGTCCTGCTGGGCCTCCGGACGGCGCCCAAGGAGGACCTGCGCGCATCCGCGGCGGAGTTGGTCTTCAGGCAACCGCTGCGGGTGCCGGGCGAGTTCCTCCCCGACTCCACGGCACCATGGTCCGCGGCACAGCAGCGCTCCGCTCTGCAAGAGACCGCCCAGAGTTTCGCCCCGGTGCCAACGGCATGCCACAGGCACCCACCGATGCACGTCGCCCCGGAGCTTCGCACGGCGGAGTACGTCTTCGTCCACCACGATGCCCACCGGACACCACTGCGGCCCCCGTACGACGGGCCTTTCCACGTGCTGGAGACCGGGGCGAAGCACTTCACCCTGGACATCGGTGGTACTCCTGACCGCGTTTCTGTAGACCGCCTCAAGCCGGCCCACCTCGACGTGGACCATCCACCGCCAGTGGCCGGACCCCCGCGTCGGGCCACCCCCCTGCGGGCGGACCCCCGGCACCGCCCAGCCCCGCCGCCACGCCGCCCCCCGGTCCTGCACCCATCCCAGGGGCAGCCAGGGGCATCCCACCTGGCATCCCTGCACCCCGGACGCCGCCGATCGCCAGGGGGCGCTTCGGCCGGGTCATCCGTTTGTCCCGCAAACTGGCCCTCCAGGTGCGCGGGAATTCTGGGGGGGCGCGTGTGGCAGACACGAAAGCCCACTGGCGTGGTGACATCATTCCACGCACCAAGTGGGCGGCGGCCACGCCCGAGGGGTAGGCGTGGCCTGAGGATATACACGGGGCGCGCAGCCCGGAGCGCGCTAGTGTTAGTGAGCTCCTGAAATAAAGACGCTTATAAGTTACCGCTTTTCCGCTTCCTCCTTGCTCGCAAGCAGCGCGCGTAACACCGCGCTTTAATGGAATATTTACTAGGGAAGCATTCTGATGGGCACGGAGAGGGTGAAAAGTGCAGAATTTGTAGGAAAATGTGGTGGTTCAGTGGTGCACTCAAACAGGAAGGAAGAAGCAAAGATACAGGTTGTGTTAAAGTCAGGCACCGGATGAATTGCATGTTTGTACTGTATTCAGTGGTTAAAACTGAATAAGATGAGAGTGTGGAGTTATTTTTCATGCAAGGCAAGCCAGGGAGGCCACATGATTCCATTGCCAGTTAATTGAATGACCACCACCCAGATAGTAATCATATTGATCAGGTAAAAAGTGGAAAACTTATAAAGCTGTTGCGAGAAACATTTTGAGTATCTGGTGTAATTTAGACCCGCTCTCAACTACATCAACATGTTGAAGAAGGACGTTGAAGAGCCCTGGGAGAATTCCGCTCCACCTTCTGAAACCCGAATTATGGAGATAACAATCAATGATGCACACATACCTGCACTGTAGTCCAAAGGCCTACCATCAGGGAGCGACTTTCGTGTCCTGTCCACAATCACACGTTTCCCATCAAGATTGGATACAGCAATTCCAAGGTCCAGTGGTAGTCTTCCCCCTGCCTGCAAAACGCAGAGATATGAAAGAAACATCAAGACCCTAAGTTAGGATGAAAATTAATTGTGCTCTATTTATGCTTTTCATGGATGAACCAATAAATAAGGCAGAACTACACTTAATAAGGGTTCCAACACATTATGGAGGTGTCATGTTCCAGGAGCTATTTCCATCTGTAACTCCAAACAACCGTAGCAATTGAAATAGTTTGTTTGCTAGTCGACGTGCAATGTATTTTGTCTGTTTTTTGTTATAAGCAAAGTTTTTCATTATCAGGAAAACAAGTCTACAGTTCGAGTTACCCAAACTCCCAATTCAAGGCTCAGCATTCTGACGTCAAACAAGTTATTATAGATCTTAACAAATAACAAGTCACAGCAAGGTTTGAGCTTTTATGGTGGTACAGGATGTTTAATTCACAATTTTCTGGGCTGTCCCCAAAGTTTGCTGTAGGTAATTATTGTGAAGCATCTGATGGCTGTGGTTGGCCCCTTGTCATTCATGGACACAACCAATAAACCTCAAACAACCCAAAAACCCAACCATAAAATAAGAACGGATCTCCTTTTTACTCCCGCCAGGGAGTAATGCATTCACTCGTGTCCGTGTGTGTGTGTGTGTGTGTGTGTGTGAACAGGATATCTGGAAAAGTTCTGAACGAATTTGAATGAAAGTTGGTGGGATGATTGCCCTTGGGATAAGGAAGAATTGATTAGTTTTTGGTGAAGCTCAGGATATTATTCCTGATCCAGGAATTTTTTAAAGGATTTTTTTACCATTGGAAGATAGGGCTCATTTTTTTTTAACATTATCTTCTATATATTATATATTTAACATTGTGATATGAAAATCGTTTTCATATTTGTTGTAAATGTAGTTTAAACTCGTGGTTATGCGTTAGAGTGGTGTATTTTTTTAGCAGCGTCGTCTTCAATGTTCATGTTTTTCTTCTAATAAAGACATATTCTGTCATTTTAAAACGACCAAAGTGTGTATTACGTTTCCCCGTTTCATAAAATGTATTGTTTGATACGTATAATGCTTCAAAACTGTTTTTTGTTGTTGTTGTTTTTTATCTCAGAAGAGATATCAACATTTAGCTCGGCGAATGTCAATCTCGGCGTCAGTATTTGGGGAACTTATAAAGACTTAGTTCCAGATTTGTCAATGGCTGAGGTATATTAACAAACGAATAAAACAGATTTGGAAAAATTCCAACTTTTTAAAAAAAGATCACATATTCACCCATGGTTGTGAGAGGCTGAAGAAGAAGAAACCTCGCATGGGCTTCCCAGACCAAATATATAATTCTGGTTCTGGCTCTGCGATTTTCAGGTTTATTACTCCCACCAGGGAGTAACGCATTCGATCGTGTCCGTCCGTGTGTGTGTGTGTGTTCGTATGTGCGTGTGTTTGTGAACAAGATATCTGGCAAAGTTCGAATGGATTTGGATGAAAGTTGGTGGGATGATTGCCCTTGGGATAAGGAAGAATTGATTAGTTTTTGGTGAAGCTCAGGATATTATTCCCGATCCAGGAATTTTTTTGGGAAATTTTTTTGGGAAAGATTTTTTCTGTTTTACTGCATTAAAGCTTTTTTCTTATTCTTAAATGATGTTTTTCTCCTTTAATTCCGAGATATATCAAACGAAATTATCTGACAGTTAGGGCTTACTTTCTTTTTCATTTATTGTTTTGGGGAGAGGGGATGTTAAACAAAACGTATTATTCCAACTAAACCCATGGCGGGAGTATGCGCTCTACTGAGTGGCGTTCTAGTTGCAATTTATTATTCCCGCCAGGGAGTAATGCATTCGATTGTGTGTGTGTGTGTGTGTGTGTGTGTGTGTGTGTGTGTGTGTGTGTGTGTGTGTGTGTGTGTGTGTGTGCGTGTGTGTGTGTGTTCGTGTGTTTGTGAACAATAATTGTTTTTTTTTTTTGTTTGTTTTTTTTGTATACAAGATCGAGGCTCGTGAAAGAGCGAACATTAATCACACAGAAAGACAAACAGACACACAAAACAAATAACATCGGGAGCGGTAGACAAGATGGGGAGAGAGGGGGAAGGACACAAACACAACATTTGAGAGCAGGGACCGAGAGACATGGAGACATCGAAAGAACTGTGGGAGGGAGAGGGCTTTGGGGGAGAGGCATGGGAAGGGGGGGGGGGGTGGGAGAGGTATAAAACATATGGACACTGCCAAGACTTCCAGGAAAGAAGTTGGAATTTCAAACAAGGTGGATCTGGGGTGAATTAGTGGGGGTAGAAAAGATCAAGGTTTTGGATGGGGGAAGATAAGAGATGGTGGTGAACAGCTGTTTTGAAGACCTGGAGGGAGGAGTGTGATTGAAGTGAGTGTGGGAGTTTGTTCCAGAGGCGGGAGAAAAGAGGAATGAAAGAGTGAAGGTGAGCAGAGAGCCGAGATTTCGGCAGTTTAACCATCAGAGGGTGGCTGGCAGATCTTGTGCGACCTGTAGGAATATTTGGGGGACAGAGCACAGAGAGAGCTGGGGGAGCAAGGCCGGAGAGGAGTCGGTAGAAGACAGAAAGACCACCTACCTGCCTGCGGTGAGTGAGTGAAAGGCCCTCAGAGATAGCTTCATCGCGGGAGATTCCAATGATTCTGAAAGCTTTGGATTCAACAGCGTGAAGCTGAGCCAGGTGTGAGGCAGGAGCACCAGCCCATAGGGGAGAACAGTATTCCATTGAGCTGCGGATGAAAGCCTTGTATGTGGTGAGGAGCTCAGGTGTGCCTAGGAAGGACTTCGCACGACGGAGGATGCCCAGTCGGCGACTGGCTTTGGAGGCCAGCTTGGAAATGTGGAAATGTTTGGAAATGTTTGGAAATGCTTGGAAATGTCAATATCTGGAAAAGTTCTGAACGGATTTGGATGAAAGTTGGTGGGATGATTGCCCTTGGGATAAGTAAGAATTGATTAGTTTTTCGTGAAGCTCAGGATATTATTCCGGATCCAGGAATTTTTTGAAGGATTGTTTACCATTGGAAGATAGGGCTCATTTTTTTTTAACATTATCTTCTATATATTCTATATTTAACATTGTGATATGAAAATAGTTTTCATATTTGTTGTAAATGTAGTTTAAACTCGTGGTTATGCGTTAGAGCGGTGTATTTTGTTCGCAGCGTCGTCTTCAAGGTTCTTTTTTTTTTCTAATAAAGACATATTCTGTCATTTTAAAACCACCAAAGTGTGTATTAGGTTTCCCCGTTTCATAAAATGTATCGTTTGATACGTATAATGCTTTAAAACTGTTTTTTTTTGGGGGGGGGGGGGGGTTTACCTCAGAAGAGATATCAACATTTACCTCAGCGAATGTCAATTGCGGTGTCAGTATTTGATGAACTTATAAAGACTTAGGTGAGTTATACGTGTGACAAGCATGTGCACTGGATTCTTCCCAGAAGAATGAGTGGTCGCATTAGCCTGTGCGACTTAAAATGAGCGAGTTTTGTTTTCACGTTTGGGCCAGTCGAAGGAATGAAACGAAGGTTTTCCCTGGCTTACAATTTTATTTGAAGTCACACATGCCTCAAAATACACTCACTTATATAGAATTGAACGCTGAATCCGAAAATGTAAGTGAAATTGCCTTGGTTTTTTAAACATTATCTTCTATATATTCTAAATATATATCTAGGTGCAGTGTCTGTCTTGTGTTGTCTTGTCTTGTGTTGTCACTGAACTACTCCCTCAAACTTTTGTGACATCGTACTATTCCAACTTGACCCACGGCGGGAGTATGCGCTCTACTGAGTGGCGTTCTAGTTTTACATGTTATCCAAGAATGTTACGTGATGGGTAAATTATATTTCCTTATAGAGTCCACTTTCTCACAAAATGTATATCACAAAAAGGGACAAAGTAGCTTCACTACGCAGTCTCAGTAGTGGAAGGAGGGTGGTAGAGGGGAGTGGCGGGGCGGCGTAGCAACGTAAGAGATAGACACAATGAGCTATATTCAACAAACTATGCAGAAAGGTTGAACATAAACCCAAGTGAAATGTCCAACCTTCATGTCTTATTGATGTTGTCTGAGCGTTTATCACAACTCCAGCCTCAAGGTTAACTATAACGGCACTCAGTAGAGAGCATACCTCCGCCTGGTTGGCCATATCACTCAATGGTGAAGAATCACTTATACGTTATTCTACTAGCTGGATCCGGATCAGGGTCTTCACCAAAATTGAATTGATTCTTCTTTGTCACACACAAAACCTGTCCAACAGGTTTCGTCCAAATCCATCCATAACTTTTTGAGATATCCTACTATGTATCGTTTTTGGCCATATCTCCCAATGGTGAAGAATCATTTAAAAATTATAGTAGCCGGATCCGAATCCGTATCTTCACCACAATCTAATCATTTTGTTCTTGTCACATATGCTACCTCTCTGCCAAATTTCGTCCGAAACCGTCCACAACTTTTTGAGATATTTTGTTCACAAATGGACAAACAGACAAACAAGAACACGTCATGCAGAGCACGATACTTGCCAAATCCACACCCCTCCCCACTGAAAAAAGATTGCAATTGATCCAGCATATTGTCAATTTCATCAAGATAAAAATTGACGATCTGGATCAAAGCTCGGGTCAACAGGATGAAAAGTGATGATTTTTAGATGAAAATTGATGATTTTAGAAGTTTGACCTAGAGTTGACCTTTGACCTTTTTACCTCAAGAATAGTTGGTTTCCCAATTTAGTGACTCAATATGCAAATGTTGTTCAATTTTCGAGTCAATCAGATGAAAAATGATGGTTTTTCAGATGAAAATTGATGATTTTGGAAGTATGACCTTGAGTTGACCTTTGACCTTTTGACCTCAAGAATAGTTGGTTTCCCAATTTAGTGACTTAATGTGCAAATGTTGTTAAATTTTCGAGTCAATGAGATGAAAATCGACGGTTTTTCAGATGAAAATTGATGATTTTGGAAGTTTGACCTTGAGTTGACCTTTTAACCTCAAATAGTTGTTTTCCCAATTTAGTGACTATGTGCAAATGCTGTTCAATTTCCAAGTCAATCAGATGAAAATTGTCGGTTTTTCATATGAAAATTGATGATTTTGGAAGTATGACCTTGAGTTGACCTTTTGACCTCAAATAGTTGGTTTCCCAATTTAGTGACTGTGCAAATGCTGTTCAATTTTCAAGTCAATCAGATGAAAATTGTCGGTTTTTCATATGAAAATTGATGATTTTGGAAGTATGACCTTGAGTTGACCTCTGACCTCAAAAATAGTTGGTTTCATAATTTCTTGATTCGATATACAAATGCTGTTCATTCAATCGGATTTAAAATGGCGATTTTAGAAATTAGACTTCCAGGTGATGTTTGACCTTTGACCTCAAAATCAATAGGCTTCTCAAGTGTGACGACCTCTACAACTTGGTGAAGTTTCATGATGATTGGGCTATAATTGTGACCAGTAGGCCGGTGACAAACAATCAAACAGACAGACAGAATAACAAGAAAACGTCATGCATAGCACGATACTTGCAAAATACGCCCTCCCCCAAAAGTTTACCATTGATACAGCAAATTGTCCATTTCATGAAGTTTAAAATTTACAATCTTGATCAAAGCTCGGGTCAACAGGATGAAAAGTGACGATTTTTCAGATGAAAAATGATGATTTTGGAAGGTTGACCTTCAGTTGACCTTTGAACTTTTGACCTCAAAAATAGTTAGTTTCCCTATTTAGTGACTCAATGTGCAAATGCTGTTCAATTTTCAAGTCAATTCGATGAAAATAGAGGATTTTAGAAATTTGGCCGATGTTGACCTTTTGGCCTATGTTGACCTCAAGAATACTTGGTGGTTGAATTCAGTGACCAGAGGTGCAAGTCCTCTCCAAATTTCAAGTCAATTGGATGAAAATTGAGGATTTTAGAAATTTGGCCTATGTTGACCATTTGGCCTATGTTGACTTCAAAAATTATTGGTGGTTGAATTCAATGACCAGATATGCAAGTGGTCTTCAAATTTCAAGTCAATCGGATGAAAATTGAGGATTTTAGAAATTTAGCAAAGTTGGTGACCTTTGGCCTATGTTGACCTTTTGACCTATTGACCCCAAAACAATAGGCTTCTGGCATTTGACTAACTCTACCACTTCGTGAAGTTTGGTGAAGATCGGTTGAAAATTGTGACCTGTAGGCCGGTGACAAACTAACAGAGTCACAAACACAACCGACCAATATACTTGAAAAATCTTCGATTTTGCAAGTAACTAGGACGTGCCCGTACGTGGGTGCCCGTTCCTTGCCAAAAAAAAAAAAAAAAATGTCTTCGCCCATGCATGCATGGGCGTGCCCGTAAGTGCGTGATGTGACCGTACAATGAATGTATCGTCCCGATGCCGCAGCTCGGATGGCGCTGCAGTTAATCGGGCCTGTATCGGCAGAGTTATTATAAACGTGTACTACAATCGATCGTACCTTACAGCGTCTGCTCGCCACGTTCAGCATCAGTACGTCGTCACTATGACTATCCGTAAGTCCGGAAATGACGTCCTCATTTGACTGTCCGGAAGGTCGCATATCGCAGTTACGATGAATCGCAAATTAGTTTTAATTAGTTTTAAAACATAGTTTAACGCCAACATAGCGCCAACATAGTTTGCCAACGTGAAATAAATGAATACGCTCTCAAATGTGCCGTCCGAGGCAGAGTCTGTTCGCCACGTTCGGCACACGTGATAGCTCGCTGCTCTCTGATTGGTTGAATCGTTTTTTGGACATAGCTCGGTAACTACTTCTCCGATTAATATGAAACCTTGAAAAGGCACATCCTCAGGTCCCCAGCAATATATCTGGCAAGTTTCAATTAGATCGGACCCGTGGTTGTCGAGAAACAGCGGTCACAGACAAACACACACACACACAGACACACACACAGAGATTACTGGAATTATAGATAGACTAGGACGTGCCCGTACGTGGGTGCCCGTTCCTTGCCAAAAAAAAAAAAAAAAATGTCTTCGCCCATGCATGCATGGGCGTGCCCATGGGCCCATGGGCGTGCCCGTAAGTGCGTGATGTGACCGTACAATGAATGTATCGTCCCGGCGCCACAGCTCGGATGGCGCTGCAGTTAATCGGGCCTGTATCGGCAGAGTTATTATAAACGTGTACTACAATCGATCGTACCTTACAACAATCAACACAGATTGCAACGTCAAATAAATGAATACGCTCTCAAATGTGCCGTCCGAGGCAGCGTCTGCTCGCCACGTTCAGCGTCACTATGACTATCCGTAAGTCCGGAAGTGACGTCCTCATTTGACTGTCCGGAAGGTCGCATATCGCAGTTACGATGAATCGCAAATTAGTTTTAATTAGTTTTAAAACATAGTTTAACGCCAACATAGTTTGCCAACGTGAAATAAATGAATACGCTCTCAAATGTGCCGTCCGAGGCAGAGTCTGTTCGCCACGTTCGGCACACGTGATAGCTCGCTGCTCTCTGATTGGTTGAATCGTACCCCTCTATTTACATGAAATGGTTTGGTCCAAAGCGAACGGCTTGCGAGTACGGTGACAATCCCCCCCCTCTATTTACATGAAATGGTTTGGTCCAAAGCGAACGGCTTGCGGAGTTTGGTAAAGAAATCGCCATAGCTCGGTAACTACTTGTCCGATTAATATGAAACCTTGAAAAGGCACATCCTCGGGTCCCCAGAAATATACCTGGCAAGTTTCAAGTATATCGGACCCGTGGTTGTCGAGAAACAGCGGTCACAGACAAACACACAAACACACAAACACACAAACACACAAACACACAGACACACAGACACACAGAGATTACTGGAATTATAGATAGATGAAACATCACTCATAGAGTGACACTTGGCAAAACAGAACAAAGTAGAATGGCACTCAGTGGAGCATCCTTTTGACCTCAAAAATAATTAGTAGTTGAATTCAGTAACCTAATATGCAAATCGCCTTCAAAGTTTAATCTGATCTGTTTACAGTTTAATCTGTCTGTTAATCTGATGAAAATTGACAATTTTGGAAATTTGGCCTATGTTGACCTTTTGGCCTATCTTTTGGCCTATATGTTGACCTATCTCTTTTGGTTGGTTTCAGTAAACTGATATGCAAATCATATTCATATTTGAAGTCAATTGGATAAAAATTGAGGATTTTAGAAATTTGAAAAAAGTGGTTGACCTTTGATCTATGTTGACCTTATGACCTATGTTAATCTCAAAAATAGTTGGTGGTTGAATTCATTTCGCTGATATGAAAATCCTATTCAAATTTCAAGTCAATCGGATGAAAATTGAGGATTTTAGAAACTTGAAAAAAGTGGTTGACCTTTGGCCTATGTTGACCTTGCGACCTATGTTGATCAAAAAATAGTTGGTGGTTGAATTCAGTTAGCCAATATGAAAATCCCATTCAAATTTCAAGCCAATCAGATGAAAATTGAAGATTTTAGAAATTCGAAATTGTTGTTGACCTTTGGCCTATGTTGACCTCTTGGCCTATGCTAATCTCAAAAATAGTTGGTGGTTGAATTCAGTTAGCCGAAATGAAAATCCTATTCAAATTTCAAGTCAATCGGATGAAAATTGAGGATTTTAGAAATTTGAAAAAAAGTGGTTGACCTTTGGACTATGTTGACCTTTTGGCCTACGCTGATCCCAAAAATAGCTTGTGGTTGAATTCAGTTAGCCGATATGTAAATCTTATTCAAATTTCAAGTCAATCATTAAAATTGAGGATTTTAGAAATTTGGCACCTCACCATTTGGTGAAGTTTTGTGAAGATCGGTTTAAAATTGTGACCTGTAGGCAAGTATAAGTGAGCGGACAGACAAGCACACAAACCAGTGATCAACATACTTGCAAAAAAAATTTTTTTTTTTGCCAAGTAATAACAAACGCAACCGACCAATATACTTGAAAAATCTTCGATTTTGCAAGTAATAACCAGACAGACAGACAGACAGACAGACAGGGGTGAAAACATAACCCAGACAGACAGGGGTGAAAACATAACCTCCATCCACCTTTGTTGGTGGAGGTAACTCTCATAAATGCTTGTAGCTACAACATAAAGCTTAAGTCTGAGACCAAAAAAAATTTTTTGCCAAGTAATAACAAACGCAACCGACCAATATGCTTGAAAAGTTTTCGATTTTGCAAGTAATAAACAGACAGACACATGGGTGAAAACATAGCCTCCCTCCACCTTTGTTGGTGGAGGTAACTCTCATGAATGCTTGAATGAATGAGTGAATGAATGATCGTTTTAAGGCCATTTTCCCCGCTAGAGCGGAGGTTAGCCTTGCGGGCCCCATGACAATCATGGTTCCCTGTTTGAGGCAATGTTTTTATGGCCGGATGCCCTTCCTGACGCCAACCCTTGGTCGCCTCTTACGATGCGCAGGGATACGGTGTACCTATTCTAAACCGGGGTACGCACCGGGATCATTCATCCCAGCAAGCCGGTACTCAATTTGCCGACCTCGGAAGGATGACAGGCTGAGTCAACCCCCCTGGCGTTAATTCATGAATCGACCATGAATCGACCATGAATGCTTGAAGCTACAACATAAAGCTGAAGTCTGAGACCAAATTTTTTTTTTAATAACAGAAACTAAACTTTGAGTCAAAGACCTAAGTCTGTCAAGGCTGCAACAACAAAGGAAACACCTGAAATCCAAGTGAGTAACTCGAGTTCTATAGACTTATTCAACAATGAATGATTCTTGAGAAAAATGCCAAACAACTTAAGTATCAGAGATAAAGAAAGGGATATGCTCACCAACTTTACGGAAAGGTAGTCCAGGTCCATGTCGTATTTGGTCATGATAGGCCGTAGCACCTCTGTCACGGCTTTCGTGGCCTTGGCCTTAATGCTGATGGAGCGCCGGATGGGAATGAGGTCCAACCTGGACAAGCGGATGTATGAGCGCACCAACGTGTGCAAATCAATCATCGTGATCAAGGATGTTGTACCTTTGTTGAAGAAGCATCACAGATTTCAATCCATCAATCACACGTACCTCAAATAGGGTGTCCATATGTCCGGTTTTATAGTGGACAGTCCGGATTTCGGCTACTCTGTCCTCTGTCGTCTATTGATACGAAACCGGACGCCTTTATGTCCTCTCCTTTCCTCTTGAGCCACCCTAGATTTCGACACACAATTTAGCTTTTGATTGTTGGTCTTCATTGGTTAATATATTTGTCTTTTAATTAATCCCGCGTTCGTGATGGTCCTGCGAATGCCAACAAAGATCCTATTTGTCACGCTTCTTAATGACGTCTTTAGTCCAGGCTTACAATCTTCAATAGATTGACGTGGATACTTCTCTCTTTGTATACAAAAATATACATTGTGCGAAGAATTCCACATTGTGGAAACTGTAATGTGTTGTCCTGAAATGAAAGACTGCCAGCAAAGTTCCAGATCTGCATTAATTTTTCAGATGATGCAGAGATATGTTCATTCACTTCCTGGAGAACAAACAAAAAAAAACTTCTGAATGATGCCAGAAAAGGACAGAAATAGAAATACTTATCGATCCTAGAATTGTGAGGATGTTTTTAACTTTTTGGTAGTCTTTGTAACTGTTGTTTTTAGTGTGTTTAATAATATACATGTGTTTTTAGCTGCGATGAGCAGCTCTATGAGAGGACCGCGTTGTTGTTCTTGTTGTTGGGGTGCCTTTTTGAATGGCGCATGCGCATACACTCGGACGTGCGTTGGTATGAGGTAAGAACATCGCGGACTAAAATCGCGATTTGTTTGAAGAAACCAGAATAAATTTAGCAACAAAGACAACATGAATGTTTTCATATCAATCTCGTTTCACAGAACTTGACACAAATTAGGTGTAATTTATTGAATAGCGCATGCGCATACACTCGGACGTGCGTTGGTATGAGGTAAGAACATCGCGGACTAAAATCGCGATTTGTTTGAAGAAACCAGAATAAATTTAGCAACAAAGACAACATGAATGTTTTCATATCAATCTCGTTTCACAGAACTTGACACAAATTAGGTGTAATTATTGAATAGCGCATGCGCAATGCGCATACACTCGGACGTGCGTTGGTATGAGGTAAGAACATCGCGGACTAAAATCGCGATTTGTTTGAAGAGACCAGAATAAATTTAGCTGAAAGACAAAAAGACGCTAGTGCATGCGTATAAATTTAATGACTGGTCGAATTTGGTAGCGCATATTGCAACGGATATCCTCATGATTCTACACGTCGCAGCTGGTGACCACACTGTGGTCATTTTTCTCTGGTTTTTGCACAAAATTTAAAGAAAATCACCGTGCACTAAAACAACTGTCCTCTATTCTTGAGGTCCCTTGATGGCCATCCGAACCTCAAAGCCCATATTTTTCGATAAAATATTCTGTTTGCACATACAGGATTTATTAATTTTTAATTTAGATGTTGAATTTTTCAAATCATGGAAAACTGAAATACTTTATTGTAATTACTAGTAGGCACTCCCACCTCGGGGGGAGGGTGGGAGTGCCGCATTCTCGGCCTACCCTCAGAGGGCAATGTGCTGCACCACATTTTTAAAGATGGACTTTCGAATTTGTCATTTTTGAAAGAAATGTTATTGACACAACAAATCTACTCTATTTCATAAGATACTCTATATCATAAGATAAAGGAAAATGTTTTGTAATACCGGCTACCACCAAAGGTGGCGCTATTTCCACCACGTCAATTTTGGAGTTTCGGTCACATCATCTGTTTTAATCAGTTTCGGTCACATTTGCTCCATTATAGTAAATAATAAGATTGCATCTGAATGTGCAAAAAAACTGGACCATCGGACTGGGCTCGTGCTTCTTTTGCAAATGTATTTTTTGTTATATTTTCACTCCTTTATTTGCACATTCCCGTGCCAACCCGTACGCATGGACCAACCCGTGCGCATCCAACATTCTATTATCTTTAAGATTTTTAAAATACCCTTTCTGATATTTATTATTCAGGGTTAGTGTTTACAATTAAAGAAAATACTCTTTACCTTTTTCCTTCTCAACATCACCCGTACTACATTGTGATACTTTGCATGGAAAGCACTTTTAAAGAAAAGCACAATAATTAGCATTATTGCTATTATCCCTTTATTAGCATTATCCCTTTATTGGTTCTCTTGACTTCCCATATGATTTCACAGCATTTATCGACAATTCTTGCATAGTAATTTGAGACTGGCCCTGATTGGCGTACACCTCTTTGTAGATCGTCGAATGATTCATAACAAGACGTGAAATGCTTCAAGGGCAAAATCAAGACAGGTCGTCACTCCATTTCAGGGTGCTCGACTGAAGGTGGCAGAATGAAATCTGCTCAGGGTGCTCGACTGAAGGTGGCAGAATGAAATCTGCTCAGGGTGCTCGACTGAAGGTGGCAGAATGAAATCTGCTCAGGGTGCTCGACTGAAGGTGGCAGAATGAAATCTGTTCAGGGTGCTCGACTGAAGGTGGCAGAATGAAATCTGCTCAGGGTGCTCGACTGAAGGTGGCAGAATGAAATCTGCTCAGGGTGCTCGACTGAAGGTGGCAGAATGAAACCTGCTCAGGGTGCTCGACTGAAGGTGGCAGAATGAAATCTGTTCAGGGTGCTCGACTGAAGGTGGCAGAATGAAATCTGTTCAGGGTGCTCGACTGAAGGTGGCAGAATGAAATCTGTTCAGGGTGCTCGACTGAAGGTGGCAGAATTAAATCTGCTCAGGGTGCTCAACTGAAGGTGGCAGAATTAAATCTGCTCAGGGTGCTCGACTGAAGGTGGCAGAATGAAATCTGCTCAGGGTGCTCGACTGAAGGTGGCAGAATGAAATCTGCTCAGGGTGCTCGACTGAAGGTGGCAGAATGAAATCTGCTCAGGGTGCTCAACTGAAGGTGCAGAATGAAATCTGCTCAGGGTGCTCGACTGAAGGTGGCAGAATGAAATCTGCTCAGGGTGCTCGACTGAAGGTGGCAGAATGAAATCTGCTCAGGGTGCTCGACTGAAGGTGGCAGAATGAAATCTGCTCAGGGTGCTCGACTGAAGGTGGCAGAATGAAACCTGTTCAGGGTGCTCGACTGAAGGTGGCCATAAAAAATAAATTAATGGAATAAACCATTATTATTTGAGTCTTCTTGGGTATGTCTGTATCAGCCCTTTTTTTTTTTTTTTTTTTTTTTTTTTTTTTTTTTTTTTTTTTTTTTTTTTTTTTTTTTTTTTTTGGTATACAAGATCGAGGCTCGAGGTATACAAGATCGAGGTATACAAGATCGAGGTATACAAGATCGAGGCTCGTGAAAGAGCGAAAATTAATCACACAGAAAGACAAACAGACACATAAAACAAATAACATCGGGAGCGGTAGACAAGATGGGGAGAGAGGGGGAAGGACACAAACACAACATTTGAGAGCAGGGACCGAGAGACATGGAGACATCGAGAGATCTGTGGGAGGGAGAGGGCTTTGGGGGGGAGGCATGTGAAGGGGGGAGGCATGTGAAGGAGGGGAGGCATGTGGAGGGGGGGGGTGGGAGAGGTATAAACATATGGACACTGCCAGGATTTCCAGGAAATAAGTTGGAATTTCAAACAAGGTGGATCTGGGGTGAATTAGTGGGGGTAGAAAAGATCAAGGTTATGGATGGGGGAAGATAAGAGATGGTGGTGAACAGCTGTTTTAAAGACCTGGAGGGAGGAGAGGGATTGAAGGGAGTGTGGGAGTTTGTTCCACAGGCGGGAGAAAAGAGGAATGAAAGAGTGAAGGTGAGCAGAGAGCCGAGATTTCGGCAGTTTAACCATCAGAGGGTTGCTGGCAGATCTTGTGCGACCTGTAGGAATATTTGGGGGACAGAGCACGGAGAGAGCTGGGGGAGCAAGGCCGGAGAGGAGTCGGTAGAAGACAGAAAGACCACCTACCTGCCTGCGGTGAGTGAGTGAAAGGCCCTCAGAGATAGCTTCATCGCGGGAGATTCCAATCCATCGCATTCATCGCATCCATCGCAATCCATCGCAATCCATCGCAATCCAATTCCATCGCAGGGACTGAGCACCCTGAGGAGATAGAGCGGCAGAGCAGGATTTCGCAGGTCTGGTGTTTTTTGTCTGCCATGATCTGCCATGATCTGCCATGATCTTTCTTGGGAAAACCACATTTCCAAGCTGGCCTCCAAAGCCTTGCACTGAATTTGGGCAGTTTCTCCCATTCTTCCTTGTGGATTTGCCCAAGTTCTGTCAAGATGGATGGGGAGCATTGGTGAACAGCAATCTTTGTCTTTCTACAGATTTTAAATGGGATTCGAGTCTGGACTTTGGCTCGGCCACTCAAGGACTTTCATGTTCTTGTTCTGAATCCATTCCAGTGTTGATTTGGCTGTATGCTTGGGGTCATTGTCCTGTTGGAACGTAAATCTTCGCCACAGTCAAAGGTATTTTGCATTCTGAAGCAGATTCTCCTCAAGGATTTGCCTGTATTTGGCTCCATTCGTTGTTTCCTCTGTCCTTACAAGTCTCCCAGTCCTTGCCACTGACAAGCATCTCCATAGCATGATGCTGCCACCACCATACTTCACAGTAAGAATGGTGTTAGATGGGCGATGAGCTGTGCTCGGTTTCTGCCAGAAACTTTGGCCTTTGCATTCATGCCAAATAGTTCAATTTTCGTCTTATCAGACCACAGAATATTTTGCTTCATGCTCTCAGAGTTCGTCTGGCCACTCTCCCATAAAGTCTACATTTGTGAAGGGCTACAGAAAGTATTGTCCTTCCAGCAGGTTCTCCCATCTCAGCCAAGGAACTCTGTAGTTCTGTCAGAGTGATCATTGGGTTCTTGGTCACCTCCCTGACCAAGGTCCTTCTTGGCCAGTTGCTCAGTTTGGTGGGACGGCAAGCTCTAGGAAGAGTCTGGGTAGTTCTATATTCTTTGCATTTTCTAATGATAGAGCTCACTATGCTCTTAGTAACTTTCAACACTCTATAAATTGTTTTATACCCTTCCCCAGATCCATGGCTCCTCACAGTTCTATCTCGGAGTTCTACGGATAGTTCCTTGGACTTCTTGGTAGAGTTTCTGCTCTGACCTGCACTGTTAACTGTGGTACCTTATACAGAAAGGTGTTTCTTTCTAGATCATGTCCAATCAATTGAATTGGCCACAGGTGGACTCCAATCAAGTTGTAAAGACAGCTCAAGGATGATCAACAGAAATTGGATGCACCTGAGCTCAATTTGGAGTGTCATAGCGAAGGGATTGAATATTTATTGACTCAAGACATTTCAGCTTTTAATTTTTAATCATTTTGTAATCGTTTCTAAAAAAAAAATTCACTTTCACATTATGGGATATTATGTGTAGATCACAAGGCTGTAACACAACAAAATGTAAAAAAAAATAAAAATCAAGGGGTGTGAATACTTTCTGAAGGTACTGTATATCGTGCCCCATGTTACTTAGACAAATTGATCAGAGGTATCATAAAATCTTCCCAATTAACTCACTGATGCATTGTCATTATCTCTTTCTACCCCACCACGTAAATAAATTGAGATTCATGGCAGGTGTTTTGATTGCAATAATGCGCTGAACAATGCAATTAAACATGTGTCCTGGCGAGCTTTGCAAGAAAAGTTCGAAATATCGATGTTGTAATTGCTGAAGTGCATCAATGCAAAATTCGTGTATTTTAAAGGACGAATACTCATATATTTAGCATTTGAGTTTATCAGAGAGTGTGCAAAATTGAGCATCAAGACACCCTGCAAATGCAAATTCAAAATAACATCGAGAAATTAATCTCAGAATTTCAGTTAAAGATAACAAAGGCTGCCTTGCCTGAAGAATGTCTTTCTCTCGAGCCAAAGCTCTTGCCCTGCCAAGGACCAGCTGTCCCGTTGCATTGACAATGGCTGTAAAGGCAAATCAGCATTTCATCATGTGTTGGGTAGAGATGAGACAGGAGAAACGAAAGGAGGAATATGTTAAACACGTCACAAGCACGTGTGGAGGCTATTTATTGCATCATAATATTTCAAGAGGCATTTACTCGGAAGGAAATTTTCATGAAACGCAGTAGGTGAATACAAGTTGAGTTCTGTATAACGATTTCAGTGTCACTGCCTGATAGTTGGAATGGCTGAGCCTTTGGATATTGTATACCGCTCCTTTCCTATTCCATCTCCAGGCGCTGCATGACGTCATGGCCGAGCACCGAAGGGAGCCTGACGATGACGTGCGCCAAAAGTGAGGACCCAGTTTTCACTCTCTTTGTTTATTTGTTTTCTTGTTTTCTTTCTTGTTTGTTGTAAACCTCTCCTTTCCTATGTCATCTCCAGACTGCATGATGTCATCAGCAGGCACCAAAGGAGGCGCGGTGATGACGCGTGCTGAAAGGGAGTACTCCGTTTTCGCTCCGGTTTCTTGTTTTTGTTTTATTGTTCGTCCGGGCGATATCTCAGCCATCCTTTGAACTAGGAAGCTGAAATTTGAGCACAATGGTGAGCATGTGCCTTGGCAAAAACGGTATTTTTTATTTTTTGATTAATCAATTAATTGATTAATTACTTAATTTTTTATCAATTTATTAAGTACTTATTTATTTTCTTTCTCATCTGGGCAATATCTCAGGCACCTTTTGAGCTAGGAAGCTGATATTTGGACATGACAGTGACCAAGTGATTTGGCTAATGAAGGATATTTTTGATTTTCAATTAATCCATTAATCGATTAATTATTTAATTAGTCTATCAATGACTTAATTAATTTTCAACAAGTTAGATTTGGAAGAAACAGTGGTGGTTTAGGTATGCTATCAGCCAATTGATTAAGAAATTAATCGTTTTACGATTGTTTGTTATTCATTTAAATTATTAATAATTTGTTTATTTCCTTTCTCACCTGGGCAATATATCGGGCACCTTTTAAGCTCTGAAGCTGATATTTGGACATGACAGTGACCAAGTGATTTGGCTAATAAAGGGTATTTTTTATTTTCAATTAATCATTTGATCGATTATTTCTTTATTTATTCAAATAATTAATTAATTTTCAAAAAGTTAGATTTGGATGAAGCAGTCAGTGGTGCTTTAGGTATGCTATTAGCCAATTGATTAAGAGATTCATTATTTTATGATTATTATTTACTTATTTTAATTATGCAATGAATCAAACAATTATTGTATACCGGCCCCCTCCCAATTCTGTCTCCATGTGCCAAAGGGGCCTTTGTGCTTAATGGATAATGCCAAAGGTGCTTAATGGATAAAGTTGCTGGCTTGAGATATTGGGGTCCTGGGTGCTTAATGGATAAGGTGGCTGGCTTGAGATATTGGGGTCCTGGGTGCTTAATGGATAAGGTTGCTGGCTTGAGATATTGGGGTCCTGGGAGCTTAATGGATAAGGTGGCTGGCTTGAGATATTGGAGTCCTGGGTGCTTAATGGATAAGGTGGCTGGCTTGAGATATTGGGGTCCTGGGAGCTTAATGGATAAGGTTGCTGGCTTGAGATATTGGGGTCCTGGGTGCTTAATGGATAAGGTGGCTGGCTTGAGATATTGGGGTCCTGGGTGCTTAATGGATAAGGTGGCTGGCTTGAGATATTGGGGTCCTGGGAGCTTAATGGATAAGGTGGCTGGCTTGAGATATTGGGGTCCTGGGAGCTTAATGGATAAGGTGGCTGGCTTGAGATATTGGGGTCCTGGGTGCTTAATGGATAAGGTTGCTGGCTTGAGATATTGGGGTCCTGGGTGCTTAATGGATAAGGTGGCTGGCTTGAGATATTGGAGTCCTGGGAGCTTAATGGATAAGGTTGCTGGCTTGAGATATTGGAGTCCTGGGTGCTTAATGGATAAGGTTGCTGGCTTGAGATATTGGAGTCCTGGGAGCTTAATGGATAAGGTGGCTGGCTTGAGATATTGGGGTCTTGGGTGCTTAATGGATAAGGTTGCTGGCTTGAGATATTGGGGTCCTGAGTGCTTAATGGATAAGGTAGCTGGCTTGAGATATTGGGGTCCTGGGTGCTTAATGGATAAGGTGGCTGGCTTGAGATATTGGGGAAATGTTGCACGCTGGAGGATATGTTATTTATTTATTTGGCATGGGGGAGGCGTACTTTGAATGTAGCTCTACTTGCTTTGATTCTTGGAAGTACAAAGCAAACTGATTGGTAAAAGCCGATTTGTAAGCAAACATTGCACTCAACATGTATTCCACCTCTGGCACAAAGCTGACATTTGTGTACGCAAAAAAAAAACATTTTTTAAGGCTTGGTCACATGAAGTATGCATTGCAAAAGCAAATGTTATTTAACACTCGATCTATTTCTGCACGTCATGCACCCAGTACCTTATCTGTACCTCGGACGTATGCATCCACATTACACAAAGGTAAGCCACGCTGCTCACACAGTGGCTTGACAACGTCTTGCAGCAGCAGACCTCGACGCACTTTCAACGTCACACAATCTCCTTCTGGTAGCACCAGTTGGCAGCATGCCATGGTTTGATGCCCACTCTCGGCCTACCATGAAAGAGGAGGTTGACAGAAACATGCTTGGAATAAAATTACAAGAATATACTTGAGGAACTTGGACATGAGGCAACTTGGCCAATCATTACTATGTTCTATGAACACCATTAAAAATTGAATCTATCACTTCATTTTCATTTCACTGGGGGAAAGGAAAGGAGAATAGTGGGGCAGGTAGGTAGAAGGACATCATCAAAGTCTTTTTTTACTTGCAAAATCAAAGATTGTTCAAGTATCTTGGTTGGTCTTATGCGTTATTCTGTCTGTTTGTCAATTGCCTACAGGTCACAATTTTAAACCGATCTTCAAGAAACTTCACCAGATGGTAGAATTGATCATAAGGAACAAGCCTATTGATTTTGAGGTGAAAGGTCAAAGGTCATCTTGAGGTCAAATTTCTACAATTGGTAAAATATTATTTATTTTATGAAAAATTTCATGAATTATGTCATTTTTCATCTGATTGACTTGAAAGTTGAATAGTATTTCCCTATTGAGTGACTAAATTGGGAAGCCAACTATGTTTGAGGTCAAAAGGTCAAAGATCAACTCAACATCAAAATCATCAATTTTCATTCTATTAACTTGACCATTAAACAGCAATTGCATAGTGCGTCACTGAATTGGGAAAGCAACTATTTTGGTCAAAAGGTCAAAGGTCAACTCAAGGTCAAACTTCTAATATCACCAATTTTCATCTGAAAAATAATCAATTTTAATCCGATTGACCCGAGCTTTGATTAAGATCGTCAATTTTAATGAAATGGACAATTTGATGCAGCCATGCAACTTTCTTTGTGGGGAGGGGAGAGGGTGGATTTTGCAGGTATCGTCCTCTGCATGACGTCTTTCTTGTTTTCTTCATTTTTTAGTGGATGAGGGATATGTTTTTTTCTTTCTATTTTTCTTATTAATAATATACAGTGCATTCAGAAAGTATTCAGACCCCTTCACTTTTTTCACATTTTGTTATGTTGCAGCCTTCTGCTGAAATCGTTTAAATTCATTTTTACCCTCATCAATCTACACTCAATACCCCATAATGACAAAGAGAAAACAGGATTTTAGAAAGTTTTGCAAATTTATTAAAAAGAAAAACTGAAATATCACATTGACATAAGTATTCATACTCTTTGCTATGACACTTGAAATTTAGCTCAGGTGCCTTCCATTTCTCTTGATCATCTTTGGGATGTTTCTACACCTTGATTTGAGGCCACCTGTGGTAAATTCAATTGATTGGACATGATTTGGAAAGGCACACACCTGTCTATATAAGGTCTCACAGCTGACTGCATATCAGAGCAAAAACCAAGCCATGAGGTCGAAGGAACCGCCTGCAGAGCTCAGACACAGGATTGTGTCGAGGCACAGATCTGGGGAAGGCTATAAAAAAACAATTCTGCTGCATTGACGTTTCCCAAGAGCACAGTGGCCTCCATAATTCTTCAATGGAAGAAGTTTGGAACAACCAGGACTCTTCCGAGAGCTGGCCGCCCAGCCAAACTGAGCAATCGGGGGAGAAGGGCCGTGGTAAGAGAGGTGACCAAGAACCCGATGGTCACTCTGGCTGAGCTCCAGAGATCCTGTGTGGAGATGGGAGAAACTTCCAGAAGGAACTTCCAGAAGGACTTGGTTGTCTGCGACATAAGGGTGAAAGGTGCGAGGAGAGCTCGGCGGGTGAAGTACCAACCGAGAATGAAGGTGTGGAGGTTGAAAGAGGTGACAGTGAGGGAGGCATTAAAAGAGAGGCCGAGTATGGTGGAGGATGATGTGGTTGAGCTTGAAAGTGGTTGGATGTCAATGAAAGATAGTCTGTTGGGAGCCGTTGCTGAGGTATGTGGATGGACAAAAGGACCACCGAGGAACTCGGAAACATGGTGGTGGGAGGATGAAGTTGGAAAGAAGATTGACGAGAGGAGGAAGAAGTTCAAGGAGGGGCAGAAGGCGAAGGGTATGGGAGCAGAAAAGGCAGAGCATGAAAGTTATAAGGCAGCCAAGAAGGCTGCAAAGAAAGAGGTAGAAAAGGCGCAGGAGGCATGGAGGAAAATGTTCGGAGAACGCTTCGATTTGGAAGAGGGTCAGAGAGCGGTATTCAGGATTGTAAAGCAGATAGCGAAAGAGAGGTGTGATGTGATGGCGGTGAGTTGCTTGAAGGATGAAGTGGGACAAATCGTTGTGGACACAGATGGAATTAATGGAAGATGGAATAGCTATATGGAAATGCTGTTGAATGCAGAGAATGAATGGGACGGAAACATTGAGAGTAACCCAGTTTTAAGACCGACAGAGAAGACAACTGAGAAGGAAGTTGAGGAAGCGATAAAAGCAATGAAGAAAAGAAAAGCAGGGGGGCCGACGGGAATTGTGGGAGATATGTTGAAGGCAGCGGGAAATTGGGGTGTGAAGAGAATGACAGAGATCTGCAATCTGGTGGTGAAGGAAGGCCGCATTCCAGTGGATTGGGAACTGAGTACCCTCCTCCCTCTATACAAGGGGAAAGATGACCCTCTGGAGTGTGGCTCGTACCGAGCGATAAAGTTATTGGAACATGGAATGAAGGTATTGGAAAGGGTGTTGGAGAGGAGGATAAGGAAGAAATTGAAGATTGACGAAATGCAGTTTGGATTTATGCCAGGACGAGGAACGACAGACGCGCTTTTTATTGTGAGGCAGTTGCAGGAGAAGTACATGGAGAAGAGGAAGAAGTTGTTTCGTGGGTTTGTTGATCTGGAGAAAGCATTCGATAGGGTTCCACGTGAAGTAGTGACATGGGCATTGAGGAAGTTAGGAGTGGAGGAATGGTTGATCAGGGTAGTGATGGCTATGTACAAAAGAGCATGCACAGCTGTAAGGACGAAGGACGGGAACAGTGGTGAGTTTGAGGTGAAGGTGGGAGTGCATCAGGGGTCGGTACTAAGTCCGCTACTATGTGTAGCTGTGATGGAGGTGCTGGCTCGGAACGTAAAGGAGGGTTTACCATGGGAGTTGTTGTATGCAGATGATCTGGTGTTGATTGCAGAAAGTATGGATGGACTGAAGGAGAAGATGAACAAGTGGAAGGAATGTCTGGAGACAAAAGGTCTGAAGGTGAATATCAGAAAAACGAAGGTGATGGCAAGTGGTAAAGCATGTGGTGAGGTGGAAAGAACTGGGAAGTGGCCGTGTGCTCTGTGCAGGAAGGGTGTCGGAGTGAATTCCATTCAATGTACAATGTGCGCTGAGTGGGTTCATCAAAAATGTAGTGGTCTGAGAGGGTCATTAACCAGTGTGGCAGCTACATTCAAGTGTAAGGTGTGCACAGAGGGAGCTGCAGATGGAGGAAATGTTGAGTTGGATCTTGGAGACGGCGTGAAGCTGGAAGGTGTGAAAACATTTTGTTACCTAGGAGACATGCTGAATGGAGAAGGTGGATCAGACTCGGCAACGGTTGCTCGAGTGAGATGTGCATGGAAGAAGTTTCGGGAACTGAGTGGCCTGCTTCCGAGGAGGGGAGTGTCGTTGAAGCTGAAGGGAAAGGTGTTTGCTGCTTGTGTGAGAAGTGTTATGATTTATGGGAGCGGGACATGGGTAATGAACGTAGAGCAGCAACGAAGGCTGGAAAGGGTGGAAATGCGAATGGTTCGGTGGATGTGTGGAGTATCGTTGAGAGAGAGGAAGACAAATGATGAATTGCGAAAGATGATGGGAATAGAGCCTGTGATGGATGCTGTGAAGAGAAACAGTTTGAGATGGTTTGGTCATGTGTTGAGGAAGGATGAAAGTGACTGGTTGAGAAGAGTGATGGAAATGAATGTAGAAGGAAGGAGAGGACGGGGAAGACCGAGAAAGACTTGGCTGAAGATGGTCGAAGAAGAAATCCGGGCAAGGGGGTTAACAAGGGGAGATGCAGAAAATAGGGCAAAATGGAGAAGATTGTCATGGGGACCGCAAGGCTAACCCCCGCTCTTGCAGGGAAAATGGCCTTAAAATGCCTGTTGTTGTTGTTGTTGTTGAACACAGTAGATCGAGCTCCATTCAAAGTACACCGCCCCATGCCAAATAATTCAATAATAATATAACATTCTCCAGCATGTGACATTGCCCGCCGGGTTTCTTTGTGGCAGCAGCGGTTTAACGCACGGGTACACTGGGCACGTGCCCAGGGTCCCCAAATTCCATGAGGTCAACCAATGCACCCCGAGATCACGAGAGATGAGAGACGACAAGAGATCACCGATCATGATTAATAATTATCTTTCGAGATGAGACCGAGGGTGGGTCTTACTTTGCGACAAAACATATCACCTTGTGAGTGGTGATAAACGCAGCATAAAGCGAATACTCCATCTCAAGGAAAGAAACACCGTCACGTGATTAAGCGATTAAAAAAGGTTTTTTCCTGATGTTTAATTGGACAGGACTATTAGAAAATTAAGGGGAGGGGGGATTAGTATTCGCAAAAAAGCCAGGTTAAGTGGAATAATAACTACATTTAATGTATACAAATGCAACAATACAGACAATAAAAATTGTATGATTCCTAATGTTAATACTAGACAACTCTTGTATGGTGCTGTTCTCTATTGCGTTCTCATCTTGTGTAATACTGCACATTGTTATTTGCATATTCTGTATCTATTATCTTATTCTAATATCTACCATCGCTTTCTTTGTCTTGCAGATTGATTGTTCATCGTTGTTGCTAATAAACCTGCATTCAATTGATACATTCTTGTTTATGAACAATCAATTCTGCAGATTCGATTTCGATGGACATGGTCGATCAGACTTGGTTTAAAAAACATATATCGGCAATTATATAACAGATTATATAACAAAAAACATATAACAGATTTATCGGCGCCATGCTCCTACACCTGTCTGGTCGCACAGCCAATGGCGACATTATTGAAACCCGACAAATCTGCTACATCTCACCTGACACACGGAACATGTATCTCAGTCGTGAAGCATGCGTCGATCTAGGCCTCGTGTCTAGTAGCTTCCCAACCATTGGCGAATCCAACACAGTTGGTGCTGCAGTGGCAGCAGTTATCGATGCAAATTGTAACTGCCCGGTAAGATCGCTTCCCCCTACACTGCCTACATCTATCCCATTTCCGGCCACTGACGAGAACCGAGAGAGGCTGGAGAAATGGCTACTGGAGTACTACAAAAGCAGCACATTCAATGTCTGCGAACACCAGCCACTACCCCACATGGAAGGTCCGCCTCTCACACTGATGGTTGACCCCGAGGCAACACCAAAAGCGGTGCACACCCCAGTGCCTGTCCCCTTACACTGGCAGGCAGAAGTCAAGGCTGGTATCGATCGCGACATCAGGTTAGGGGTTCTGGAACCGGTGCCAATTGGTGAACCAGTGACATGGTGCAGCAGAATGGTCGTCTGTCCAAAGAAGGATGGGACCCCACGGAGGACAGTTGATCTGCAACCACTGAATGCGCACTGCACACGTGAGACCCACCACACCCAGTCACCCTTCCATCAAGCAATGGCGGTGCCACATAACACCAAAAAGACGGTAACAGACGCCTGGAATGGCTATCACAGCGTTCCAATCAGAGAATGTGACCGCCATCTGACAACGTTCATCACACCATGGGGCCGATACCGTTACTGCACCACTCCCCAAGGTTACATCGCTTCAGGTGATGGATACTCCAGACGATTTGACGAAATCGTATCGGACTTCAAAAACAAGTCCAAATGTATTGATGATACCATCATGTGGAGCGACACATTGGAAGAGAGCTTTTTTCAGACATGCAACTGGCTCGACCTGTGCGGCCGTAATGGGATTACGCAAAATCCGACGAAATTCCATTTTGGTCAGGACACGGTCGAATTCGCTGGATTCGAGATCACCATGGACAGTGTACGACCATGCCAAAGGTATCTCCAAGCGATACAGGACTTCCCCACACCAAAAACAATTACTGACATTCGCTCCTGGTTTGGGCTAGTCAATCAGGTAACATACTGCTTCAGCATGACCGAGAGGATGCGACCTTTTCGGGACCTCCTAAAACCATGCACCCCCTTCTACTGGGATGCAACACTACAATCCCTATTCGAAGAATCAAAACGACTCATCATATCTGAAGTCGCAAATGGGGTCCGGATCTTTGACAAGGAACGGACAACATGTCTCGCAACTGACTGGTCGAAGGATGGGATTGGCTTCTGGCTCCTCCAAAAACACTGCAGATGCCCTGGTGAAACCCCACAGTGCTGCCCCGATGGCTGGAAAATCACCCTTGCTGGAGGCCGCTTCACCCATGCAGCGGAGTCGCGCTATGCTCCGATAGAGGGTGAAGCTCTAGCAGTGGCGGACAGCCTGGAAAAAGTAAAGTATTTTGTGTTGGGATGCAAGAACCTGATTATTGCCGTCGATCACAAGCCCTTAATCAAGCTTCTTGGTGACAGACGATTAGAGGACATCCATAACACGCGGCTTGCCAACTTGAAAGAAAGGACCCTAGCATATCGTTTCCGAATTATCCACATCCCGGGAAAACGACACTGCGTACCAGATGCGATTTCACGACATCCGTCGGGTGCCAGACCATCGGAACGACTGCCACTGGTGGATGACATTTCCTCCATTATGGATGTGGCCACATCGACTACACTAAGACAGCACACCTTGACTGGGCTGTGGACCACAGATGACGACTCTGGCATGGAAATGGCTATTTCTATGGCAGCCATCAAGACACTCGATTCTGTGCGGTCCGTCACTTGGGACGATGTTCGGGACGAAACAGCAAGTGACACTCAGATGCTGCAGTTACTCAATTCTATTGAGCAGGGTCTACCTGCCAGTCGGGACGATTTCCCTGTGTCCATTTTGGAATACTTTCCCTTCCGTGAACACCTCTACACTATTGATGGCATAGTGGTCTACAAGGGGAGGATTATCATCCCACCGAAGCTACGGAAGCTTGTCCTTGAGAATCTTCATGCTGCTCACCAAGGAGTCACGGCTATGACCACCCGGGCCAGCAGCTCGATCTTTTGGCCTGGAATCACTCCCCAGATTCATGAGATGCGCAATCGCTGCTCACACTGCAATCGGATGGCCCCATCGCACCCAAGTGCTCCACCTACAGCCTCAGCTGAACCTGCCTACCCTTTCCAGTACGTTTGTTCAGATTACTTTCATCACAAGGGTCGGAGTTATTTGGTCACCGTTGATCGTTACTCTAATTGGCCAATCATTCAGCTAACTACTGGCGGGGCACAAGGCCTAGTGAAATGTCTGCGGTCGAACTTCGCCACTTATGGTATCCCCGACGAATTGGCATCTGACTGTGGGCCAGAATTCACGGCACATGACACCCAAGACTTCTTGCGTCGGTGGGGCGTTAACCATCGGTTGTCATCCACTGCCTTCCCACACAGCAACTGTCGTGCCGAGATCGCAGTCAAAACATCGAAAAGAATGATCACCGATAACACTGGTTCCAATGGTGAACTAGACACTGATCGGTTCCAACGTGCAATACTCCAGTACCGGAATGCACCGGATCAGGACACTAGGTTGTCTCCAGCCATGATCATCTTCAAGAGGCCAGTCAAGGACTTCATACCCATCATCCCAGGCAGATACTTGCCATCGGACACCTGGCGGGAAACACGCAACAATCGTGAGGAAGCTTTGCGCATTCGGCATGCCAGGGAGATCGAAAGACTCTCTGAACACACGACAAAACTACCTCCACTGGCCGTTGGGGACCATGTCCGGATCCAGAACCAGACCGGCCTGGAACCACGAAAATGGGACCGGACCGGAACCGTGATTGAGGTAAAACAATTCGATCAATACGTTGTCAAGGTGGATGGCTCCGGAAGAATCACTCTCCGGAATCGTAAGTTCCTGCGACGTTTTACGCCTTTCAGCATGACAACTCCCACTACGACTGGCAAAAGTGGCATGCTGCCAACCGTTATGCCAAGTGTTATGCCAATCGTACCGAAATACTTAATGTCTGGTACCCAACCCATCGCCGCTCCAAGAGTCTGTCTCAATCCTGTTACCACTCCCCAGAAGGGTGAACCCCAACATGTCATTGCGCCGGGCTTACCATCACAGACACTCCGCTCCACCACCGCGATGACACCACCCGCGAGAGTCGCTAACCAACCACATGTGCAGACCACCGCCACACCTCCATGGTCACTGCCTATTTCTGCCCCCTTGACGGTTCGGGTGATGATGGACCAGCTGGAGGGGACTCCGGCGTCGGACAGGGCGATAGTGAACCACCCACCGGAGACTCCCACAATGGACCAGGAAATTACGAACTGCCCTCAGAGGACTCCGACGATTGATCGGGTGGTGACGGGCCGCCCGAAGCGAATTATCAAACCACCAGCCCGATTCAATTCAGAAGAATATCAATTATAAACTCATGTGATCCTTTTTCTCGGTCTCCAGTTTCGTTCTATTCTGTGTCACAATTGAACGTTTTTGGGAAAGGGAGATAGACAACTCTTGTATGGTGCTGTTCTCTATTGCGTTCTCATCTTGTGTAATACTGCACATTGTTATTTGCATATTCTGTATCTATTATCTTATTCTAATATCTACCATCGCTTTCTTTGTCTTGCAGATTGATTGTTCATCGTTGTTGCTAATAAACCTGCATTCAATTGATACATTCTTGTTTAAATACATATCGATATTGTTTAGCAAAGCCACACCATAATATATTGTAAGATCACAAAACACCCCTCATTGGTGAATGGACCAACCCGTGCGCATGGCGAAACGTTGCGGTTTTTCAAATGAGGGTAACATGGCCCGGGGTTGAAACGAAACTACCCCAGCGGTGCTGAAAATCGAACCATAGCTCAACTAGAACGACGCTCAGTGGAGAGCGTACATACCTCCACCTGGTTGGCCATATCACCCAATGGTGGAGAATTACTTTAAAATTTTACGAGCCGGATCCAGATCCGGATCTTCACCAAAATTGAATTGAATCGGCCACGTCACACACACAACCTGTCCAAAAAGTTTCGTCCGAATCCGTCCATAACATTTTGAGATATCGTGTTATATATCGATTTTAGCCCCATCATTCAATGGTGAAGAATCTCTTTAAAATTCTGTGATCCGAATCCGGATTCAGATCTTCACCAGAATCTAAGCATTTCGTCCTTGTCACATACCCACTCTCTCCACTAAATTTAGCCCAAATCCATCCGAAACTTTTTGAGAAATCCTCTTGACAAACAAACAAACAGGGATGAAAAAATAACCTTCATGCGGCCACCTTCGGTTGCGGAGGTAACAAAAGGTGAAAAGAGTTGAACCGTTTGTTCTTCCACGAACCGAGTCTATTTATCCAAAAAAAAACAAATAAAAAAAGAAAAGTCTGATAACAACACACCAATGAAAGTGCTGGGGTGTGTTCATTACCAATCAGCTATTCCTAGTCTTAATAGATGGACCTAGCCCTCGTGTATCCTTCATTAACTCCGTGTAACATTGAATGGAGTCCATGATGTATTAATGCATTTTTATGTATTCGTGTTTTTGGGGGATGTTTGGGGCATTGTGCCCAGGGCCCCAAAAATTCTTAATCCGCCTCTGCTTTGTGGAAGAAGAAACAGTCATCAGTAGACGTTACTTTGTAATGAGGGAGAAGTTATTTATCCCTGAAATAAGACGATTAAATATTTCACAAATCGCCTTGAACCAGTAACACGAGATTCCCTGCAACAATGATTCGATGTTGGAACCTGTGATGGTTCATCAATGACATGTGGATCGGTACACATGAACCAATTGCTTTGCCACCTTGTTAATCTGATATGGACCAATTGCTTTGCCACCTTGTTAATCTGACATGGACCAATTACTTTGCCACCATGTTAATCTGATATGGACCAATTACTTTGCCACCTTTTTAATCTGAAATGGACCAATTGCTTTGCCACCTTGTTAATCTGATATGGACCAATTGCTTTGCCACCTTGTTAATCTGAAATGGACCAATTGCTTTGCCACCTTGTTAATCTGATGTGGACCAATTACTTTGCCACCTTGTTAATCTGATATGGACCAATTACTTTGCCACCTTGTTAATCTGATATGGACCAATTACTTTGCCGCCTTGTTAATCTGATATGGACCAATTACTTTACCACCTTGTTAATCTGATATGGACCAATTACTTTGCCACCATATTAATCTGATATGGACCAATTACTTTGCCACCATGTTAATCTGATATGGACCAATTACTTTGCCGCCTTGTTAATCTGATATGGACCAATTACTTTGCTACCTTATTAATCTGATATGGACCAATTGCTTTGCCACCTTGTTAATCTGAAATGGACCAATTGCTTTGCCACCTTGTTAATCTGATGTGGACCAATTACTTTGCCACCTTGTTAATCTGATGTGGACCAATTACTTTGCCACCTTGTTAATCTGATATGGACCAATTACTTTGCCACCTTGTTAATCTGATATGGACCAATTACTTTGCCGCCTTGTTAATCTGATATGGACCAATTGCTTTGCAACCTTATTCATCTGATATGGACTGCTACCTTGTTAATCTGATATGGATCAATTACTTTGCCACCTTGTTAATCTGATATGGACCAATTACTTTGCCACCTGTTAATCTGATATAGACTAATTGCTTTGCAACCTTATAAATCTGATATGGACCGATTGCTTTGCAACCTTATTAATCTGATATGGATCAATTACTTTGCAACCTTGTTAATCTGATATGGATCAATTACTTTGCAATCTTGTTAATCTGATATGGATCAATTACTTTGCCACCTTATTAATCTGATATGGACCAATTGCTTTGCAACCTTATTCATCTGATATGGACTGCTACCTTGTTAATCTGATATGGACCAATTACTTTGCCACCTTATTAATCTGATATGGATCAATTACTTTGCCACCTTATAAATCTGATATGGACCAATGGCTTTGCTACCTTATTAATCTGATATGGACCAATTGCTTTGCAACCTTATTGATCTGATATGGACCAATTGCTTTGCAACCTTATTAATCTGATATGGATCAATTACTTTGCCATCTGTTAATCTGATATGGATCAATTACTTTGCCATCTTGTTAATCTGATATGGATCAATTACTTTGCCACCTTATTAATCTGATATGGACCAATTGCTTTGCAACCTTGTTAATCTGATATGGATCAATTACTTTGCCACCTTATTAATCTGATATGGACCAATTGCTTTGCCACCTTATTAATCTGATATGGACTAATTGCTTTGCCACCTTATTAATCTGATATGGACCAATTGCTTTGCCACCTTATTAATCTGATATGGATCAATTACTTTGCCATCTCTTAATCTGATATGGACCAATTACTTTGCCACCTTATTAATCTGATATGAACCAATTATTTTGCCACCTTATTAATCTGATATGGACCAATTGCTTTGCCACCCTATTAATCTGATATGGACTAATTGCTTTGCCACCTTATTAATCTGATATGGATCAATTACTTTGCCATCTGTTAATCTGATATGGATCAATTACTTTGCCACCTTATTAATCTGATATGGACCAATTGCTTTGCAACCTTATTAATCTGATATGGATCAATTGCTTTGCCACCTTATTAATCTGATATGGATCAATTACTTTGCCATATGTTAATCTGATATGGATCAATTACTTTGCCATCTTGTTAATCTGATATGGATCAATTACTTTGCCACCTTATTAATCTGATATGGACCAATGGCTTTGCCACCTTATTAATCTGATATGGATCAATTACTTTGCCACCTGTTAATCTGATATGGATCAATTACTTTGCCATCTTGTTAATCTGATATGGATCAATTACTTTGCCACCTTATTAATCTGATATGGACCAATTACTTTGCTACCTTATTAATCTGATATGGACCAATTGCTTTGCAACCTGTTAATCTGATATGGACCAATTACTTTGCGACCTTATTAATCTGATATGGACCAATTGCTTTGCAACCTGTTAATCTGATATGGACCAATTACTTTGCTACCTTATTAATCTGATATGGACCAATTGCTTTGCAACCTGTTAATCTGATATGGACCAATTACTTTGCGACCTTATTAATCTGATATGGACCAATTACTTTGCTACCTTATTAATCTGATATGGACCAATTGCTTTGCAACCTGTTAATCTGATATGGACCAATTACTTTGCGACCTTATTAATCTGATATGGACCAATTGCTTTGCTACCTTATTAATCTGATATGACCAATTGCTTTGCAACCTTATTAATCTGATATGGACCAATTGTTTTGCCACTTTATTAATCTGATATGGATCAATTACTTTGCCACCTTGTTAATCTGATATGGACCAATTGCTTTGCCACCTTATTAATCTGATATGGATCAATTACTTTGCCACCTTGTGAATCTGAAATGGACCAATTACTTTGCCACCTTGTTAATCTGATATGGAGCAATTACTTTGCCACCTTGTTAATCTGATATGGACCAATTGCTTTGCTAACATGTTAATCTGATATGGACCAATTGCTTTGCTGACATGTTAATCTGATATGGACCAATTGCTTTGCTAACATGTTAATCTGATATGGACCAATTACTTTGCTACCTTATTAATCTGATATGGACTAATTGCTTTGCTAACATGTTTATCTGATATGGACCAATTGCTTTGCCAACATGTTAAATCTGATATGGAGCAATTACTTTGCCATCTTGTTAATCTGATATGGACCAATTGCTTTGCCACCTTGTTAATCTGATATGGACCAATTGCTTTGCCACCTTGTTAATCTGATATGGACCAATTACTTTGCCACCTTGTTAATCTGATATGGATCAATTACTTTGCCACCTTGTTAATCTGATATGGATCAATTACTTTGCCACCTTGTTAATCTGATATGGATCAATTACTTTGCCACCTTGTTAATCTGATATGGATCAATTACTTTGCCACCTTGTTTATCTGATATGGACCAATTGCTTTGGGAACATGTTAATCTGATATGGACCAATTACTTTGCTACCTTGTTAATCTGATATGGACCAATTGCTTTGCCACCTTGTTAATCTGATATGGACCAATTGCTTTGCCACCTTGTTAATCTGATATGGACCAATTACTTTGCCACCTTGTTAATCTGATATGGACAAATTGCTTTGCTAACATGTTAATCTGATATGGACCAATTGCTTTGCTAACATGTTAATCTGATATGGACCAATTGCTTTGCAAACATGTTTATCTGATATGGACCAATTACTTTGCTACCTTGTTAATCTGATATGGACCAATTGCTTTGCTAACATGTTAATCTGATATGGACCAATTGCTTTGCCACCTTGTTAATCTGATATGGACCAATTGCTTCGCCACCTTGTTAATCTGATATGGACCAATTACTTTGCTAACATGTTAATCTGATATGGACCCATTGCTTTGCTAACATGTTAATCTGATATGGACCAATTACTTTGCTACCTTGTTAATCTGATATGGACCAATTGCTTTGCTAACATGTTAATCTGATATGGACCAATTACTTTGCCACCTTGTTAATCTGATATGGACCAATTGCTTTGCCACCTTGTTAATCTGATATGGACCAATTGCTTTGCCACCTTGTTAATCTGATATGGATGGATTGCTTTGCCATCTTGTTAATCTGATATGGACCAATTACTTTGCTAACATGTTAATCTGATATGGACCAATTGCTTTGCCACCTTGTTAATCTGATATGGATGGATTGCTTTGCCATCTTGTTAATCTGATATGGACCAATTGCTTTGCTAACATGTTTATCTGATATGGACCAATTACTTTGCTACCTTGTTAATCTGATATGGACCAATTGCTTCACCACCTTGTTAATCTGATATGGATGGATTGCTTTGCCACCTCATTCATCTGATACGGACCAATTGTTTGGCCACCTCGTTCATCTCATATGCGCCAATAGTTTGGCCACCTCGTTCATCTGATATGGACCAATTGTTTGGCCACCTCGTTCATCTCATATGGACCAATTGTTTGGCCACCTTGTTCATCTCATATGCGCCAATAGTTTGGCCACCTCGTTCATCTCATATGCGCCAATTGCTTGGCCACCTCATTCATCTGATATGGACCAATTGTTTGGCCACCTCGTTCATCTCATATGGACCAATTGTTTGGCCACCTCGTTCATCTCATATGTTCCTGTTTGACCACTTTTTATTGGGCTATTTTAAAACTCTTGTTTACTTATCAAACGCACATTCTTTGGATGAACTTCGGGTTCGGATCATAAATGCAAATCATGAAATCACTAAACACCAACTGGAGGATGTTTTCAACGAGTTCATCTATCTATAATTCCAGTAATCTCTGTCTGTCTGTCTGTACGTCTGTACGTTTGTCTGTGACCGCTGTTTCTCGACAACCACGGGTCCGATATACTTTTAACTTGCCAGGTATATTGCTGGGGACCCGAGGATGTGCCTTTTCAAGGTTTCATATTAATCGGACAATTACTTACCGAGCTATGTCCAAAAAACGATTCAACCAATCAGAGAGCAGCGAACGATCGCGTGTGCCGAACGTGGCGGGCACACTCTGCCTCGGATGGCACATTTGAGAGCGTATTCATTTATTTCACGTTTGCAAACTATGTTGGCGTTAAACTATGTTTTACAACTAATAAAAACGAATTTGCGATTCATTCGCTTTCCTGCGCGTTTGTGCACGCGATGGCGATTTCTTTACCAAACTCCGGAAGCCGTTCGCTTTGGACCAAACCATTGCATGTAAATAGAGGGGGGGGATTGTCACCACTCGCAAGCCGTTCGCTTTGGACCAAACCATTTCATGTAAATAGAGGGGGGGGGATATAATTTTAGATATAGATATAGTACGGGCATGCCCTAGTAAATCCAATTGAACGATGTACGTATTACAAAAGATGGCGGTTATGTTTAAAGCTAAAAATGGCAACTGTATTGTGTAAAAACTTTATGATTCATGCTTTCATATTCCGTTTACAGTTT
>NC_136262.1:173387338-173434838 GCF_964187855.1 Myxine glutinosa
ACCAACAACTAGCCTTCTGGATACAGGCACATTTGTCAGTTGCTGCCACTCAGCCCTAAGCCGATTAGCTGACTTGGTACGGCCATTGCGGACTAACCGGTGCAGCTGGCGATCATTCCTCCTTGTGGTTCTGCGGGGACTTCCTGGCCTCGGTATTGGAGTAGTGACACCCCTCTAAGCATTTCGTTTCAGTATCTTTGACACCTGACTTTGAGTGATGCCATACTGCCGAGCAATAGCACGCTGTTTCATGCCGTAATTTCGTAAAGCCACCACTCCATGACAAACAGCATTGTCGAGTTGACGGACCATCTCCAGAGGAAGCGGCAATAACTTTTGGAGACGTGCAGCAGTTGTTTTCCACTAATACAGAACGCAACAACCCTTGTATACCCGACTGTGAAGCCAATCATCAAATGCACCTGTCCGTACATTTTGCCACGCCACCTGTGATATAATCCTGTTGTTGACTTCTTGCTGCGACAGACAATCAGTGACATGGTTCTTTTAACAAATAAATCACCAAAGTGTAAAAGAAACTCACCAGATTGATATACTGAGTGAAGAAAGTAAACCCAAGTCAAGAAAAAAAATATATTCCATATTAAATGCCAAGTCTGTATATTGTACCTATTTATGTTGCGTATTTTGTTTGTGAGTAAAAGATTTGTGAGTGTGTCAAACGCTTTGCCGATGTCTGCTGTGGTGAGAATAGTGCGTTTTGGTGGTTATTGTTTCGTGTTTTACTATTTGGTGGATTTTGCTCAATAGGGAGATTGACTACCTTGGAAATAATGAGATTGAACACGAATATAAGATGTGAGAGTTGTGGTTGGAGGTGATACATTTACATTAACTCCTTTTACGTCATTGCTCAAGCATAACCACACATACATTTTTACAAATTTGGCAAATTCCTTATTCAGGAAATTTGGCAAATTTGGCAAAGATTTGGCAAATCAGGAAATTTGTTATTGTATTAAATGTTCTCCTGGAAAATTGACCATTCACATTGATTCGAGTGTCTGATAATCATAAACGTCCTTAATTGTATTTCGCAAAACAAAAATAAATAAATAGTATTGTCGTGTGACTGCTCTCAGTTAACACCGGGAGAGTCACGGAAGGCAATCGAGCGTTACTCCGAGGCGTTCAGTTCAAATGCGGATTTTATTATATGCGGGAGGAAGAAAGAGAAGGGGGAGGGATGAACGATCTTACCTGTCGCGATCGCCGGCAGTTCCCGAACCTGCGAAAAATAACTCAAACAAAAAGGGTTTAAATGTACAAAAAGAAACAGTTTTAGTAAAACGGATGCCGAAAAACGGAAACGGAAACGGATTAAGATACCAAGAAAACGCGATGGTAAACTACATTTCTAAACGGGATGTCCCCCACACCAGACTTGAACACAGCCGAAGGGAAAGATAATGAAAGTAAAATAACAGTGTGTTTTAGCATGGCACTTAGCTCAACTTGGCCATGCGTCTCGCCAGAATTCTTCCAGGCCCCGCCGCGGTCTCGATGCGGCTTTGGTGTTGGCGGGAAACTGATCGTCGTTTGGCGCGCGCCTGCGCGCGCAAAGCCAGGCCTCGCTACAGGGTCCGCTCACTCCCGGCCCGGTGCGCAAAGCGAACGAGCAGGTGTGCGATTCGCTCTTCCAGCCGCGCCTGTCTTCGTCGTCCTTGCGTGTCAAACTCCTGGCCGCGATGAAGTCTTCCCCATGAACAAAGGACCACCATCAGAGCAAAGAGCCAAGAGTATAACCAAGAAGCGAGAGAGGTGAGGGGCAAGAGGAAGGCGTGAGGGCAAAAGGAAAGCGTGAGGGGAAAGAAGAAGAGAGAAAACGTCAGTCCGAGTCTTCTTTTATTGATCGTCTTGTGTCATCATCTGTGCCCCTCTACCAATGCCCGCAGGCCACCGCTACATTGTCCAGCTCTCCACCAATCCACACGCAGTCTGCACTCATGATGCAGTCCGACTCGCCCTTCCCTCCACCAATCAGCGAGTTGCTTCTTACCCCCGGCTTTCCTGTTGGTCAACTCCCGCCCAATCACTGTCCTTCTGGGCGTGTCTTCGGCCTGCTCGACCTTCGTGGTGATGTAGATGGTGGTGTCCTATTGGCAGTGCTCAGAACTGGCTTCCGGTTGGTTTTCATTGTTATTAGTGCAATTTAATGGGCACTTCCTGCGCCGGTGTCTATGGTGCAGTGCCAAAAGGGACAAGGGATAAATCACATAGGGAACGACGAACAGGGAATTACTTAACCTAATCCCTGAGCTAAATAACATGCCCGCCCCCTCGTGACAGGGACAAATATACAACTTCATCTGACATCCGGGCTAAACAGGTACCTTACTTATTACATGGTGGTGATTCTTTTTCTTCACGACAGTCGGAGCATGCTACCGACACAAATCTACCTGGTCTGAAGTATCCCTACCCCCACAAACGTAACTATATTCAAACAAAATGGCTAAATGTTTACTGATACCCAAGCATTTACATATAAACTTGGTAATTTTGAGATAGTTTAACCAGTAGAACAAGACAAAATTGAGATTTCATCCAGGACTTGGGGTCTTCAGGCCCACACAAACAAACGGTCTCTTCCACATCTACCTCTGCATTTTTACACATCTCCCAAGTTCCTTCACCGCCAACCCCTCCATCCTTCAAACAGAAACTCCTCCTGTGACACCGTGGTGCATCCATACGTTCTTGTCTTTTGCCTTCCCTTTGCCCCAATATGTCTGTTGACCCTTTGCCGCCCTCCTCCTCTTCACCCAATTGTTCTGCTCTTCCATGAGCCTCTATGTCTGGATTAAATTAAATAAGCTTACAAAAACCTGAAGGACCTTTTCTCATTCTCTTTCCACGACTCCTAAACGTCGGTCAAATTGGCATAATCTACTTTATGTTAGTGTCAAAATCCTAGTATTCGGTGATCACTTCACCCCTCTCGCTCCTACCAGGCTGCTGAGAAATGAAAGCACTTGGGCCTGTGTACTCACAGCAAACACACATAGAATTATCACTGTACACATAAACACAAAAAAATCAAAACGTTCACACAAAGGGTTCACGTACACATATTTTGACAAAAGATATCTCCAAGGCACTGACATACAGGAACCAGGAATGAGGGTATAGAGCAGTTAGATAAATAATTTTGTGCAAACACAAGCAGGTGCATCTTGGCTCATTTCACAGGAAGTCACATCTGTTTAAATACGTCAGAATCCCCTAGTCGGTTGTTTGTATGCATTTAAATGCAGAGACAAGGCCGAATCCCCAGTTCATATGGCCATCCTTCACAAGGACCTGCATAACATTCTTGGCAAGGTTTGCACAGTTGCCATAGTGCAAAGGGGGAGGCCACAAAGCTAACACCCGCAGGGGGCCATCATTCACAGAGACAAGTCCACTTAATCCAAAAGGGATGACGGTCCGGCGAAGACCAACGCTCAACGTCGTCTTCCACTATTTCCTCTTTTAAGCTTTCATTTGCAGTTTGAAGTTCAAAATGCAGCTCATAGGAGTGCATTCTTTATATATATATGTGTGTGTATATGTATATATATATATATATGTGTGTGTGTATATGTATATATATATATATATATATATATATATGTGTGTGTATATGTATATATATATATATGTGTGTATATGTATATATATATATGTGTGTATATGTATATATATATATATGTGTGTATATGTATATATATATATATGTGTGTATATGTATATATATATATATGTGTGTATATGTATATATATATATATATGTGTGTATATGTATATATATATATATACACATATATGTATATATATATATATATACACATATATGTATATATATATATCCTCGTTGGTTCCTTGTAATTCAATATACTGAACATTCAGCCACTTGAAATTGCCCACTACCCCCATCAATCAAAGAGCACTATGTGTGTCCATTCAGAATACTGAACACACCACCAGGACCGAGAAAGCAGGTTGGTGCGGAAGGGAAAAAGCATCGAGCCCACCTCACCCTCATGCTAATCTATTAAACTAGATAACCATATGGTTAACGGTTCATATTTATATACTTCCCTATTCTCATACATGGAATAGGAAAGGTAATTGAGAAGTAGAGAGGAATGAGAAAATAAACATTTTTAATGTTGAAAAAGAAAAGAAAGTCTTGAAGTCGAACGTATAACACTTGAAAGTTGTAATTACTAGCAAGAACCTAAGTTCTGCACTTATTGAAGTTTTAGTTTTTTGACAGACAAAAAAAACAAACAAAAAATTGGAAAATATTCTGAGTTGCAATTTCTTTAAAAGTCCGAAGCTTATCTTAGATAGTAAAACGACGAATTCTGACGAATAACGAATATATAAGTATTGTAATAAATAATTAATAATACGTACACAGCACACACAATCGTGCTTTTATAAATGGAACAACTTGGAATGCTGAAAACACAGCTGAACTGTTGGCCTGTTTTGGAATTTCCATCTCAGCACAAATCTCATGATTATGCGATGTAAAGTTTGAAATCCCATACAATAGGTTGAGTTGTCCATCGTCTTAGAATGTCCTTATAATTAATGCAAAAGTACACCAATGTCTCTAAAAGTTCTTTTTCAATGTTTGATTATACATATGTACCAACCTCCACCGTTAACCTTGTATAAACTGTAAAAAAAAACTAACTTATAAAACTGAAAAATGTTGTCCATGCAAAATAAAAATAGATCAGTGCAGCTTGTGTCACATGGAATCCTCCACACCTGCCTCCCAAACGTGCAGGGCGATTCACCTGGTGGAGTCATTAAATCAGGTAATCATCCTAATGGAGACCAAGACAGACTGTTGGACCTTGAACTCTTAACAGTCGTAGCCAACGCTATGTACAAAGCAACCAGTAAGATGTGGCACTCAAACAAGGCAGCCATTGAGCAATTTCAATCTAACTCTGCTTCTCAAATTGCATAGTTGCAATAACATGGATGTTCCCTATCCGGGATGGACTTTTTTTTTCTTTTTTCTTTTTTTTTCTTTTTTTTTTTTTTTCTTTTTTTTTTTTTTTTTTTGTTTTGTTTTGTTTTGTATACAAGATCGAGGCTCGTGAAAGAGCGAACATTAATCACACAGAAAGACAAACAGACACATAAAACAAATAACATCGGGAGCGGTAGACAAGATGGGGAGAGAGGGGGAAGGACACAAACACAACATTTGAGAGCAGGGACCGAGAGACATGGAGACATCGAGAGATCTGTGGGAGGGAGAGGGCTTTGGGGGGGAGGCATGTGAAGGGGGGGAGGCATGTGAAGGGGGGGAGGCATGTGAATGGGGGGAGGCATGTGAAGGGGGGGGGGTGGGAGAGGTATAAACATATGGACACTGCCAGGATTTCCAGGAAATAAGTTGGAATTTCAAACAAGGTGGATCTGGGGTGAATTAGTGGGGGTAGAAAAGATCAAGGTTATGGATGGGGGAAGATAAGAGATGGTGGTGAACAGCTGTTTTAAAGACCTGGAGGGAGGAGAGGGATTGAAGGGAGTGTGGGAGTTTGTTCCACAGGCGGGAGAAAAGAGGAATGAAAGAGTGAAGGTGAGCAGAGAGCCGAGATTTCGGCAGTTTAACCATCAGAGGGTTGCTGGCAGATCTTGTGCGACCTGTAGGAATATTTGGGGGACAGAGCACAGAGAGAGCTGGGGGAGCAAGGCCGGAGAGGAGTCGGTAGAAGACAGAAAGACCACCTACCTGCCTGCGGTGAGTGAGTGAAAGGCCCTCAGAGATAGCTTCATCGCGGGAGATTCCAATGATTTTGAAAGCTTTGGATTCAACAGCGTGAAGCCGAGCCAGGTGTGAGGCAGGAGCACCAGCCCATAGGGGAGAACAGTATTCCATTGAGCTGCGGATGAAAGCCTTGTATGTGGTGAGGAGCTCAGGTGTGCCGAGGAAGGACTTCGCACGACGGAGGATGCCCAGTCGGCGACTGGCTTTGGAGGCCAGCTTGGAAATGTGGTTTTCCCAAGAAAGATCATGGCAGATAGTGAGACCCAAAAGCTTGAGTGACAGAACTTCTTGGAGAGGATTGTTGAGAAAGTAGATGGGAGGGTTGTCCAGTCGATCTTTTCGGAGAGACATAGTAAGAGAGTGAGATTTGGCAGGATTGAAAGACATGTTCCACTTGTTTGACCAGTCTGTGATTTTGTCCAGGTCTTCAGAGAGTGAGGAGGCTGCAGACTGCCGATCTGAGGGAAGAGGAATGGAGCGGCAGAGAGTGGAGTCATCAGCAAAGAGATAGAGAGGATTTTCCAGAGAGTCAGAGAGATCATTGATAAAGACCAGAAAAAGCACAGGGCCCAGCACACTTCCTTGGGGAACTCCAGCCTGAACAGGAAGGGGAGATGAGAGAAATCCATTCAGGGCCACACGTTGACTACGACCAGAGAGGAAGTCCGCAAGCCATGCATGGAGATTTCCATGGATACCATAGGAGGAGAGTTTGGTGAGCAGAGCTGGGTGCCAGACCGTATCAAAGGCCCTTGATATGTCAAGGGAGACAGCTCTGATTTCCTGTTTGGCATTGAGGACCTCCATCCATTGTTGAGACAGCAGAAGCAGCATGTCCAGAGTAGAGTGACCTGGTCTGAAACCAAATTGATGATCAGAGATCAAGCCATTGGAGAAGAGGAAAGATTTCATATCCGAAGCAATGATGGATTCCATGACTTTGCTGATAATTGGGAGCAGGCTGATTGGTCTGTAGTTGCAAGGATCTGTTTTTGCACCTTTTTTGTGTAAAGCGGTAATGTTAGCTGATTTCCAGGATGCTGGCAGATGACCTTGAGCAAAAGATAGGGTGAAAAGAACAGAGAGAGGGTGAGATAGAGCGGCAGAGCAGGATTTTAGGACCCGTGGGCTGATGCCGTCTGGTCCAGTTGCAGAATCAGAGTCGAGGTTTGACAAAAACTCCTCCACCTTGTCAGGAGAGAAGGACACAGAGTCCAGGAGCAGTTGAGTTCGGCTGGGAAAGGTGGGAACAGAGAGAGATGGGTTTGGGACTAAGGATTTCGAGGCGAACACAGAGTTGAGGCATTCGGCTTTGTCACGTGCGATGTCAACTGTGTGGCCATTTGAGGTAAGGGAGGGGATGGAGTGGGAACAAACACCAGAAACGGATTTGACCAGACGCCACCAGGATTTGGAGGAAGGAGACAGGTTTGAGAGTTCATTCTTGAGTGAGGAGAGATAGTGCTTCCTGGCACTCCTGAGGGTAGACACACACTTGTTCCGAGCTTGGTGGAAGGAACTGAGATTTCCTTCAGTTGGATTAGCCTTCCAAGAGGCAAAGGCAAGTTGTTTCAGGGCAACTGCCTCACCACAAGATTCAGTGTACCATGGCCGGGAGGAAGGGTAAGACAATTGAAGGCGAGATGGGATAAATCTGTGCATGAGAGAGATCAGTTTGCTTTGGAAGAATTCCCAGGAAGAATTGATGTCAGAGGCAGTGGAGATGGGAGACCAATCCAGACGATTGATGGCTGCTTGAAGACCGTCCCAGTCGGCCTGAGTGAAATGCCAGACTCGTCGACGCTGAGGAGGCTCTCTGAGAATGGCCAGAGAGATGTCCACTTTGACAAGCACATGATCAGAAGAACCGATTGGAGCAGAAGAAGAGCAGCAGACATTAGCAGGGAAGTTTGTCATAACCAAGTCTAGAAGAGAAGATACTCCATTGGCTGAGATCCGGGTCGGGAAATTGACAGATTGTGTCAATCCCAGTGAGTCACAGAAGTCCTTTGCTGAGGTGCCATGACTAGTGAGAGAGGAACCCACACCCAACCAGGTGGCATGATGACAGTTGAAGTCACCACATATGAGGAAGAGAGAGTTGGGATGAGTGGATAGAAGTTGGTCCATGTTGTCAGACATTGAAATGTAGATGGAGTCATCACTGTTTGGGGGACGGTACAGAACACATATGAACAAAAGGTGGGAGCGGAGAGGAAGCCGTAACCAGAGGTACTCCTGCGGGTGAGGAGGAAGGAGAGCAGTGCAAGGAGAGTGAGGAAGAGAGTTTTTGACAAAGATAGCCACCCCACCACCAGGCCGGGGCTCAGGTCTATCATACCGGAGGAGGGAGTAACCAGGAAGAGATATTAAGGAATCAGAGACATCTTGAAGGAGGAAAGTCTCTGTTAAGCAGATCAAGTCTGGATTGTCAGAAGCAACCTGTATGGAGAGATCAGTCAGGTTTGAGCGAAGGCCCCGGATGTTTGAGGTCCATACCGTTAATGAAGAGAGAGGGGGAGCATCGGGTACAGGACAGGGGAGGGGAGGAGTAGGGTAAGATGAAGGATGAGAGGGGGAGGTAGGGAGAGCAGTTGATAGTGTTTCAGATGTTGCAGAAGAGTTCCAAGAAAGGGAAGGATGAGGAGGATGAAAGGTTTGCTGGTGAAGGGATGCGGCACAGTGAGGGGTTGTTTGAGGGGGGGCAGAGGAAAGTAGAAGGTTTGGGGGGGTGGAGGCATGAGATAGAAGGGAGACGAAGTGGGGAGGAGGCAGCTTGGAGGAGGAGGGGGGAGGAGAGAGAATTGGAGAGGAATGGTATGGGGGGAGAATTGAATGGGAGGGATTGGGGGGGAGTTTTGAAGGGGAGGAGTGCGGGGGGAGTTTAGGAGGGGAGGGGCAAGGGGGGAGTTTTGGAGGGAAGGGGAAAGGGGGGAGATCAGGAGTGGAGGGGCAAGGGGGGGGATTAGGAGGGGAGGGGCAAAGGGGAAGTTTAGGAGGGGAAGGGCAAGGGGGGAGTTCAGGAGTGGAGGGGCAAGGGGGGAGTTTAAGAGTGGTGGGGCAAGGGGGAAGTTTCGGAGTGTAGGTGCAAGGGGGGGGATTTGGATGGGAGGGGCAAGAGGGGAGTTTAGAAAGTGGATGATTAATGAAAGACGAACATTGATAACAAATTGGGTTTGTTGTGATTTTCAAGTTAGCAATCCGATTCAGAACGATGGAGGAGGGATGGAATGAATGTGAATTTAGACCATGTAGTGAGGGAGACGTATAAGATATTGAATTTCTTTTTTTTGAAGTGGAATGAGTTGGAGAGGAAATTGAGAAAAGCCTTTTAAATAGGAAGAAAAACAGCGTGTTGTAATATACCACTGAATAAAAAACAGAAGGGGAAAGGTTAAACATATTTAAAAATATTTAAACAGAACTATGAACAATCTTATATGCACAAAAATACCAACGGGGGGAGAGCCGAGAGGGACCACCACGAGTCACGTGAACAGGGCAAACGGTGGATGGCAAGGAGATAATGGGGGTGGGGCGAACAGCACACCTGGACAGAAAATACAGGATGAGACAACAGTACACGTGGAGAAAATAAAATAAATGTTTTTGTTTTTTTTTTGTTTTTTTTGGGGGGGGGGGGTGGGGATTTAGAACGTTAGACAGTATTATGTTCGGGGTAGAAGGGAAAAAACCCAAGAGCCAAGCAAAACACACTTAAGTTAACAAAACACCGACGGGGGTACAACTACAAGGCCACACACGATGAGCAGAAAACGATTAATTAATTACGAGTTACAGGAAATTCAAACCAAAACTAACTATAATCAAACAATATCACATGGACGATAAAATAACGAATTGAAATTTGACAATCTATCTGGGGAAATGGGGGAGAAACACGTGGTCGAAGAACGGACGAACGAATAAGAATGAATAAACGAATGAGCACAGAGAAGGTAGTCTTTTTTTGTTTGTTTTTTTGAGTTGAGATTTACATAAGGAAGTAGGCTTTGGGGTGGAAAGACTGCGAAAACAGAGAACGAAAGTTATTGGATCACAAACGACAGGCGCTGAGAGAAAAACAAAGCCTCAAGGTTGTACAGTGTACACTGTACAAGACCTCGAGACGACACGAATTAACGCGATTTTCAATACAGGTATGAAAGATTTGCACCGAAAATCTTTGACGGGACAATATACGTACATACACCATAAAAGAAATACAGTTATAACGAAAGTACAAATTGGAACAATGACTTAACTTCGATTTCGATGGAGAGCGTGGAGACCTGCGAAAAAACGAACCGTCGCCAGCAAGACCGGAAACGGAAGGAAACGGAAGGACCGCCCAAGGACTGGTCTACGAAATTGAGAATCTAATTCTCATCCCAGTATTTGCAGCACTACAATCCTATGGAGATGTAGGGGGCTGTAGCTCTGATAGGCTCGTGCCTAATTCGCGGAGCCTATGCAACGGTTTAGCCAGAAGATCCTTTCTTAAATATCTTCTGATTCTGATGTGCCACACTATATTACAGTTTATTACACTATTACAGTGTCGGTGGTGCTGAAGCAGTTTCTTCACAACAAGGGTTACACCAAGTCATTTGCCAATGCCTGCCCAGTGTGTATATACACATGCAAGTATATATATATATATATATATATATATATATATATATATATATATATATATATATATATATATATACACTACATGACCAAAAGTATGTGGACACCCGAACATCACACATCTCATTCCAAAATCATGGGCCTAAATATGGAGTTGGTCCCCCCCCCCCCCCTTTGCTGCTATAACAGCCTCCACTCTTCTGGGAAGGCTTTCCACTAGATGTTGGAACATTGCTGCGGGGATTTGCTTCCATGCAGCCACAAGAGCATTAGTGATGTCGGGAACTGATGTTGGTCAATTTGGCCTGGCTCGCAGTCGGCGTTCCAATCTATCCCAAAGGTGTTCGATGGGGTTGAGGTCAGGGCTCTCTGCAGGCCAGTCAAGTTCTTCCACACCGATCTCGACAAACCATTTCTGCACGGACCTCGCTTTGTGCACAGGGGCATTGTCACCCTAAAACAAGAAAGGGCCTTCCCCAAACTGTTGCCACAAAGTTGGAAGTACACAATCGTCTAGAATGTCATTGTATGCTGTAGCGCTAAGATTTCCCTTCACTGGAAGTAAGGGTCGTAGCCCGAACCATGAAAAACAGCCCCAGACTCAGTTATTTACTCAGATTTGCAGAGTAGATCTACTTTTACTTTCTGGTTGGAAGTGCCTTTCTTTCTTTAAAATGTATAAACTCAACTGCCCCAATTTTTCACTTTATATATATATATATATATATATATATATATATATATATATATGCCCGCTTCATATATATATATATATATATATGTATATATGTATACGTGTTGTTGCGGACATGGGGTTTGGGGTTCACCAGGAGGGAAATTATTGGGCTTATCCCGACCTCCAACACCTGTAGGCCGCCGGCTCATAGATAACTACCCGGTCCATCTGGTTGCAAAGGTAAAGGTGCAACTGTGGCCCCTTGACACTAGAATGACTGGCCTGGCAGGGTTGCGTTTTGCTGTTACAAGTTACTTTTCCGTTGGCATGGCAACCTAACTTGGGGCCACGCCCTCAATAACCACCCGCTTCATTTTTTTGTGTACGGCCGAGTGAACAGTGGATGGCTATTGGCTAAATCTGGAGCCAATCATAGGGGGTACAACTTCCCATTATTTAGGAATGGAAGCACAAAATGTGGAAGTTGTCATTAAGCTGGTACTCATTTTGCCGACCTCGGAAGGACGACAGGTTGAGTCCATTCTCACCTGGTTTTATGTAACAGCATGACAGGGGCTCAAACTCAAGAACCTAATATCTTAAGCCAGCCACCTTAACAAACCATCGCCATGGTGCTTCACAGGCAGAACGTTGCATCAACGAAAACACCATCTTTCAGAGGTGCATTAAAATCTGCATTTGCCAGAAGAAAGTGTATACATGTATGTTTTGGGATATAGATGCATTGTCATCAGTAAAAAGTCAATCTATCAGTTGAATGTGACAATACCTGCTTCCCAATGTCGAAATCCCAACCAACACATGGCTCAGAACTGCGCCGAGAAGTCAGCGGTGGCAGGCCCTGACCTCCGACCTCAGCCAGCAGACACCGTTGATAAAGCTCTGATTTCAGGAATCGGGTGTAACTATCAAATTTCATCAAATTGAAGATCTACAAACAACACATGAAATCAGTGAAATCGACTGTGCAGACAGGGTGAGAAAGAGAAAATGCACAAATTACCAAAAGTCCGACACATACCGTGAAGACGAGTACTCCCGAATTCATAACATGCTTCATCAATGCGAACGTTTACAAAGTTCTGAACTGTACCTGCTGCTGCTGCTCTGAGAACATGTCAGGATGTGGGTCAGCAAGCTGCTGGTGTCCCACTTTTAACGCTCCTTCGATATTGATAGGCCGGGTTGCTCTGGCGGACAGGAACATCTCGTAGATCTCTTCAGCAGCCTTGCGCCTCTACCAGGAGCCACAAAATCCACATTAGAGGGTGCACCAAAAAAAACCCCAAAGCATCAACTTCTTCTCAACATCAAAAAACTTCTCAATTGCAGAAAAACTTCAGGAATGTGTGCTGCGTTTTATATGACATAGGTGTACCAAATATCAGAACTGTAACTTGTAAGACTTTAGTTTGTCACTCGGTCGATCACATGCTCCAAATGTCTACCCATGCAGTCCTGCACTGAATACAGATTTGAACATGAGGGGCGAAATTGTTGATTACGTGGACGTAACTTTCTCTGTAATTCTTTGTTTCAGCTCAAAGATGCTTCTCAGGTTATCATTGTAGACATTGTCTTTGAGATATCCCCAAATATAAAATCAAGTAGGTTCAGATCAGGGGAATGTGGAGACCACTCTCTCACCGAAGCGGTTTGTAACCCACTCACGGGACTCATTTGCGGCGTCAGGAGTTGCCCATCCTACTGAAACCATTCTTCTCGTCTTCGAACGTTTCTCCTGCGACCAGTAGCAGCCCATAACTCATTCAACATTTCAATGTCGTGCCTGGAGTTGATGATCATGGCATTACTGTCATCCTCTTCAAACCAGAATGGAATTTGACTGAATGTAAGGGTTTCCAGCGAGCCTCGACAGGCGGTACCATGCCCCAGTAGACATTCCTCGCTCTTGAAATGTATTCTTCCATTTGAATATTCTCTCTTTCATGGGGCGTCTCTGAAGTCAAATTCTCTCTTGAACTTTCTTTGACTTCGGACAATGGATTGCACTTTGATGTAGGATTTGACAGAAAAGCCTTTTCTTAATTTGGCCAGAGCATCGTTTCCTACAGGACCTCAGCTATCATTATCTGAAATAAGAGAGAACAACATAAATAAATAAAAAATAATAACAAATGAAATAAAATAAATTAATTAATAAAAATAAATTAATAAAATAAATATAAATAAATAAATATAATAATAAATATAATAATAAATATAATAATATGAATATAATAAAAATAATATAAATAAATATAATAATAAATAATATAATAATATAAATAAAATAAATAATAAATATAATAAACGAATAAATATAATAAATAATATAATAAATATAATAAATATAATATAATAAAATAAATAAATAAATAAAATTAAAATAAAATAAAATAAATAAATATAAATAAATATAAATAAATAAAAAGTAAAAATAAAATAAGATAAATAATAATAAATAAAATAAATAAATTAAATAATAATAATAATATAATAATAATAATAAATAAATAATATAATATAATAAATATAATCGCTGGCGAAGCTGGTGTTGTGAATGAACGTGTACGTATTATGTTGAAAAGCCAGATTTTGCTGGATCCTTTGAGAATTTCGAAGTTTTGACGCACCAAATCGCTCAATGGAGGCTGCCATCTTGCGGATGCGGAAGTATGCATAAAAAATTGCAAAAAAGTTCAATAAGAGTTTGTTTCACCCGTCTTTGTTTGATTCACCATCTTATGCACCTCTAATTTGTCATTAAAATACTTTAAGACCAACCTCGTTCCGCATGGGCCCTGGTTATCTTCAACGAAAATCGTCACCAAACACCGGAACCAATGAGATTCGAGCATTTTAAAAAATATTTCAAAAACCAAATAACTCAAAGGAGGCCGTCAACTTGCGGATACGGAAGTATGCACAAACAATTGCGAAAAAGTTCAATAGGAGTTTGTTTCACCCGTCTTTGTTTGATTCACATTCTTATGCACCTCTAATTTGTAATTAAAATACTTTAAGACCAACCTCGTTCCCCGGGCCCGCACGGGCCCTGGTTATCTTCAACGAAAATCGTCACCAAACACCGGAACCAATGAGATTCGAGCATTTGAAAAAATATTTCAAAAAAGCTTATTACCGCATTTCGGACACTGAAAACGGCATCAAATATTCTAAAATTGACGAAGACTTATGTTTTGGAAATCTCGCGGCCGTATGGGGAAAGTTTTTCACGGCCGGAAATATCCGAAGTTGAGACGGAATTCACCAAATTAATCAAGAAGGAAATTTTATAAATTTTAATCTCAGCCAGAATGCAAATGTTGTCATTTTGAACTAGGTACGGTACCTACTACACCTACCTACGACCAACTACCTAACCTACTGATGCCATAGTGATGGGTAAAACAGTGGCAAGTGGCTTTGGCTTCGCCGGCTCATTGCGGCTTTGCAGTCGGGTACTAGTCGCCGGCGAAGCCGGTGTTGTGAATGAACGCGTACGTATTATGTTGAAAAACCAGATTTTGATGGATCCTTTGAGAATTCCAAGCTTTGACGCACCAAATCACTCAATGGAGGCCGCCATCTTGCGGATGCGGAAGTATGCATAAACAATTATTGCGAAAAAGTTCAATTGGAGTTTGTTTCACCCGTCTTTGTTTGATTCACAATCTTATGCACCGCTAATTTGTAATTAAAATACTTTAAGACCAACCTCGTTCCCTGGGCCTGCATGGGCCCTGGTTATCTTCAACGAAAATCGTCAACAAACACCGGAACCAATGAGATTCGAGCATTTGAAAAAATATTTCAAAAACCAAATCGCTCCATGGAGGCTGCCATCTTGCGGATGCGGAAGTATGCATAAAAAATTAAGAAAAAGTTCAATAGGAGTTTGTTTCACCCGTCTTTTTTGATTCACATTCTTATGCACCTCTAATTTGTAATTAAAATACTTTAAGACCAACCTCGTTCCCCGGGCCTGCACGGGCCCTGGTTATCTTCAACGAAAATCGTCACCAAGCACCGGAACCAATGAGATTCGAGCATTTGAAAAAATATTTCAAAAAAGCTTATTACCGGTACCGCGTTTCGGAGGCTGAAAACGGCGTCAAATATTCTAAAATTGACGAAGAATTATTTTTTAGAAATCTCGCAGCCGTAGGGGATAGTTTTTCACGGCCGGAAATATCCGAAGTTGAGACGGAATTCACCGAATTAATTAAGAAGGAAATTTTATAAATTTTAATCTCATCCAGAATGCAAATGGTGTCATTTTGAACTTGGTACGGTACCTACTACACCTACCTACTACCAACTACCTAACCTACTGATGCCATAGTGATGGGTAAAATAGTGGCAAGAGGCTTTGGCTTCGCCGGCTCATTGCGGCTTTGCAGTCGGGTACTAGTAAATATAATATAAATATAATTTTATTAATTATAAATTAATAAAATTAATTAATTGTGAATAAAACGGAGGGTTTGAGGGTTTTTTTTAGTACACACGTACTTGAATTCACTCGCACAGTGATCCAGCAGCACATGAGCAACAAAGCAGTAAAATACAGTGCGGGCAATGACCCACATCTTTGGTCTCTTGATTATTAATTAACAAGACTTGGGGCTGACAGGATAGCCAATAGGTATCTACACTCACCTCCAAGCTGTCTAGCCTGGGATTGGACCTCGACTGTCATCCTCGTGTTTCGCAGGCAGGGTGAGGCATCAATGTGTGTGCCGTCCCCCCAGATGGACGTTAAACTGGGTGGCCCGTCTACCATTAGCATTAGTTTGGGGATATCAAAGATCCCACAGTGTCCTATGCGAAGAGTGGACGAGCAGTCGCCAACAATCTGAACCAATGCCAAATTCCTGCAATAACCCACAGGGGGAAGTGCATCAGCGGCACAGCTGCACCCCCAGCTAGTGATGCCATATGAAAGAAGAAGATTAACAAGACAACACCACAGTTGCAAAATGGTGTGCAAACTTACCCTCTTCTCTTCTGATATGGGAATATCCTTAAAGTGTTCGCAAGAAAGCCAAAATTGAATGTTTTCCTCACTGAATTCCTTTTTCAAAAAATCCTGCAAAATACACAATATGACATCATTGCATCATTGGATCATCATTGGATCATTGCAGCATTTTGTATCCAAGTACATCTGATGAGGTCATGGAAGATCATTTGAAGGCCTCAAAATAGTCGTCGAGTATCCGTACTCTTCCTCAGGTCACTTACCGTGAAATACTGCAGGCCTAGTGGGTCTTGCAGTAGTCTCTGGAAGGATATAGCCCAACTAGCCACACGACCTTGGTAGCAGCGACCTCCAGGCTTGCAAGGAAGGCTGCTGTTGCTCTGCAAGCTCTTCATGCTGCTGCTCGGGCGCAGCTCCATGTCGCTGAGCTCTGCGTGTGACAAACATCGAGTCCTAAATTTCTGACTTAAATACTTGAGGCTAGAACCGAACCGGAGTTCAACCAGCAATGTGCGTTACGCCAAGAAGAACTACGGCCAAGATATAGCTCATACCTCCCCGAAACAACACGATGTTCACTCGCTACAGCACTCCGACTCAACACAACCGAAGCACTTGCGGAAAGAGACTCAGCACTGTCTGCCTCCTTTGCCTGGACTCTGTTTCTGTCATCTGCCTAAACCTTGGTCTTTAATTGCCCTCCCAGTCTGTTGACTTTCGAGCGTAACTTTATTCCAGCAGCCAATTTCCAGTCACATCACTTCGGATTCACAAGCCAATTATCCCATCACCATGGTCGGGCGAGGAAAGGACAAATCAATCGAAAACAATCGGGGTGTTGTATCCTGAGTGCAAAACCTGCGGCCTTGCCAGGTTTGCAAACGTAATCTCTCCTCTGATTCTTTCGCACAGACAATTGTTGATTTAAACAAAACTGCTCTTCCGTTAGCCTCAATGTCTGTATTAAAAAACAAGCTTACCTGTATTATCATTCAAGAGAAATGTGATAATGAATTTAATCAAGGGACTTCTTTTTTTTATTTATAAAAAGGTCAAGCTAATCTTGCAAAAAATGTATTAAACATCTCTACCACAAATAGTTTGCTTTTCTTTAATAACTAGAGAGTTCATAGTGCGCCTTACTATGCGCTGTCTTGAGAACACCTTACCCCGGGATCTGCGAGCGGAAAATTTGATCGGTCGCGATGACATAAAATGCCGTAATATTTTGTGCAAGCACTTCTAAACAGAAGGGTTTTGAAAGTGTGAAAAAGGTGATTTGTGTTCTACAGTGTTAAACTATATAATTCAATTTGAATAAAATTTTAAAGGTCGTAGAAAAAAAATTCTGGAAGATTACCGCCGTTGATACAGCATCTTTTACACCACCTTATTTGCCATGTTGCATTAGCGTTTTGCGCCTGTTGTTTGTGTCCTGTATGACATCCTCATAAACAGTAAGTTTCCTGTTTGGAATTATTTTCAATTTTGTTTAACTACCAGACAGGTACTCAGAGTAAAAAAGCAAATTATCAGCCAAAGTACTGCCCAACTACAGGCTAGTTTTCCGATTCATGCTCGTGTTCAAAATATAACATTCAACTGAAATAAGTTGTTCTTCGATCATAAACCGACATTTTTGGACAGGGCAGACAGACAGAAGTGAACCAATTGCTTAACCCCACTTTTCCCTTCATGTGCATGGGGTAAAAAAAGATTAGACAACTCAGCATAATTTATACAAATAAATAAATAAATAAGAAAATTTTAATTTTAAATTTCCTTACTTAAAGTTTAAAATTCGTTTTTGTTAAAAGTTTCCCCATCTCAAAAATAAAATAAATAAATCTTTTCAACCACCCGAAATAAACCCCTAATTGCTTGATGGCAGGAACAACTCTGACATAGGCAGTTCTCACCAGGAACGTGACACTATGAAACTCCTGCCGAGCAGAAAGTGTGTTGATAATGGCAAGAACACTTCTTCCCAGAGAATGGGCTGACCTCACCGGGCAAAGAGAACTACGGTCAAATTATCCGGGACACCTGGGTAGCAACATCCCTCGCCCCCAAAATGTATGGGGATGGCGGAACCAGTTTCAGAACGACTTGTCATGGCTCGCTGTGCTGCATTGTGACTTTCTCTTTTGTGACTTGAAGACGCTCGCTGGCAAACGAAACCGAAAACGAATCAATGATGCATGAAGCTTCTGCTTATTCAACATCAGAGGAAGAGTGAGTGCATTGTTCATTGTAGAAAGTGGGGGGAAGGAGAAAAAAACCCAGGAAAAAAAACAGCATCACCTTGCATATCTCGCAACAACAATCCAACAACTAAAAGCACTGGACACGTATTAAACCGACAAGGCTGATGGGTAAGAATCTTGAAATACATGAGAACTCCGATATGATATTCTACATCGCTCCAACAAAACAAACAGAAAACAAACGAGCAACAACATCTTGCATATCTAGCAACAACAATCCAACAACTAAAAGCACTGGACACGTATTAAACCGACATGGCTGATGGGTAAGAATCTTGAAATACATGAGACCTCAGATATGACATTCAACATCGCTCTAACAAAACAAACAGAAAACAAAAAAACAGCATCACCTTGCATATCTAGCAACAACAATCCAACAACTAAAAGCACTGGACACGTATTAAACCGACATGGCTGATGGGTAAGAATCTTGAAATACATGAGACCTCAGATATGACATTCAACATCGCTCTAACAAAACAAACAGAAAACAAAAAAGCAGCAACACCTTGCATATCTAGCAACAACAATCCAACAACTAAAAGCACTGGACACGTATTAAACCGACAAGGCTGATGGGTAAGAATCTTGAAATACATGAGAACTCAGATATGACATTCAACATCGCTCCAACAAAACAAACAGAAAACAAACAAGCAGCAACAACAATCCAACAACTAAAAGCACTGGACACGTATTAAACCGACAAGGCTGATGGGTAAGAATCTTGAAATACATGAGACCTCAGATATGACATTCAACATCGCTTTAACAAAACAAACAGAAAACAAACAAGCAGCAACACCTTGCATATCCAGCAACAACAATCCAACAACTAAAAGCACTGGACACGTATTAAACCGACAAGGCTGATGGGTAAGAATCTTGAAATACATGAGAACTCCGATATGATATTCTACATCGCTCCAACAAAACAAACAGAAAACAAACAAGCAACAACATCTTGCATATCTAGCAACAACAATCCAACAACTAAAAGCACTGGACACGTATTAAACCGACAAAGCTGATGGGTAATAATCTTGAAATACATGAGAACTCAGATATGATATTCTACATCGCTCGAACAAAACAAACAAGCAGCAACACCTTGCATATCTAGCAACAACAATCCAACAACTAAAAGCACTGAACACGTATTAAACCGACAAGGCTGATGGGTAATAATCTTGAAATGCATGAGAACTCCGATATGACATTCAACATCGCTCCAACAAAACAAACAGAAAACAAACAAGCAGTAACACCTTGCATATCTAGCAACAACGATCCAACAACTAAAAGCACTGGACACGTATTAAACCGACAAGGCTGATGGGTAATAATCTTGAAATACATGAGAACTCCGATATGATATTCAACATCGCTTTAACAAAACAAACAGAAAACAAACAAGCAGCAACAACAATCCAACAACTAAAAGCACTGGACACGTATTAAACCGACAAGGCTGATGGGTAAGAATCTTGAAATACATGAGAACTCCGATATGATATTCTACATCGCTCCAACAAAACAAACAGAAAACAAACGAGCAACAACATCTTGCATATCTAGCAACAACAATCCAACAACTAAAAGCACTGGACACGTATTAAACCGACATGGCTGATGGGTAAGAATCTTGAAATACATGAGACCTCAGATATGACATTCAACATCGCTCTAACAAAACAAACAGAAAACAAAAAAACAGCATCACCTTGCATATCTAGCAACAACAATCCAACAACTAAAAGCACTGGACACGTATTAAACCGACATGGCTGATGGGTAAGAATCTTGAAATACATGAGACCTCAGATATGACATTCAACATCGCTCTAACAAAACAAACAGAAAACAAAAAAGCAGCAACACCTTGCATATCTAGCAACAACAATCCAACAACTAAAAGCACTGGACACGTATTAAACCGACAAGGCTGATGGGTAAGAATCTTGAAATACATGAGAACTCAGATATGACATTCAACATCGCTCCAACAAAACAAACAGAAAACAAACAAGCAGCAACAACAATCCAACAACTAAAAGCACTGGACACGTATTAAACCGACAAGGCTGATGGGTAAGAATCTTGAAATACATGAGACCTCAGATATGACATTCAACATCGCTTTAACAAAACAAACAGAAAACAAACAAGCAGCAACACCTTGCATATCCAGCAACAACAATCCAACAACTAAAAGCACTGGACACGTATTAAACCGACAAGGCTGATGGGTAAGAATCTTGAAATACATGAGAACTCCGATATGATATTCTACATCGCTCCAACAAAACAAACAGAAAACAAACAAGCAGCAACAACAATCCAACAACTAAAAGCACTGGACACGTATTAAACCAACAAAGCTGATGGGTAATAATCTTGAAATACATGAGAACTCAGATATGATATTCTACATCGCTCCAACAAAACAAACAAGCAGCAACACCTTGCATATCTAGCAATAACAATCCAACAACTAAAAGCACTGGACACGTATTAAACCGACAAGGCTGATGGGTAATAATCTTGAAATACATGAGAACTCCGATATGACATTCAACATCGCTCCAACAAAACAAAAAAGCAGCAACACCTTGCATATCTAGCAACAACGATCCAACAACTAAAAGCACTGGACACGTATTAAACCGACAAGGCTGATGGGTAATAATCTTGAAATACATGAGAACTCCGATATGACATTCAACATCGCTCCAACAAAACAAAAAAGCAGCAACACCTTGCATATCTAGCAACAACGATCCAACAACTAAAAGCACTGGACACGTATTAAACCGACAAGGCTGATGGGTAATAATCTTGAAATACATGAGAACTCCGATATGATATTCAACATCGCTCCAACAAAACAAACAAGCAGCAACACCTTGCATATCTAGCAACAACGATCCAACAACTAAAAGCACTGGACACGTATTAAACCGACAAGGCTGATGGGTAATAATCTTGAAATACATGAGAACTCCGATATGATATTCTACATCGCTCCAACAAAACAAACAAGCAGCAACACCTTGCACATCTAGCAACAACAATCCAACAACTAAAAGCACTGGACACGTATTAAACCGACAAGGCTGATGGGTAATAATCTTGAAATACATGAGAACTCCGATATGACATTCAACATCGCTCCAACAAAACAAAAAAGCAGCAACACCTTGCATATCTAGCAACAACGATCCAACAACTAAAAGCACTGGACACGTATTAAACCGACAAGGCTGATGGGTAATAATCTTGAAATACATGAGAACTCCGATATGATATTCAACATCGCTCCAACAAAACAAAAAAGCAGCAACACCTTGCATATCTAGCAACAACGATCCAACAACTAAAAGCACTGGACACGTATTAAACCGACAAGGCTGATGGGTAATAATCTTGAAATACATGAGAACTCCGATATGATATTCAACATCGCTCCAACAAAACAAACAGAAAACAAACAAGCAGCAACAACAATCCAACAACTAAAAGCACTGAGCACGTATTAGACCGACAAGGCTGATGGGTAATAATCTTGAAATGCATCAGGACTCTGATATGATATTCAACATCGCTCCAACAAAACAAACAGAAAACAAACAAGCAGCAACAACAATCCAACAACTAAAAGCACTGGACACGTATTAAACCGACAAGGCTGATGGGTAATAATCTTGAAATGCATCAGGACTCTGATATGATATTCAACATCGCTCACGAGCTATTCTTGTTGCTCACATCGTTCTTGTTGTTTGGACAATGTTCTTGCTCAATTCAGTCATCACACACGTCGATGCGATTGCTAAGAAATTTCACAATACATGAAGCCAATGTCTGCGTGTTCAATCTAACGTTCGGAGCTCACATTACATAGCATACAAGGAGTGGGCGGACTGTGCGCAGCGATACAGAGCGTGATGCTGCGATTGGAGGCCTTGGGGGGGGGGGGGGGGGAGGTGGTTGGTCCAGTGTGCGTTACATAACCCCCTAAAAGTTTTCATCAGACTTCTCTTTTCTGCTGCACAATCATCGGCAAATAAAGCAAGCAGATTCACTTCAACATTTCCCTCTTTGTTCCATTTCTGACACTCGAGCTACCACCTCTTGATTATGTGAATGCATATCTTTATTGCTCATAATAACACCATTTATTTATCAATGGTGAATATTCATAACGTGAGTATTCTCATATCTGCCTTTCTTGGGAAGGAGGGGCGAGGAGGGTCATCATGAAGCATTATGTAATTGTTGCTCAGGTCTTTGGCCTAGCATTACTGTTTGATACGGTGCCTAAAACTGCCTTAAAATGCGTTACATAAGTTATGGCTAGCACTTTGACTGTCTTCTGGGAAAATGCTGTGACAACATAATATTTGGTGTCTCATTACATCTGTGGATTTGTCTTCGTTCCCAAAGAAAACTTTTGTTCCAAAAACGTGTTCAATCCCTTCACATAAAGTTAGTGCCTTCAGAAAGTATTCACACCCCTTGACTTTTTCACATTTTGTTGCGTTACAGCCTGAATTTTAAATTGATTAAATAAAAGAAGAATGACACTCGTCGACCTCGCGACATCGACCGATATGCCTCCACCCACATTATTACATCATTATAATACTTGAATCAAGTTTGCTTTTTCAGCTGTGCCCAAGTTAGCACATTTTTACCTGACATGACCTCTGACCTATTGACCCCAAAATGTAATCAGTTTATTTTTACATCATGATAGATACCTGTACCAGTTTTAACTTAAATCCCTTCAGCTGTTCACATGTTTTCACAATTTTACCTGACATGACCTCTGACCTTTGACGTCGGGACCCCCAAAATCTAATCAGTTAATCTTTACATCGTTATACATATCTGTACCAAGTTTGAATTAGATCCCTTTAGCCATTCTCAAGTTATAAACCTATTACAGATTTTGATCTTTGACCTCTTGACCCCATATTCTAATCATTTAATCGTTACAATATTATACATACCCATACCAAATTTGAATTACATCACTTCAGCTGTTCTCAAGTTATAGACCTATTACAGACTTTGACCTTTGACCTCAAAGTCGAATCAGTTCATCTTTACATCATTCTACATAAGTGTACCAAATTTGGTCAGAATCCCATCACTGGTTCACAAGTTATTGCGGTAACAGTATTTTTACCTAACATGACCTCTGACCTTTGCCCTTTGACCTCGTGCCACCAAAATCTAATCAGTTCGTCTTTACCTCATTATACATACCTGTGCCAAGTTTGACTAAGATCCCTTTTGCCGTTCTCAAGTTATCGCGGTAACAAAAACCTATCACGGACGGACGGACGGAGGACGGACAGCCGGATGGACAACCTGAAAACATAATGCCTCCGGCAGCGGAGGCATAACATTTTTTGTCACCGATCCACACAAAATACACCATAATGACAAAGTAAAAACATGTTTTTCAAAATTTCTACAAATTTATTGAAAATGAAATACAGAAATATCTAATTTACATAAGTACTCAGCCCACTGAGTCAATACTTCGTAGAAGCGCATTTGGCAGCGATTACAGCTCCGAGGCTTCTTGGGTATGTCTGCATCAGCTTTGCACATCTGGATTTTGGGAGTTTCTCCCATTCTTCCTTACAGATTTGCTCAAGCTATCAAGTTGGACAGGGAGCGTCGATGAATAGCAATCTTCAAGTCTTTCCACAGCTTCTCAATGCGATTCAAGTCTGGGCTTTGGCTGGACCACTCAAGGATTTTCACGTTCTTGTTCTGAAGCCAATCCAGTGTTGATTTGGCTGAATGCTTGGGGTAATTGTCCTGTTGGAATGTAAATCTTCGCCGCAGTCTAAGGACTATTGCACTCTGAAGCAGGTTCTCCTCAAGGATTGCCTGTATTTGGCTCCATTCATTGTTCCCTCTATCTTTACAAGTCTCAGTCTCTGCCACTGAAAAGCCTCCCCATAGCATGATGCTGCCACCACCATGCTTCACGGTAGGAATAGTGTTAGAAGGGTGATGAGTTGTGCTTTGTTTCCGCCAGATGTAGTACTTTGCATTCAGGCCAAAGAGCTCAATTTTCATCTCATCAGACCACAGGATATTTTGTCTCATGCCTTTTGGGAAACTCCAGGTGTGGTGTCATATGCCTTTTTCTCAGGAGTGGCTTCCGTCTGGCCACTCTCCCATAAAGCCTCGATTTGTAAAGTGCTGCAGAGACTGTTGTCCTTCTGGCCGGTTCTCCAATCTCAGCCAAGGAACTCTGTAGTTATGTCAAAGTGGTCATTGGGTTCTTGGTCACCTCCCTGACCAAGGTCATTGGGTTCTTGGTCACCTCCCTGACCAAGGTCCTCCTTGCCCAGTTACTCAGTTTGGTGGGACGGCAAGCTCTAGGAAGAGTCTGGGTAGTTTCATATTCTTTCCATTTTCTAATGATGGAGCTCACTATACTCTTGGGAACTTTCAACACTAGAAATTGTTTAAAACCATTCCCCAGATCTATGCCTGCCACAATTTTATTACCGAGTTCAATGGACAACTGCTTTGACTTCATGGAAGAGTTTCTGCTCTGAAATTCACTGTCAAGTGTGGGACTTTATATAGAAAGGTGTGTTTCTTTCTAAATCATGTCAAATTAATTAAATTCCCCACAGGCAGACTCCAATCAAGTTGTGGAGACATCTCAAGGATGATCAAAGGAAATTTGAGGCACCTGAGCTCAATTTGGAGTGTCATCGTAAAGGGGTTGAATACTTATTGACTCAAAACATTTCAACTTTTCACTTTAATTATTAATTATTATTTTTATTTTTTTAGAATTCCACTTTGACATTACGGGGTATTATTTGTAGATGAGTGAAAAAAAATCTCACTTTAATCCATTTTAAATTCAGGCTGTAACACAACAAAATGTGAAAAAATCAAGGGGTGTGAACACTTTCTGAAGGCACGATACACACCTCACCTTACGGGCAGCAGCCAGGTGTGTTCGTCATCGAGGCATTTCCCCCAAAAAGAACAAAACTACAATTCTCACGCATATAGTTCCTTGAACCACGTCTTACCAACCCACAAGCTTTCGATTTATCACTTTTCAGTGTGTGCATGGTTGCTGTTGCGAAACTCGTGTCAACAGGAGTGTGGCAGTTACAAGTTTAAAACTTTTGGGTTTCAGTGTCGTCATAAAGTCGATAATTAGGAACAAGATTTCCACCCACCCACCGATCCAAATTGGCATCTCCTGGCTCCGTCCTTCAACGTGATGTATTGTATTACATAATGAGTGTTCCTTAAGCTTGAAACAAAAATCAAGGAGGGAAAGTTTGGGTGAGGACGGGGGCAGTGGAGGAAGGGGCAGTGGAGGAAGGGGCAGTGGAGGAAGGGGCAGTGGAGGAAGGGGCAGTGGAGGAAGGGGCTAGGGGGTCGGGGAAAAATAGGGGCTGGGAGTGGAGAATACGAGTGGGTGCACCACTGTAAATAACCAACCTTACCCGCCATGTTCCCGACAAACACTTAGCAAACTTACCACCGTCAGAGGCAGCTGTGACCTGCGGGTGGGGAGACAAGGCAGAAAGTTCTGAAGGAAAGAGAAACTTTGACTTACGTCTGGCATCGTTAGGAAATTTCCAACCTGGCATCACAGCAAAAGGTTGTGAGTGATATTTTTTATTTTTTTTACGCAACTCTGGCATTTTAGGGAGAACAAACCAGCCAAATGAGCGGCGACTTGGCATGAAAACAAAACTTCTTTTTCAACTTTACTGGAACATTACCAATGAAGGTGCAAAGTAAATCATCGTGAAGAAATACCATAAGTGCTGTATTGGTGAATAAAGTTTAAATATATATATATATTCGTTTGCACTTAAATGCGTTTATAAAGCTCCTTCACGTTTATAAAGTATATTGTATATTCTATGTTGTAATAAGTATAAAGTGATTGCTCATTCCCCCCCCCCCCCCTCTCATGCTTTACTTCTTCTTCTTCTTCTTCCATTGGTGACACATTCTGCAGCTTGGTGGCCAAAGTATTCAAACCACCAACTGCCACAGATTCCACGAGTCCAACTCCCACCCCTCTCCAACACCCAAACACTACACTCCCAAACCCTATGGCCTCGAGGTCTGAACTTTGGACAACAAAGTAACATATTTGCAAGGCTAACTCTCCATTTGGGATGTGGGGGCGGGGGGCGGGAGTAGGGGTGCAGAGACAAAGACACAGACACATAATTAAAATCATTTAAAACTTCAGCAACCTCCGCAAAGTATTTTCTAATCCGTTCTTTCAATGTTTTATCCTTCTGTTTGTATATAAGTCTCTTTAGTTCACCTTTCCCAGGCACCATGTACTAGAGGTACACATGAGCTGTCTAGACCTAGGTTCAAAATCTTAGCCAAGCTATAAAACTGTTCAACCAACTTCCACATTCTCTTAAATTTCATTCTTCCCTCCATGTCTTCAACACAGCTGTTCACCACCATCTCAGATCATCCCCAATCCGAAACCATGATCTTTATATATTCTAACCCCATTAACCCCTCACCCCAAGCCCACCTTTTTCCAGTTTTCCTGTTTTTCCTTCCTACTAGTTTTCTTCTGTATCCATCTTTTCCACCGCATGTGTCCTCTCCTACCCCTCATTTTCCCCCACGTCTCCCTCTATTTTGTCGCTCAACCCTGCCGTTTCTGTGTGCCCCCCTACCCTTATACTGTTCATTTTACTCTGTGACGTCATGGTTTGTTCTATGCTCTAGCTGCTCCACGAGCCTCTACTTTGCATACAAAAAACACCCGCCAGCCCTGTGTTTCACCAGCAGGGCGATTGCTACAAACTCATCACAGATGGTGCATGCACAGACAGTATTTAAGAAATGTTTGCCCGACAATTGCAATGGTGGCACTCGATGACAAATGTCCCTTACTCCTCAACTTTGCGCTCGTTAAAACATCCGAGTAATGTCGAACTCTCCCTCACATAAACTTCATCCATGCACCCGACCCTGAACCCCACTCGAGCTTACATCCAATCCGTCCACAGAATATGTGAATCCATGCTTGGGGTTACCCTTTCCCAACAGCCGCCTGAAGGAGGTCCGTCGAGATGTTTTGGTGGACTTCTTCCTGTCACTCTTCATCACGACCTAAAAGGGAGGGAAAAAAAACGGTTATGGTAACAATACATCTGTTGTTGGGAATTCCCATTTTAACGTTTTGGGTCAAATCCTTTGTGCATCTTCCAGACAGTTCTGTGTCTGACAACATCTGTGAGATTTGTCCCAAATTCAGAAAAAGATGCAAACCGGTGCGGTCTGCAATCAAAAGGATCCTCGGGTAAAATCATCAGAAAGTTATAAACATCTAGTAGAGCAAAGCAAAACAATAGTCGGGTTCACTTTGTTAACAAATATAATTTCGTTCAGATTTTTGAGAGATTAGCAAACCTGTACATTTTTGGAATCAACAGAGCATGGAGAATCCGAAAATCAATGTTGGCATTTGCACAGACACCTGCATGGCCGCCATTTTGGATTTTCAAAATGGCCGCCATAAAATACATATTTTGCGCGATCTCGGCTTCTAGTCAACCTAGAAACTTAATTAAATATGCTAATCCTATGTTTTCTGGGTCAAGGAATCCAATAAAGGCCTCAAAATTGTGCTCAGGGTTATAGAAAATTATTATAAATTTTTATTATTATAAATAAATTATTATAAATTTATAAATTATTATAAATATAATAATAATAAAAAATATTATAAAAAACCATTGTCTTTATATTTGTGATATAACTATTACATAATACATGATAATGCAAGTCCTTTGAAGTTATAGGTTGTTATAGGAAGTTATAGGTAGTATCAGATTGAACTATAAGTCCTATACACAGGATCTATGGGGTCTATACCGTTCAGGAATATGCTTTTACAGATCTTCATCACTGTCCTGAGTGTCATTTTCGCAAAGGTGTCTACGCAAATGTAAACATTAATTTTTGGATTCCTCATGCTCTGAATATTCCAAAAATGTATAGTTTTGCTCATCTCCAAAAATTTTGACCATAAAAACATCGTGAACCTGACTACAATCAGAACTTGTTGCTGGAACACCGACCATTCCATATGGATAATGCAGTTGACTCATTGTTATTGAAAATTGCTTTTTTGGGGGGTAAGAGGAGTTCTTGAATAGACACTCGATGCACCTGGCATTCACGTGGTGTAGATAATTGGGAAAATTAACTCGAATTACGTCACAAGAACCAGAAAAAAGAAGCTGCTGTCAAAACAAATGTCACTTAAAAAAAAAAAAAACGCAATTTGGATAAACTACGTCAAAGGCAGTCAGGCATGCCGTGGCCTGATCGAGGTGGTCGCATGGTGCTTGCTGCGTGTTGAAGCAAGTTTTTGTTTGATTACATCGTGGATGTTGTACCATGCTAAACTTGTTTGCTGGCTCGCCTCGCCCGACCAGGCCGTGGGCATGGCTCATGGTGCTGAAAACAGGTAGCAGAACGGACCGTATCCCTGGAAAACATGGCATTCTCTACTTGGTACTTTAGAAGTGGTACCGCAGGGTACCAAAACTATCAGCCTTTTCCATGAAAACGTGGAATTGCTTTCAATTCAATGGCTTTCTTAAAAACAATCAAAAAAGCAGTTTGTGCTAAAGTTCATGAACGAAGATTCCACCAAAGCAAACAGTCGAAACAGGTGCTACTACCTTGTGGCAAAGCTCGCAACTGAGGATCAGAGTTCAGAGTCTGAAAGTGATCATGTGACAAATAGTGTTTGCCGATTGGCGACGATTTCTCATTTATGAAGCTTTCGTCACCTGACGCTTGATACAAGGTTTTAACTCGAGGCCATCGCAATGTGAATACGGCAGTGAAGTACGAGTTACAATGGCCATTGGTCTTCGACACAGAAAATGTCTTCCTTCTTATCGTTCATGGATTTTGATGTGTCTACCTTGGTGCTAGTCAGATTAAACATGTGCCATGTGACATCAATCGCATGGTGAAACAACTAATGCTCAGATTGTTTTCGACTGTGCACGCTAGTTGATCATTATCATCATTATTAATGCTCTTATTTTCAACATCATAACAAGGACATTCGATGCAAGATTAGACCATTCAGCGCATCATGCTTGCGATGCAGGATGAGACCATTCAGCGCATCATGCTTGTGATGCAGGATGAGACCATTCAACGCATCATGCTTGTGATGCAGGATGAGACCATTCAACGCATCATGCTTGTGATTCAGGATGAGACCATTCAGCGCATCATGCTTGCGATGCAGGATGAGACCATTCAGCGCATCATGCTTGCGATGCAGGATGAGACCATTCAGCGCATCATGCTTGTGATGCAGGATGAGACCATTCAACGCATCATGCTTGTGATTCAGGATGAGACCATTCAGCGCATCATGCTTGCGATGCAGGATGAGACCATTCAGCGCATCATGCTTGCGATGCAGGATGAGACCATTCAGCGCATCATGCTTGCGATGCAGGATGAGACCAATCAGCGCATCATGCTTGCGATGCAGGATGAGACCAATCAGCGCATCATGCTTGCGATGCAGGATGAGACCAATCAGCACATCATGCTTGCGATGCAGGATGAGACCATTCAGCGCATCATGCTTGCGATGCAGGATGAGACCATTCAGCGCATCATGCTTGCGATGCAGGATGAGACCAATCAGCGCATCATGCTTGCGATGCAGGATGAGACCAATCAGCGCATCATGCTTGCGATGCAAGATGAGACCATTCAGCGCATCATGCTTGCGATGCAGGATGAGACCAATCAGCGCATCATGCTTGCGATGCAGGATGAGACCATTCAGCGCATCATGCTTGCGATGCAGGATGAGACCAATCAGCGCATCATGCTTGTGATGCAGGATGAGACCAATCAGCGCATCATGCTTGCGATGCAAGATGAGACCATTCAGCGCATCATGCTTGCGATGCAGGATGAGACCATTCAGCGCATCACGCTTGCGATGCAGGATGAGACCATTCAGCGCATCATGCTTGCGATGCAGGATGAGACCATTCAGCGCATCATGCTTGCGATGCAGGATGAGACCAATCAGCGCATCATGCTTGCGATGCAGGATGAGACCAATCAGCGCATCATGCTTGCGATGCAGGATGAGACCAATCAGCGCATCATGCTTGCGATGCAGGATGAGACCAATCAGCGCATCATGCTTGCGATGCAGGATAATACCAATCAGCGCATCATGCTTGTGATGCAGGATAGACCATTCAGCGCATCATGCTTGTGATGCAGGATGAGACCATTCAGCGCATCATGCTTGTGATTCAGGATGAGACCATTCAGCGCATCATGCTTGCGATGCAGGATGAGACCAATCAGCGCATCATGCTTGCGATGCAGGATGAGACCAATCAGCGCATCATGCTTGCGATGCAAGATGAGACCAATCAGCACATCATGCTTGTGATGCAGGATGAGACCATTCAGCACATCATGCTTGCGATGCAGGATGAGACCATTCAGCGCATCATGCTTGCGATGCAGGATGAGACCAATCAGCGCATCATGCTTGCGATGCAGGATGAGACCAATCAGCGCATCATGCTTGTGATGCAAGATGAGACCATTCAGCGCATCATGCTTGTGATGCAGGATGAGACTATTCAGCTGTGAATGCTTGCGATGCAGGACGTGACCATTCAGCGCATCATGATTGCGATGCAGGATGAGACCATTCAGCGCATCATGCTTGTGATGCAGGATGAGACCATTCAGCGCATCATGCTTGCGATGCAGGATGAGACCATTCAGCGCATCATGCTTGTGATGCAAGATGAGACCATTCAGCGCATCATGCTTGTGATGCAGGATGAGACTATTCAGCTGTGAATGCTTGCGATGCAGGAGGAGACCATTCAGCGCATCATGATTGCGATGCAGGATGAGACCATTCAGCGCATCATGCTTGTGATGCAGGATGAGACCATTCAGCGCATCATGCTTGCGATGCAGGAGGAGACCATTCAGAGCATCATGCTTGCGATGCAGGATGAGACCATTCAGCGCATCATGCTTGTGATGCAGGATGAGACCATTCAGCGCATCATGCTTGCGATGCAAGATGAGACCATTCAGCACATCATGTTTGTGATGCAGGATGAGACCATTCAGCGTATCATGTTTGTGATGCAGGATGAGACCATTCAGCGCATCATGCTTGCGATGCAGAATTAGACCATTCAGCGCATCATGCTTGTGATGCAGGATGAGACCATTCAGCGCATCATGCTTGCGATGCAGGAGGAGACCATTCAGAGCATCATGCTTGCGATGCAGGATGAGACCATTCAGCACATCATGATTGCGATGCAGGATGAGACCATTCAGCGCATCCTGCTTGTGATGTAGGATGAGACCATTCAGCGCATCATGCTTGAGATGCAGGATGAGACCATTCAGCGCATCATGCTTGCGCCACACCAGCACCAGATTAACCAAATCCATCAAAACGACTTCATTTCATTTGGGGAATGGGGAGACGAGTGGGGCTGAGAACAGTGCAGTAGGCTCAGGGATATCACTCGGGTGCTAAAAATGGGGGGAAATGTTTTTTTTTGGTTGGTGTGGGCAAAGGTGGTTTTAGGGTGAAGAACATACAACACTGATCACACAGTATCCCTTGGCGAGACCCTCTCACAGACATCATACTCAGCAAAGATGTACACAATCTCACACATCCATACTCAAGATACTGACAATATCCCCATACCCCTCTATCTCAAATGCTTCCAGGTACCTATTTAATTCCGAATTTAAATTTCTATATTGTTTCTGCTTTTCCTACCTTTCCAGGGAGACCATTCCATGCATTAACTACTCTCTGAGTGAAAGACCAATACCTTTACTACCCTCGTAACACTCCCCTTCTTTACTCTCAGGCTGTGGCCCCTGGTCCTATCATTTTCTATTCTGCTGAAGAATTCCTCTTCACTTATTTTGTCGATACCCTTCATTATCTTAAACACCTCCATGAGATCCCCTCGCATTCGCCTTCTCTATAATGTAGAAAGCCCTGTCTCCTTCAGCCGCTCCTCATAGCTGAGTCTAGCTAGGCCCGGAATCAATATTGTATCCCCACACTGAACCCTCTCTATGGTTGAGAGTTGTGGTGACCTTCTGAGTCCTTCTGAGTAGTGGAGACTCAATTATAAACTGAACACCGTATTCTGGATGAGGCCCTCACTAAATTACTATACAGTGTTAAAACTACCTCTTTTGATTTATAATTTATCCCTCTACAAATACAACCAAAAACCAGGGATACATCCTAAAACCTCCAAAAAAAAACACTTCATTTATTAAGCTGGATAGTTCATTTGTTTGATCATTTATCTCTTCAGGAGCAGATAATTTATCTAGGCTAGAGTTCCGTAAGCAATAGAACAGCTCCACATCCGATTAAACTCCACATCGAACATGCAAGATCCATCAAAACACGGCCTGGTCAACAGCTTCATGCTGGTCCCAGGACACGGCGTACTTCCAAAGGACGGTCACATCAAAATGTTGTCCGAGTCAAAATGATCGTTACCGTCAGCAAGAAAAAATAAAGTGAAGACTGTAAGGAGACCATCAAGGGACCCAATGAGCTACGCAGACCATGCCTAACTTGGAAGTAGCCATTCAAACAAACAAATAAATAACTAACTTTGTATTTAATTTGCACTAAATTTCAGTGAGCTCTCAACCTTGTGTTTGACGAGATTTTAAGCACCCTGCACCTTTATTTTCAGGAGCACCATCTCAGCATCTATGAGAAATCGATGAAATGGATTTTGCATCTACAGTATACCCTTTGGTTCAACCATTTGTGCAACAACTATCAGGGATGCCTCTTCGTGGTGGTTGTACCCCCCAAGGCAAGTTGGGGGCCAAATTTTCCGCATTCTTCCCTGCTGCCCGGATTTTTCAGGGCAGCGTGGTAATGGTCAGTGCCAATCGGTCACCATGGACCGGCCCTTTCTCTCCCTCTCTCTCTCTCTCTTTCTCTCTCTCTAACTCTGTCGTGGCCCTGACGTTGTGAAGGCAAGGGTACACTATCCAGGATATGGGGAATCTCTGGGTCGCTCCTGCGAGATTGATGGGCTGTCTCCGTGCCATGGGCTTGTTCGAGGGAAATGTCGGGGGCTATACAACAACAACAACAACAACAACTATTCGTGCATTAACGGGTGAGAACCAAATCCAGAACAGTGCCGCCCGCTCAATTTCAGATTTTTAGGGTAAGGAATTTGATTAAAACATATTTGGCTGGTATACCACTTCACCTATGATACCATTATCATGCATGCAGACTGGTGGTCATTAAAAAAAATAAAAATAAAATCGATGCGACGACTGAACACATCATTTTGGGTAGTGGTACATGGCAATGCACTATGGAGATCTGTCCAAGGATCGAGTCGCTTTGGCCAATCCAATCTTTCTCCCTTCAAATTGATCCTTCCATGGGGAGAGGTTAATCCATGCTGGCCTATAAACATGTAGTCTTTTGCTGGACTTTGTTTATTTCTGCTTTTTATATTTCTTCGTCGTCTTCAATCGTTTTCTAATTTTTTACTTTTATATCTGTTTTTGCTATTTCTTTATCTTTGCAAATTTTAGCAACCTTGTTGTCATGACCTCCTCCCAACTTTAGCTTCTGGGACAAAACAAAAACCCCGGGTAAACCATTTGTGTCTTGCTGATGAGGACAGTTTTGATCATTTCTGTCTAAGTCTGATATTGATATGGACTTTTTCCAATTCATATAAATGATCACTGATGGTACACTGTCCCATTCGCAGTAATTCTGTGGAGATCTCTCACCGTCTCATGACAACATTGAGGAAACTGATGATCAGGGACAAATATTGTGGAAAACCGTCTGGATTTTAACCAAATGCAGTACAACCCCAAAGTTTATTTTCTCAAGAAAGACATCAGTGAAGTCCGCCACACACTGGCCGACGTGACACAACAAGACCATCGGTGATGAATCTCGTATAATCTCATTTTTGTCATGGATGGCCGCAGTCAGCACGAAACTATTGTCGGAAAACTTTTCGTTTTTTGCCCTCAGTTAATGGAGCACTCCTTTTAAAACTTGATGGTATTCATAGAATATTTACCCTGTGCAGTTAACTTGGTGCGAGCCAACTCTTCTTTTTTTTCTGAAGGGATTTTCTCTTTGATGCAATAAATTTCAAACTGATTAGACTAAGCGATGTCCCTGTCGAATTATGACGTCATATTTAAGGCACCAATGGGGTCATCGTTAATAATACTTATTCCCCATATGGAGTTATTTAAAATGAGCCATGTTTCAATTTTTCCCATGCAGTGATTTTGGAGATATAGATGTGCAACGTTTTTCAGTGTTTCCAAGATGGCGTCTGTACCACGTGACCCATGACGTCATAATTATCATTAAAATATTCTACAGGAAGAGTCTCTCCTGTGGTGAAAATTTTGTGTTCATCAGACCAACAGTTGCAGAGAGAAAAAAATTCATATTGATCGGATCAAGCGTTGTACTTGTCGAATTATGGCGTCATAATGAAGGCACCATTGACATCATTACCATATCTTATACCCCATGGGGAGTACTTGACAATGAGCCATGTTTCAATATTTTCCATGGAGTGGTTTCAGATATAAAGGTGCGAAGTTTTTCCAAATGGTGCCTGTACCACATGACCTATGACGTCATAATTATCGTTAAAAAATCTACAGGAGGAGGTGCTCCTATGGTGAAAATGTGTCCATCGGATTTACAGTGCCAGAGAAAATTAATTTTCATACTGATCAAATGAAGCGTTGTACTTGTCGAATTATGGCGTCATAATGAAGGCACCGATGACATCATCATTAACATATCGTATTCCCCATGGGAATACTTGAAAATGAGCCTTGTTTCAATTTTTTCCATTGAGCTGTTTCGGAGATATAGAGGTGTAACGTTTTTCCAAGATGGCATCTGTTCCACGTGACCAGTGGCATCATAATCTATATCTATCTATATATTTTATATATATATATATATATATATAAAAGAAAGTTTTTGTTTGTTTGTTTGTCTGCACGCGCTAATCTCCTGAACGGTGAAAGATAGGAGGAAACCTCTGAAACAAAAAATGTCGGGACGCGCCCCGGGAAGGTTATAGGCAAGGTGGCGAGGCCGGTCGAGGCCGCCTCGGCCGGGATGGGCCCATTTCGCAATTAAAAGCTGAGCTGAATTATAGTAGTCAATCTTCTATGGCCGCGAGTAAAAGCTGAATTATAGTAGTCAATCTTCTATGGCCGCGAGTAAAAGCTGAATTATAGTAGTCAATCTTCTATGGCTGCGAGTAAAAGCTGAATTATAGTAGTAAATTCATTAAAAAAGAACCCGGGCAACGCCGGGTGCTTTCGGCTAGTTATGAATAAATAAAAAATTATACAGGCGGAGGCGCTCCTATGGTAAATTTTGTGTCAATTAGACCAACGGCTGCCGAGAATATAAATTTTTAAAATGCAGATACGCACGTACGCAACTGAATGCCTAACCCTGCTTTGCGCTTCGCAAGCGCAGGGTAACACGCATTGACTCTAAACACACACACACCAGTCCCTTTGGGAAGGGTGATGCTAATTATACATATCAGCAGGAAGTGGTCATCAATGAGTTTTTTTATTTTGAAGACTTTCCAATAAAATTGATCTCTAATGACTACTAGAACCATTTTATTCATTGTCCGCCCTAGTTCACTGTCCTAAAAATAAACAAGTTTGATTTAAATCCTTTCAGCTGTTTTGAAGTATCACATTTTCACCAGCCATGACAGGTTTCACATTGATCGGTGAAGCGGTTTCAGAGAAGGGATTTTTTGAAATATCAGCTTTCAAGCTAATATGGCTGCCATACCACATGACATATGACCTTAAAAAATGTACACTCCGCATATGTATGTGTAGGGGATCACGTTTAGTGAAGTTTCGTGTTGCTCGGATAAGGTTCGTTTTTCTATCCAAGATGGCTGCAAAACCACGCGACCTACAATGTCTTCATTTTCAAACTATATGCAGCAATGGTGTTAGATGACATATGTAAAGTTTTATATCGATAGGGTAAGTGGTTTCAGAGATAATTATTTAATATTTTCCTTCAATCCAATATGGCTGCCACACCATGTGACCAATTATGTTTTCGTGATCAACTTTTCATCGCCATGCCTAGTCAATGACACACGTAAAGTTTTGAGTAAATAGTTTTGGTGGTTTGGGAGAGGTTTTAGGTTAAATCCAATTTGGCTGCCAAACCATGTGACCTATGATGTCGTAAATTTAATATTTTAATACAAATGGGTCAGAGATCACGTGCATAGCCTGGTATTGGCTTAGCAGTTAGGGTGCCAGCTTGGGATCCTAGGATCCTGGGTTCGTAATCCCGGTTGATCGCTGAATTAACGACCAGGGGGGTTGACTCAGCCTGTCATTCATCCTTCTGAGGTCGGCAAATTGAGCACAAGTTCACTGCTAATTCCCTGTGTGTCGCAAGAGGCGATTAACAGGGTTGGTGGCAGGAAGGGCGAACCAGGAAGGACGTCGCTGAAAAACATCGCTTCAAAAAGGGGACCACGGTGCCCAAAAAAAGGCCAACCCCCTGCTCTGAAGGGAAAAATGGCCTCCAAAGGGGGTTCCATAGATCAATTAGATCATGTTCATGCAATTTCAGATTTTTAGGCTAAGGAATTTGATGAAAACATTTTTAGCTGGTATACCACTTCGCCTATGATGTCACCATTATCATGCATTTGTTCCCCATTGGGAGTACTTCACAATGTGCCAAGTTTCAAATTTTTCCATTCACCGGTTGCCGAGGAAAAAAAAAATTAGAATTATTTTTTCTTTTTTGAATACAGAATTGAGGCTCGTATAAGAGCTAACACATTGAGCATGAAAACATGCACAGACACATAAAACATGCAATGAAGGGAGCGGGAGACAAGAGGGGGAGAGAGGGAAGCACACAAGCACAACAACAGAAGAGAACAGGGACATCGGTAGATCTGTGGAAGGGGGAGGGATGGGGAGGAGGGAGGGGTACACTGTATAAAGCAAATTAACACTTCTTGGAACCCCAGGATTGAAGTTGGGGATTCGAAGAGGTGGATTTGGGGCGTTTTAACAGGGGAAGAAAAGATCAAGGTTTTAGATAAGAGATGGTGGTGAACAGCTGTTTGATGACCTGGAGGGCGGAGAGAGATTGGAGAGAGTGACGGAGTTTGTTCAAGAGGCGGGAGAAAAGAGGAGTGAAAGAGTGAAGGTGAGCAGAGAGTCTTGATTTTGTCAGTTTCACCAGAAGAGGGAAGAGGGAATTTTTCATTGATCTATTGACTTATCTTCTTGTCTGTTGTTATGCTGAGACAATGTCTTTCCACGGTGATCAACCTTTGCTGCAATTTCTTTGTGTTAGCAGAGGGAAAAGCTACCTCCTCCGAGGGCCTTTCATTTACTCACCGCAGGCAGGTTGGTGGTCTTTCCGTCTTCTACCGACTCCTCTCTGGCCTTGCTCCTCCAGCTCTCTCTGGGCTCTGTCCCCCAAATATTCCTACAGGTCGCACAAGATCTGCCTGCAACCCTCTTATGGTTAAACTGCCAAAATCAAGACTTTCTGCTCACCTTCACTCCTTCATTCCTCTTTTCTCCCGCCTCTTGAACAAACTCCGTCACTCTCTCCAATCTCTCTCCCCCCTCCAGGTCATCAAAACAGCTGTTCACCACCATCTCTTATCTAAAACCTTGATCTTTTCTTCCCCTGTTAAAACGCCCCAAATGCACCTCTTCGAATCCCCAACTTCAATCCTGGGGTTCCTAGAAGTGTTAATTTGCTTTATACAGTGTACCCCTCCCTCCTCCCCAGCCCTCCCCCTTCCACAGATCTACCGATGTCCCTGTTCTCACTCCTACCCCGAAAGTTTTGTCTCAATTGGACATGTTGTTGCTAAGAAAAACGAAGTTCAGCCTGCACAGAAAGACAGACAACCCGAAAACACAATGCCTCCCGCCACCTCCCGGGTGTAAGCATAAAATAGATGCATTGCTTTAAATTTTAGGAAAATACCTCCCCGATTATGTGATCGCGATGCGATAAGAAACCAAGCTTCCAGAACTTTCGCATGATGAATTTTCTTCTCCCTCTGCACTTTCCCATCATGTTACAACTGGCATGGCTCAGCTCGCTATGCTCACCTCACCACACATCGCTGCAGAGGCACGGGATTGTTGAAACTGAGGATAATGACCATGGGGAATTTTGTGTCTTCCGTGTATTTTGGGTCTTCTGTGTATTTTAGGTCTTCTGTGTATTTTGGGTCTTCCGTGTATTTTGGGTCTTCCGGGTATTTCGGGTCTTCCGGGTATTTTGGGTCTTACGGGTATTTTGGGTCTTACGGGTATTTTGGGTCTTCCGGTTATTTTGGGTCTTCCGGTTATTTTGGGTCTTCCGGGTATTTTGGGTCTTCCGGGTATTTTGGGTCTTCCGGGTATTTTGGGTCTTCCGGGTCCTTGGGGTCTTTTAACCAGTTGACACATAGTCGTGTTCAAAGATTGCCCCTTAACCCCCCCTCCCCCCCTCCCACTCAAATCCCTCCTAAAGCACTACTCAAAGCCTTTAAAACCTAGCCTTATGAAGGGGGACAGACACACACACACACACACACACACACACACACACACACACACACACACACACACACACACACACACACACACACACACACACACACGTTTTATATGGTAAATAATTTTGTCCTTAATGGTACTCCCTGCTCTTGAATGGGATTTCTAGTCACGACAGATTAAAACCAATTGCAAAAATTAGCAAACAAATCTGCTACTGCCATAATTGACAATATATGTGCCAAACAAGATGGCTCTCAGTTGAAAAATCTAGTTCTAAAATCACAATACCGTAATGTTTTTGCTTAGTATCGCCTCAATTGGCGCCACCGAAACACAGGCCGCAACATCACTAAAGGTAAAAATGTTACCCATGCACGACTGACCTTTGCCCCCATTGAATGCCGAATGCTGAACTCACAGTGACCAACACCACCTTGGTGAAAAACCGAATGCATCCAAACTCAAAGCAAATCATATCTAAATAGCAGCTAGTTTCACACGTACCTTTTCGCTCATATCCCTGCTCGTTACAGACAATCTCCTGAAAAAACGTTTGGGGCATTTCTTGTTGGATGGTGGTTGGTTCATTTCCGCTTGGATGTTGTACTTGTTCATCTCAAGTGCTCTCATGGGTGGTGGTAGATCTGGTGTAGGCATAGATAGATGTTTCCGTTGAACATACATACTTTTTCCAATTTCCGTGTGCTGTGGATCCGTTTTTCTTCTGCAGGTTGGCTGTGGTTGGCATGTGGTATTCGGCAGCTTCAAAAATTTCTGCCATTCACCAGTCTTCCCATAATATCTACAAGGCTGTTGGTCACTGTCCAATAGGCCGTTCTCCTTGAAGCTCTCATTAGAAGAAAGTGACGAGTCTAATGGGGACTTCACTATTCCTGCATCTTCAGCCATTGCCTTTTCCCTCAAGCTTCCCACCATGGGTCCCATGTCCCTATAAAGAGCAGTCGCAAGTGATAGCAATGAAACACATGTCTCTGGAAACTCCAAACAGCCATTGGTATCTCGGTCAGGGGTGCAGTCAAACCCAAACTGTGTCGCAATGGCGTGGTGGTTTCCATGTGCTGACAAGGACGGGTCGATGTGGAACACATGGCAAGATGCATGAAATTCACTCGACATTGAGATCTGGATGTGCTCCGGGCCCTGCACAGTAAGTAGCGCAAACAGCTGATGGTCTTCATGGTATGGAACAGCTAGTGCCAGAGTCTCAGCTGCATAGCTTGCCAGTATTTCACCCGCTTCATCAAGTAACTGAATGCAATTGTGAGAAGACCGCATCAACACCATTGCATGGAGCCGGTGTTTGTTGCGCATCCTTTCGATGCATGATTGCACTCTATAGAGGTCCAAAGCTTGCAAGGTCTGAGGCCCAGTCGGCAATTCTACTGAGCCCAGGTATCCTACAAGCATACAAAATTCCAGAATATAGGGGTCGAATTGACCATTCAGTTCATTAGGTGTGTCACCTTCTACTTCAGCTTCGACTGTATCTACCCAGCCCAGTCCACTACTTGAATCACTGGCAGAATCACTGGGTAGTAATGTATCTGCAACTTCCTGATCACACGACGAAAGGCTTCCAGTCCTGCGGGAGTGGCAAGCAGCATTGATAGTCCGGTCGGAGATTTGCTGCCTGGACCACTTGCTGTCCACAGGCTCTACAGTGAAGGTCAGTTCTTTGGACTCCTGACCTACCAGGCGCACAACGTCAGCATGGCTTGCATCCCACACGCGTACACCACCCACTGTAAGGAGGCGGTCACCAGGTCGTAGCCCCATGACATCAGCTGGACCTCCAGGAAGCACAGCTACCAGCTCACTCGGACGTTCGCCAGCTAAGGTGAAGCCAAATCCCCGTTTGCCACGACGCAGACGAACAGAATGGGACAGGCCCTCATGTTGCATTTCCCCATTCATCGAGTCAAGATAAAAAGATGGTCAACAGCATGAAAAAAATTCACTCTGTGGATAGAAATGGAAAGGGAAAAGTATATGTTAAAACCTATTTAAAAGACTTTAAAAACAAGAGGTAATCCCAAAAACTCCTTTTTATTATAATGCAGTGATGCAAGTAGTATCTTCAGTTTCAGGGGTAAATGAAATATTGCCCATCATGGGACCTCCCACTACAGGCCAGGATCTGGGATCCTGGGGTGGGCCCCGGATGCCTGAGGTTCCGAGAGGGTCCCTCATGCATTCTCAGCCATTTAATAACTTTAAATCATGCCAACATTTAGTACTTTTCAAGCATAATCTCATTATAAAAAAAGCAAAAATTTTTGACCATCTAATTAATAACACGTCTTGAAATACGACATGAAAACAAAGAAAATAATGTAAAAATTAATGACTGTATGGCATTCCAGAACTGCTGGTATTTTCTGCTCATTTGTAAATATGTTGTGGTTTGTGTACTGTTGTATTAATTTGTATTAATTTGTTGTTTAATGTATATTTTGCCTTTGATCTTGTTGGAACTTGTATATGAATGAGTTCATAGTTAAACTTCATTGGTTTTGATGTCATTCAATAACCACGCCGGTCATGAAGAAAAATATTTAGCAATTTAACCCTAATCGGGGATACTCAGATAAAGTGCTGGAAATCTCGCAAAGGGATGGACATGCTCGCCTTAAGGAGTAAGGCGGAGGTTTGTGATTGGACAAATTGGCCTTCAGGTCTCATCACAATTATAACGAAAGGGGATGTTGGAGACGGACTATTGGGAAAAGGGAAGTTATGGATTATTGTCGACTACATTTTGACGTGCCAGTATTGACGAGATTCTACTACATATAGTTTTTTTTCTACCAGTGGGGAAAAAAATTACATCGATGCAATGGCATCAGGAAATTCACCAACGAGTGAGAAAAAAATTACATCCATGCAATGACATCAGGAAATTCACCAACGAGTGAGAAAAAATTTACATCCATGCAATGGTATCAGGAAATTCACCAACGAGTGAGAAAAAAATTACATCCATGCAATGACATCAGGAAATTCACCAACGAGTGAGAAAAAATTTACATCCATGCAATGGTATCAGGAAATTCAACCACTGGTGGGAAAAAATGAACATCCATGCAATGGCATCAGGAAATTCAACCACTGGTGGGAAAAAATGAACATCCATGCAATGGCATCAGGAAATTCATCCACTGGTGGGAAAAAATGAACATCCATGCAATGGCATCAGGAAATTCATCCACTGGTGGGAAAAAATGAACATCCATGCAATGGCATCAGGAAATTCATCCACTGGTGGGAAAAAATGAACATCCGTGCAATGGCATCAGGAAATTCATCCACTGGTGGGAAAAAATGAACATCCATGCAATGGCATCAGGAAATTCATCCACTGGTGGGAAAAAATGAACATCCATGCAATGGCATCAGGAAATTCATCCACTGGTGGGAAAAAATGAACATCCGTGCAATGGCATCAGGAAATTCAACCACTGGTGGGAAAAAATGAACATCCGTGCAACGGCATCAGGAAATTCACCAACGAGTGAGAAAAAATGAACATCCGTGCGATGGCATCAGGAAATTCACCAACGAGTGAGAAAAAATGAACATCCATGCAATGGCATCAGGAAATTCAACCACTGGTGGGAAAAAATGAACATCCGTGCAATGGCATCAGGAAATTCAACCACTGGTGGGAAAAAATGAACATCCGTGCAATGGCATCAGGAAATTCAACCACTGGTGGGAAAAAATGAACATCCGTGCAATGGCATCAGGAAATTCAACCACTGGTGGGAAAAAATGAACATCCATGCAATGGCATCAGGAAATTCATCCACTGGTGGGAAAAAATGAACATCCGGGCGATGGCATCAGGAAATTCAACCACTGGTGGGAAAAAATGAACATCCGTGCAATGGCATCAGGAAATTCAACCACTGGTGGGAAAAAATGAACATCCGTGCAATGGCATCAGGAAATTCAACCACTGGTGGGAAAAAATGAACATCCGTGCGATGGCATCAGGAAATTCAACCACTGGTGGGAAAAAATGAACATCCGTGCAACGGCATCAGGAAATTCACCAACGAGTGAGAAAAAATGAACATCCGTGCGATGGCATCAGGAAATTCACCAACGAGTGAGAAAAAATGAACATCCATGCAATGGCATCAGGAAATTCAACCACTGGTGGGAAAAAATGAACATCCGTGCAATGGCATCAGGAAATTCAACCACTGGTGGGAAAAAATGAACATCCGTGCAACGGCATCAGGAAATTCAACCACTGGTGGGAAAAAATGAACATCCATGCAATGGCATCAGGAAATTCACCAACGAGTGAGAAAAAATGAACATCCATGCAATGGCATCAGGAAATTCACCAACGAGTGAGAAAAAATGAACATCCGTGCGATGGCATCAGGAAATTCAACCACTGGTGGGAAAAAATGAACATCCATGCAATGGCATCAGGAAATTCACCAACGAGTGAGAAAAAATGAACATCCGTGCAATGGCATCAGGAAATTCAACCACTGGTGGGAAAAAATGAACATCCATGCAATGGCATCAGGAAATTCACCAACGAGTGAGAAAAAATGAACATCCGTGCAATGGCATCAGGAAATTCAACCACTGGTGGGAAAAAATGAACATCCGTGCAATGGCATCAGGAAATTCAACCACTGGTGGGAAAAAATGAACATCCATGCAACGGCATCAGGAAATTCACCAACGAGTGAGAAAAAATGAACATCCGTGCGATGGCATCAGGAAATTCAACCACTGGTGGGAAAAAATGAACATCCGTGCAACGGCATCAGGAAATTCAACCACTGGTGGGAAAAAATGAACATCCGTGCAACGGCATCAGGAAATTCAACCACTGGTGGGAAAAAATGAACATCCGTGCAATGGCATCAGGAAATTCAACCACTGGTGGGAAAAAATGAACATCCATGCAACGGCATCAGGAAATTCACCAACGAGTGAGAAAAAATGAACATCCGTGCGATGGCATCAGGAAATTCACCAACGAGTGAGAAAAAATGAACATCCGTGCAATGGCATCAGGAAATTCAACCACTGGTGGGAAAAAATGAACATCCGTGCAATGGCATCAGGAAATTCAACCACTGGTGGGAAAAAATGAACATCCGTGCAATGGCATCAGGAAATTCAACCACTGGTGGGAAAAAATGAACATCCGTGCAATGGCATCAGGAAATTCAACCACTGGTGGGGAAAAAAATACATCCGTGCAATGGCATCAGGAAATTCAACCACTGGTGGGAAAAAATGAACATCCGTGCAATGGCATCAGGAAATTCAACCACTGGTGGGAAAAAATGAACATCCGTGCAATGGCATCAGGAAATTCAACCACTGATGGGAAAAAATGAACATCCGTGCAATGGCATCAGGAAATTCAACCACTGGTGGGAAAAAATGAACATCCATGCAACGGCATCAGGAAATTCAACCACTGGTGGGAAAAAATGAACATCCATGCAATGGCATCAGGAAATTCATCCACTGGTGGGAAAAAATGAACATCCGTGCGATGGCATCAGGAAATTCAACCACTGGTGGGAAAAAATGAACATCCGTGCAACGGCATCAGGAAATTCAACCACTGGTGGGAAAAAATGAACATCCGTGCAATGGCATCAGGAAATTCAACCACTGGTGGGAAAAAATGAACATCCGTGCAACGGCATCAGGAAATTCACCAACGAGTGAGAAAAAATGAACATCCGTGCGATGGCATCAGGAAATTCACCAACAAGTGAGAAAAAATGAACATCCGTGCAATGGCATCAGGAAATTCAACCACTGGTGGGAAAAAATGAACATCCGTGCAATGGCATCAGGAAATTCAACCACTGGTGGGAAAAAATGAACATCCGTGCAACGGCATCAGGAAATTCAACCACTGGTGGGAAAAAATGAACATCCGTGCAATGGCATCAGGAAATTCAACCACCAGTGGGGAAAAAAATACATCCGTGCAATGGCATCAGGAAATTCACACAATGGTTTTCACCAAAATTCACCCAGGACTTGAAGAAGAAAGGGGAAGGAGAGGACAGGGAGTCGGGGAGTGTGGAGCAGAGAGGGGACAGGGAGTTGGGAGAGGAGGATTGAGGCTTTCGGAGGTGGTGGTGGGGGGGGGGGGGTGAGGTCTTGGGGTGGGAAAGGATTTGAGGACTTGGAGTGGAGAGTTCATTTGAAGACAAGATGGGAAAAGGTTTGAAGACTTGGTCTTGAGATTGGGAAAAGGGTTGAGTGCTTCGTTTTGGGAGGAGGGATGGATGGGGAGGGAATTGAGAACTTGAAGAAGAAAGGGTGAGTGGGGGGGGGGGGGGCAGAGAGTTGGGATGGGGGCAGATGTCAGAGAGGAGACAGATAATTTTGTGGGGGTTGAGGCTTTGGGTAGGGGGGGGGGGGGGTATTGAGGATTTTAGGTGGAGGAGGGGGTTGAGTAATTTGGATGAGGGTGGGGGGGTGGTTGAGTACTTGGGGTGGGGTAGTCCATCATTGCTGCGAGTGACTTCAAGTTCTACGTCGACTCAATTATCGCCATCTACAATCAAGTTTGTCGGCATAGCTTTTGTAAGTAAACATCTTTTTCATTTTATTGTTTACATTTTTCGTGTCGACTTGTCCATCGTCATCTTGAGTTCCTCGAAGCTACAAGCAAAGCCAATGTAAATATGGATGCAAGTTTTAATGAGTGGATGGATGCAGGTACTAATTGCTGTATCCTACCCAGGATAGGGGATAATCACAACTACAAATGAATAAGTCAAACCCACAAAGCATCCATTTCTCACCAATTTGAAAGGTCTCCAGAGCCATTGGAATTATGGAGAGTTGACGGTATTTTGATTGGTAGAAGCACAATCCACCATGTAGTCTTAAATGACAACCAAAGTAATCCGCCATCCACTCCTATTAGCGCGCAAGGCTACTTGCACACTCAGGCCACAAGCGGGGTGATGCAGATATATATATATATATATATATATATATATATATATATATATATATATATATATATATATATATATATATACATGTATATATATTTAATTTGTATACTTAGTCGAGGCTCATATAAGGTTTCAGATTGACACTTTTGTTTTCCCTTTGTTTTGTCCATGTGTGGCACCTGATATGCGACATTCCTTTCTTTTTGCTTCTGACACTATCGATGCAAAGTGTAATGAAGAGGTGAACTCGCATTGAAATGACAGTTGTGTCGTTGGAGCAGGACAGGTGCATTACTCAAATCCAGGTATAACAGCCACTGTAAATGATTCGTGCACCTGTTCGTGGCTCCACGGCATACTCTTGATGAATCTGACAGTTATGGTGTTACTTTTTAAGGGTCTAAAACATCTTCTTGTTTGCGTCGTTTTGCTTAAAATCCTTCACCTTGTGTCGATCATTGCCCGTTCCAATTTCCCTTCTATCCAGATGATCAGATCATTACTTTTCTGTTAGAAGAAGCAATTATTACCTCTGTCTGTGTGTGACACATGGAGTGAGAAACCCGTGTCCCCAAGCGATGGGGGAAAACACTAACAGGTCCCCAAGGGGAACAAAGCGACGACAACACGTTTGGTTATAGATGATGGCACCGTGACTGTGTCTGTGTCTGCGTCTGCGTCCATCTCTGCACTTACAAACGTCCCCGCTCATCCGCGTTCAACGTTCTCCTTTGTCGATACATTGTATTTTTGTAATCTGTCCTCTTCTTCACATGTCATTGTTCGTGTTTCTACGTTTCACGTGATTTTGACAGCCTCGTGTCAGTTTTCTGCCGACACGTAATGTACCGGCAATCGAATTGGTGGCACACCTGTCCGCGCGCGCGCACGCGTCACACTCACCCGTCCGCGCGCTCCCTCCACACCGACTGATCTGCGGCCAGCATGCGCTTCTTTACTCCTTCCCAAACTCTCTCTCTTCCTCGTCTCTCTTCTGTCCCGCCGCCTGTCCCGCTCCCACCAGTCTCTCCTCCCATCTGCGCCACCGCTCTCTCCTCCCAGTTCGCATTCCCACCTCCCTCCCGCCACCCACTCCACCCTCAAAGCATTCCTGCTCCTTAACTTCAAGCATTCTCAGCTTTCACGCTGCGTGTCCGGCAGCTTCCCGATTCGGGAATTGATGTCCATGAAACCCTGTTCACTCAACTCAACTATTGATATTCTCACGTTATTATAATCAAAAGTCACTGTGACAGCTTGTCTGTATGGTTTTCCTGTGAATTGGTTATTCCTGCGCATTTAGGCATCCGATATGACAGAAAAGGGGCACTGCATCGCGGAGCAAGTTGCCCATCAGAGGGGAGAATTTAACCT
>NC_136262.1:173439838-173512338 GCF_964187855.1 Myxine glutinosa
TCAGTATATCAGTATATTATCAGTATATCAGTATATTATCAGTATATCAGTATATCAGTATATTATCAGTATATCAGTATATTATCAGTATATCAGTATAATATCAGTCTATCAATATATTATCAGTATATCAGTATATTATCAGTATATCAGTATATTATCAGTATATCAGTATATTATCAGTATAACAATATATTATCAGTATATCAGTATATCAGTATATTATCAGTATATCAGTATATTATCAGTATATCAATATATTATCAGTATATCAGTATATTGTCAGTATATCAGTATATTATCAGTATATCAGTATATTATCAGTATATCAATATATTATCAGTGTATCAGTATATTATCAGTATATCAGTATATTATCAGTATATCAGTATATTATCAGTATATCAATATATTATCAGTATATCAATATATTATCAGTGTATCAGTATAGTATCAGTATATCAGTATATTATCAGTATATCAGTATATTATCAGTATATCAGTATATTATCAGTATATCAGTATATCAATATATTATCAGTATATTATCAGTATATCAGTATATTATCAGTATATCAGTATATTATCAGTATATAAGTATATTATCAGTATATCAGTATATTATCAGTCCATCAGTATATTATCAGTACTGTATATCAATATATTATCAGTATATCAATATATTATTATCAGTATATCAGTATATTTATCAGTATATCAGTATATTATCAGTATATCAATATATTATCAGTATATCAATATATTATCAGTATATCAGTATATTATCAGTATATCAATATATTATCAGTATATTAGTATATTATCAGTATATCAATATATTATCAGTATATCAGTATAATATCAGTATATCAGTATATTATCAGTATATCAATATATTATCAGTATATCAGTATATTATCAGTATATCAGTATATTATCAGTATATCAGTATATTATCGGTATATCAGTATATTATCAGTGTATCAGTATATTATCAGTATATCAGTATATTAACAGTATATCAATATATTTATCAGTATATCAGTATATTAACAGTATATCAATATATTATCAGTATATCAGTATATTATCAGTATATCAGTATATTATCAGTATATCAGTATATTATCGGTATATCAGTATATTATCAGTGTATCAATATATTATCAGTATATCAGACAATTAACAGTATATCAGTATATTATCAGTATATCAATATATTATCAGTATATCAGTATATTATCAGTATATTAATATATTATCAGTATATCAATATATTATCAGAATATCAGTATATTATCAGTATATCAGGATATCAATATATTATCAGTATATCAATATATTATCAGTATATTCGTATATTATCAGTATATCGGTATATTTATCAGTATATCAGTATATTATCAGTATATTATCAGTATATCAGTATATTATCAGTATATCAGTATATTATCAGTATATCAGTATATTAGTATATTATCAGCATATCAATATATTATCAGTATATTATCAGTATATCAGTATATTATCAGTATATCAGTATATTATCAGTATATCAGTATATTATCAGTATATTAGTATATTATCAGCATATCAATATATTATCAGTATATTATATATCAGTATATCAGTATATTATCAGTATATCAGTATATTATCAGTATATCAGTATATTATCAGTCCATCAGTATATTATCAGTATATCAATATATTCTCAGTATATCAATATATTATTATCAGTATATCAGTATATTTATCAGTATATCAGTATATTATCAGTATATCAATATATTATCAGTATATTATCAGTATATCAGTATATTATCAGTATATCAGTATATTATCAGTATATAAGTATATTATCAGTTTATCAGTATATTATCAGTCCATCAGTATATTATCAGTATATCAATATATTATCAGTATATCAATATATTATTATCAGTATATCAGTATATTTATCAGTATATCAGTATATTATCAGTATATCAATATATTATCAGTATATCAGTATATTATCAGTATATCAGTATATTATCAGTATATCAGTATATTATCGGTATATCAGTATATTATCAGTGTATCAATATATTATCAGTATATCACTATATATTAACAGCATATCAATATATTATCAGTATATCAGTATATTATCATTATATCAGTATATTATCAGTATATCAGTATATTATCGGTATATCAGTATATTATCAGTGTATCAATATATTATCAGTATATCAGTTTATTAACAGTATATCAGTATATTATCAGTATATCAGTATATTATCAGTATATCAATATATTATCAGTATATCAGTATATTATCAGTATATCAGTATATTAATATATCATCAGTATATCAATATATTATCAGAATATCAGTATATTATCAGTATATCAGTATATCAATATATTATCAGTATATCAATATATTATCAGTATATTCGTATATTATCAGTATATCGGTATATTTATCAGTATATCAGTATATTATCAGTATATCAGTATATTATCAGTATATTATCAGTATATCAGTATATTATCAGTATATCAGTATATTATCAGTATATTATCAGTATATTATCAGTATATCAGTATATTATCAGTATATTAGTATATTATCAGTATATCAATATATTATCAGTATATCAATATATTATCAGTATATCAGTATATTATCAGTATATCAGTATATTATCAGTATATCAGTATATTAATAGTATATCAGTATATTATCAGCATATCAATATATTATCAGTATATTATCAGTATATCAGTATATTATCAGTATATCAGTATATTATCAGTATATCAGTATATTATCAGTATATCAGTATATTATCAGTATATCAATATATTATCAGTATATCAATATATTATCAGTACATCGGTATATTATCAGTATATCAGTATATTATCAGCATATTATCAGTATATTATCAGTATATCAGTATATTATCAGTATATCAGTATATTATCAGTATATCAGTATATTAACAGTATATCAGTATATTATCAGTATATCAGTATATTAATCAGTATATCAGTATATTAACAGTATATCAGTATATTATCAGTATATCAGTATATTATCAGTATATCAATATATTATCAGTATATCAGTATATTATCAGTATATCAGTATATTAATATATTATCAGTATATCAATATATTATCAGAATATCAGTATATTATCAGTATATCAGTATATCAATATATTATCAGTATATCAATATATTATCAGTATATTCGTATATTATCAGTATATCGGTATATTTTCAGTATATCAGTATATTATCAGTATATCAGCATATTATCAGTATATTATCAGTATATCAGTATATTATCAGTATATCAGTATATCATCAGTATATTATCAATATATTATCAATATATCAGTATATTATCAGTATATCAGTATATCATCAGTATATTATCAATATATTGTTACGCAACCGTGATTAACACCACAGTTACGGATGGCCGATTTGCGAGACTTTAACTCCCGAGGCGAAAACTCAATGGCGGATTCAAGCTCAACACAAAGTTAAACGCGCGGAATGGCGGACACAGCAAAGCTCCGCCCACCGCCTTATCTACTAAAATCAAACACCCAGGAAAACTGCGTTCAGATATATACAGAAAATAATATAAGGATTTATTAATGAAAAGTAAAGACAGTGAAAAAGCCCGCGCCGGTAATACTAATAACTCTAATAAGCCTAAATTGGGATCCCACACACAACAGATACCAAACACGATACGAGGGAGATTATGAATACGAAAATAACACGTCTCGTCAGGTAAAGTGTAAACGCGGAGCTCGGGCTTATCTGGCTCCTTTCGTCTTCTTGTAACACGGCCGCGCTCAACCGCCACCAGGCCTCGTCGGTTCACGGCACACCCACACCACGAGCTCCCTTGCTCCAACGGTCCAACGCAGGGCTGCACAAAGCAAACGAACTCCACTCGACCAGGGCCAGGAAGGACTCCTTTGAACTCCACTCGACTCGACTCTCTGCGGGAGTGCTGGCAGCCAAGTGCCAACTGTTCACTGCTCTGTGCCAACTGCCAACGAACTGCGACGAACGAACCTCGAACTGCAACGAACTGCTGCGAACTGCCGTGTGCTCTGTGTGCTCGGTGTGCCACGAAATGGCGTCCGACCGTCGCTAATATTGGTGGCCGATGACGTCACATTGGCGCACTCCTCAGCCAATAATAGCCTCCCAACTCGCCGGCTCGCCCAGGTCACGCCCTCTCCGGCATCGCTCCACTCTTGACATCTCCCGTCCCCGACCCCGCGGTTCTTGTGTAACACGTGCCAGGCGAGGTTTGTAGGCCTTGGAGGTGTAAACGGTGGCGGTGTATTGTGGCGGTGTTTTTGGCCTGGTTTCCTGTCCATTTATTCCGAAGTCATTGTCAGGGAAAGGAATTATTTAATGTTGCGCTAAGGACCTAACTAATGTTTATGTGGTTTGCAGTGCCATAATGGACAAAGGTTTGACTACTAGGTGAGACTCACAGGGGCGTTACCTTTAATCCCTCACTATTTACCACTCGAACCTCCAGGTAGGTCCACAATCATACATCTTCCCCCGACAAACGCTAAACATCAAGAACTTATTACATGTAGAGTCCCTGTCACGACAGCCGAATACCTACCTATTCAGATCTACCTAGCTCTAGATGTTGCTCTACCAAATTCATAACACAGCCCCCCCCCCCTGGAACCGTAGCTCCTGCAAGGTTCACCGCAGGCGCTACCATTCCAGCCTTAACACTTACTGTCACACACTTAATTAACCTATGAAATAAATCAGGAAGGGCTGTGGGAAGTGAGTCGGACTACCTACCTACACTTCCTTAACATGCTGAACCCCTTAACCATCATGCAAGTATGTACATTTTCTTCGTTGTTCCTGTGGAGGGAGGAAACAAACAACACACAACACTAACTTAACCACAAAACTTAACCATCTTTCCAAAACTCAAAACTCTAACCTTTGTACATACCCCGGTCTACAGACCGCGTCCCCCGGTGGATGCCACAAGCCACAACCTTACCTGCGGGGCCATCCCCAATGCATCCCCCTAAATTTCCACGGGCCCTGTCCAGATGTTACAGGTGAGTGACACGGCTCGGTGGATTTCGCCCACATTCATGCAACACAGACCCCTGAACCACTCATTCTCATTCCATAGGTCATCAAGGCATTTCAAAAATCAACAAAGCACTTATTTCAATACACCCCCTGCAGGACCATGGCATTGATGTCATTCACGTGTGTGTGCATTCCTCAACTAGGCAGCGGGGAGGTACCGCACAAAAAGATGGTGGGGGCGCATCAGGCTGTGGTGCCCGCAGTCCCAAAAACAAGTCAACCGACTTACAAGTTCATTGCCCCCCCCCCCCCCTTTACCTCTTGGCCCCGTGACAGCCCAACAGCCCCTTTCCGCCGTTACCTCGCCGGTGAGGGTCTCCACACACCCCAGGCTCCTTTGCCTCCTGCTTTCGCGCAGCAACACGGGTCACCGGGGGACTTCCTCACCCCGCGGCGCCCAACCAGACCCTCCACCGACGAGCTCCAATTTCCAGTTACCACCGGATGCCAGGGGTAATTGCCGCAGAGGGGGGCCCGCAGGCATCGCTCCTCAGAGCTTGCTCTGTACCTGCGGACACACACACCTTCCCCACCCACAAGACCCCAAAACACACTTCCTCCCCCGCTGCCATTCAATTCTCCACACAACTCAGCACAATTCATGGTGTAAAAGGTGTTACAAGGCTTGCCATGGCCTGCCACATGTGAAATCCCCCAGTTCACATTTAAACCATCACACATTTCCAAAAGCACATTTCCAAAAGCACAAGTATCGCCCCTCATTATCTCCAATAATCATCACTCACTCTCCAGGTTCCACTCTCACGACCACATCAAAACACCTAACCACAATACAAAAACATACGCCACCCACAAGACACTGTGGCTCCCATTCCAACCCCTCACCGGCCATGTCATCACTCTCACCCGCCTCCCAACTCCAAATTACATGTCCCCAATTTCCCAAAGCAAATCCTGAAGCCTGGGACAGTACTCCTCAAAACACTCACCTCAAGTGCAGGTAGTTGCAGGTTGGTCAGGTTCAAGAGTGTCATCCACCCATACAATTCCCAAAATTTCACATTGGGCCTACCAAATACTTCCAAATTTCTCTTTTGTCCCCACTACACTGGCAGGTATGTGGATCCGCATCCAACGGTGATCATCGCTACACAACTACCTATGGCCACGACAGCTCTGCACCTCTACCGTGCAAGGGTCACCGGGACAAGGTGAGCAGTCAAAACGCCAACATGGCCCATGAGTGTCCATAAGGGTGCGACCCACCATCCATCCTTCGGCCCCCCTGCGAGGAACACAGCTGCAGCAGCCCCAGCTGGCCAATGTGGTGAGCACTTGCTGCCACAACACACACTACCGCACACACAACCTCGGCCCTGGGGGGCACGGTCGCAGTGCGTGGCATCCCTACAGCCACGTCCAATGCACCTCCCCATCATCCCCCAGTCCGACTACAGAACTGCAGCCCCCCAGTGCTCACCCACACTTGACCACACCAAGGTCCAGTCAACAGCCATGCTCCACCAGGAGACCCACCCAGAAGACATGGTCCACACACCTCGGACACGCACAGCACCACGTTGACCCTCAGGCTACACAACTACATCCCCATCATCCCGCGTCCCAAATATCAGCACAGTTGCCCCCGCAACCAGTTGAAAGCTGTGTCTTGCTACCCTATTAATTTCATCACAGCCTCCAACACTTTGGTCTACACACCTGGATCAATAATGGCGTCACTGTACAGTGTCCACCATGGCATTTCAAAATCCACCCTTAAATTTCCATCTAACCCACAGATTACCCATGCCAACCATTTGTCACATTTCACTAACCTCACCAAAGAAGGATGCTTTGCCATACACATGCCAGCCGAGCATGGCCCATATGCTCGGCTCGTTACACATCTCCCGATTCACATCCCCATGGCTCTCTTCCCAACCCGAGAGTCCATAAATCACAACGGAGCATCTGTGGAAGGTCACTCACACCATCACGTTCCACAGATGCCCCAATGGTTGTCCGGCAGGCTATCTCCATCCCTGTCCATTCGGTTTGACCCGCGTCCATAGACCAACCACCATGCCAGGTCACCACATGCTGGTTGTCCCAGAGTCCCTGGAGGAGAGTGCCAGGCCGCATGCCCAGGTGGTCACCACATCAGTCCCAAGTTGGCCGTCCGTAGTGCCACCACCAAAGCGCGACCCACAACATCTCCCCCTAGTGGTCCTCAATATTTGCCATCCCAGGCTTGAGAAACCACCTCGGACCTCCCTGGAGGTCTTAACCCCCACCAGGGTCCGGTGACCCTGCCGGCCCGAGCCACCAGCTCGGACGGCGCCCCGACGGACAAGGGACGCCACACTCCACCAGACCCCCCGTGGGACACAGGTCGTACCTCGACACCCAAGGCTGGACCCCACGTCCAAATCTCGCCATCACAGCCCCCCAGCTGGCTGGCATACCCAAATTTTGAAAGGGGCAACTTTTGCCCGAGGCCATCACCCATGACCTCTCCATGTCCAGATCCCGCAGCCCGGGGACCAATCCCAACCATGGCTGCTCCAAATCAAGTTCCCATTGTAATTTTATTTTAAATTTTATTTTACAAATTTTCATTCCCACTGCCAAACCGCAGCTGCAGGGAACAACCTCTACCACCGGTTGTTCTGCCCCTCCCTGCAGTTGATCCAAATTCCCTACAGGGACCAAATCTCCAGAAGCTCTATCTCCCGATCCTCCAAGATCCAAATCCAGCCCGGAGCCAACACACTCCCCCAACTGGTTGTCCAATTTTGGAGCCTCTGTTTCCAAATAGCAGTGTACAATGAGCGTCCCCTCGGTCATTCCAACCACCTCCTCGGACCAACTCACCTCATCACCCAGGCTCCTTTGGGCCTGAACAAGCTCTACCTCCATGGGACTGTCACAGGTCTCCAGCCGCTGGATCAAATCATCCTCATCATTTCCACAAATCATTCCTGGCCCCGCCAGGCTTTGATCAATATCCCCAATAAATACCTGGTCCGGCTCCATTGCACGGACCCCCAAAAACTCTACCCCCTCTTGCTCCGCACCACCGCCCTGGTGCTGCACAATTCCAAATTCATCCCCCGGTTGGGGTGTTGTGACATCCACACGGTCCCGATAAACAACCAGGCCCCCATTTGCTTTATCAATTCGAGCATTTGTGGCACCAATCTGACCCTCCAACTTTTCCCCCATTTGGACAGCCTGCGTCACGCCCTCCTCTATTTTTGACATTAATTCTTCCCGTTTCAATTCAATTTCCACTCCTATGGCTTTTTCCATCTCCCCCCCCCCCCTAGTTTCTACTTTATCCTCCAATTCCCCCAGTCTGCCCGTAATTTGGTTTTGCACACTCCCTTCTATGCCATCAATTCGTTTCCCCAGCTGTTGTGCCATTTCCCCAATTTTTCCTTCCAATTTTTCATTCCTCTCTTTCATTTGTTCATTCATTCGTTCATTCACTTTTCCCTCCAATCCCTCAATTTTACTGTCCATCCCTTCGATCTGTTCTTTTAAACCCTCCTTCAATCTATCCATTTGCCCCTCCATGTTTTTTGTTTGGGCATTAATTTTGTTCTCCAATCGATCACTCATTCCCTTCATTCCTTCCCTACATTCCTTCCCCTGGGACTCCATTTTTCTTTCCATTCCTTCAATTTCCTTACTCATTTTATTTTCCAGCCCGTCAATTTTATCATTTATTCCCCGACTGGCTCGCTCACTCTGTGCGTTCATGTCTCCCATCTGCTTTCCCAATCGCTCACTGTTCTTTTCCATCCCTTCCATTTTTCGAAGCAATTGACCCAACATCTGGTCGGTTGTCGGGGCCGTTCCTACTACTCCCGACTCCCCGGTGGGGGAGGGGGATAAGTTGGTGCTCGGGACGAGGGAGGTTCCAAGGCTCACCTCTACATCAAATTCCCCTATTTCCGGCTCACTCCCAACGCTGACGGAGGCCTCGCTGCGTACTTCCATCTCATCAATTTCCGACATCCGCTTTCCGGAAGATTGTTTCCCGTGCGCGTATTTATTTTAATAATTCCTGAAACAATTTAAATTTGACGAAGACGCGATATCGCGCTCCGTTTGCCCGATTGATTATTAAATTTCTCCACCTCGACTATAAAAATCTTGCGTTCGAACGTCGGGCGCAATGTACGCCCGACCGTGTCGATGTCTCGCCGCGGACAAAAAAAATTTGTCCGACGGGTTCAAATCCTACACTCCTGACACCACTTGTTACGCAACCGTGATTAACACCACAGTTACGGATGGCCGATTTGCGAGACTTTAACTCCCGAGGCGAAAACTCAATGGCGGATTCAAGCTCAACACAAAGTTAAACGCGCGGAATGGCGGACACAGCAAAGCTCCGCCCGCCGCCTTATCTACTAAAATCAAACACCCAGGAAAACTGCGTTCAGATATATACAGAAAATAATATAAGGATTTATTAATGAAAAGTAAAGACAGTGAAAAAGCCCGCGCCGGTAATACTAATAACTCTAATAAGCCTAAATTGGGATCCCACACACAACAGATACCAAACACGATACGAGGGAGATTATGAATACGAAAATAACACGTCTCGTCAGGTAAAGTGTAAACGCGGAGCTCGGGCTTATCTGGCTCCTTTCGTCTTCTTGTAACACGGCCGCGCTCAACCGCCACCAGGCCTCGTCGGTTCACGGCACACCCACACCACGAGCTCCCTTGCTCCAACGGTCCAACGCAGGGCTGCACAAAGCAAACGAACTCCACTCGACCAGGGCCAGGAAGGACTCCTTTGAACTCCACTCGACTCGACTCTCTGCGGGAGTGCTGGCAGCCAAGTGCCAACTGTTCACTGCTCTGTGCCAACTGCCAACGAACTGCGACGAACGAACCTCGAACTGCAACGAACTGCTGCGAACTGCCGTGTGCTCTGTGTGCTCGGTGTGCCACGAAATGGCGTCCGACCGTCGCTAATATTGGTGGCCGATGACGTCACATTGGCGCACTCCTCAGCCAATAATAGCCTCCCAACTCACCGGCTCGCCCAGGTCACGCCCTCTCCGGCATCGCTCCACTCTTGACATCTCCCGTCCCCGACCCCGCGGTTCTTGTGTAACACGTGCCAGGCGAGGTTTGTAGGCCTTGGAGGTGTAAACGGTGGCGGTGTATTGTGGCGGTGTTTTTGGCCTGGTTTCCTGTCCATTTATTCCGAAGTCATTGTCAGGGAAAGGAATTATTTAATGTTGCGCTAAGGACCTAACTAATGTTTATGTGGTTTGCAGTGCCATAATGGACAAAGGTTTGACTACTAGGTGAGACTCACAGGGGCGTTACCTTTAATCCCTCACTATTTACCACTCGAACCTCCAGGTAGGTCCACAATCATACATCTTCCCCCGACAAACGCCTAAACATCAAGAACTTATTACATGTAGAGTCCCTGTCACGACAGCCGAATACCTACCTATTCAGATCTACCTAGCTCTAGATGTTGCTCTACCAAATTCATAACAATATTATCAATATATCAGTATATTATCAGTATATCAGTATATCATCAGTATATCATCAGAATATTATCAGTATATCAGTATATTATCAGTATATTATCAGTATATCAGTATATTATCAGTATATCAGTATATTATCAGTATATCAGTATATTAATCAACATATTATCAATATATCAGTATATTATCAGTATATCAGTATATTATCAGTATATCATCAGTATATTATCAGTATATTATCAGTATATTATCAGTATGTCAGTATATTATCAGTATATCAATATATTATCAGTATATCATCATTATATCATCAGTATATCAGTATATCATCAGTATATCATCAGTATATCAGTATATTATCAGTATATTATCAGTATATCAGTATATTATCAATATATCAGTATATTATCAATATATCAGTATATTATCAGTATATCATCAGTATATCATCAGTATATCATGAGTATATCAGTATATCATCAGTATATCAGTATATTATCAGTATATTATCAGTATATCAGTATATTATCAATATATTATCAGTATATCAGTATATTATCAATATATTATCAGTATATCAGGATATTATCAGTATATCAGTATATTATCCGTATATCATTATATTATCAGTATATCAGTATATTATCAGTATATCAGTATATTATCAGTATATTATCAGTATATCAGTATATTATCAGAATATCAATATATTTATCAGTATATCAGTATATTATCAGCATATCAGTATATTATCAGTTTATTATCAGTATATCAGTATATTATCAGCATATATCAATATATTATCAGAATATCAATATATTATCAGTATATCAGTATATTATCAGTATATCAATATATTAATTATCAGTATATCAATATATTATGAGTATATCAATATATTATCAGTATATCAGTATATTATCAGTATATCAATATATTATCAGTATATCAGTATATTATCAGTATATCAGTATATTAATATATCATCAGTATATCAATATATTATCAGAATATCAGTATATTATCAGTATATCAGTATATCAATATATTATCAGTATATCAATATATTATCAGTATATTCGTATATTATCAGTATATCGGTATATTTATCAGTATATCAGTATATTATCAGTATATCAGTATATTATCAGTATATTATCAGTATATCAGTATATTATCAGTATATCAGTATATTATCAGTATATTATCAGTATATCAGTATATTATCAGTATATCAGTATATTATCAGTATATTAGTATATTATCAGTATATCAAAATATTATCAGTATATCAATATATTATCAGTATATCAGTATATTATCAGTATATCAGTATATTATCAGTATATCAGTATATTATCAGTATATCAATATATTATCAGTATATCAATATATTATCGTATATTCGTATATTATCAGTATATCGGTATATTTATCAGTATATCAGTATATTATCAGTATATCAGCATATTATCAGTATATTATCAGTATATCAGTATATTATCAGTATATCAGTATATCATCAGTATATTATCAATATATTATCAATATATCAGTATATTATCAGTATATCAGTATATCATCAGTATATTATCAATATATTATCAATATATCAGTATATTATCAGTATATCAGTATATCATCAGTATATCATCAGAATATTATCAGTATATCAGTATATTATCAGTATATTATCAGTATATCAGTATATTATCAGTATATTATCAGTATATCAGTATATTATCAGTATATCAGTATATTATCAATATATTATCAATATATCAGTATATCAGTATATCAGTATATTATCAGTATATCATCAGTATATCATCAGTATATCATCAGTATATTATCAGTATATTATCAGTATATTATCAGTATGTCAGTATATTATCAGTATATCAATATATTATCAGTATATCATCATTATATCATCAGTATATCAGTATATCATCAGTATATCAGTATATTATCAGTATATTATCAGTATATCAGTATATTATCAGTATATCAGTATATTATCAATATATCAGTATATTATCAGTATATCATCAGTATATCATCAGTATATCATTAGTATATCAGTATATCATCAGTATATCAGTATATTATCAGTATATTGTCAGTATATCAGTATATTATCAATATATTATCAGTATATCAGTATATTATCAATATATTATCAGTATTTCAGGATATTATCAGTATATCAGTATATTATCCGTATATCATTATATTATCAGTATATCAGTATATTATCAGTATATCAGTATATTATCAGTATATTATCAGTATATCAGTATATTATCAGAATATCAATATATTTATCAGTATATCAGTATATTATCAGCATATCAGTATATTATCAGTATATTATCAGTATATCAGTATATTATCAGCATATATAAATATATTATCAGAATATCAATATTTTATCAGTATATCAGTATATTATCAGTATATCAATATATTAATTAATCAGTATATCAATATATTATGAGTATATCAATATATTATCAGTATATCAGTATATTATCAGTATATCAGTATATTGTCAGTATATCAGTATATTATCAGTATATCAGTATATTATCAGTATTTCAGTATATTATCAGTATATCAGTATATTATCAGTATATCAATATATTATCAGTTTATCAGTATATCAGTATATTATCAGTATATCAGTATATTATCAGTATATCAGTATATTATCAGTATATTATCAGTATATCAGTATATTATCAGTATATCAATATATTATCAGTATATCAATATATTATCAGTATATCAGTATATCAGTATATTATCAATATATCAGTATATTATCAGTATATCAATATATTATCAGTATATCAGTATATTGTCAGTATATCAGTATATTATCAGTATATCAGTATATTATCAGTATATCAATATATTATCAGTGTATCAGTATATTATCAGTATATCAGTATATTATCAGTATATCAGTATATTATCAGTATATCAATATATTATCAGTATATTATCAGTATATCAGTATATTATCAGTATATCAGTATATTATCAGTATATCAGTATATTATCAGTATATCAGTATATTATCAGTATATCAATATATTATCAGTATATTATCAGTATATCAGTATATTATCAGTATATCAGTATATAAGTATATTATCAGTATATCAGTATATTATCAGTCCATCAGTATATTATCAGTATATCAATATATTATCAGTATATCAATATATTATTATCAGTATATCAGTATATTTATCAGTATATCAGTATATTATCAGTATATCAATATATTATCAGTATATTAGTATATTATCAGTATATCAATATATTATCAGTATATCAGTATATTATCAGTATATCAATATATTATCAGTATATTAGTATATTATCAGTATATCAATATATTATCAGTATATCAGTATAATATCAGTATATCAGTATATTATCAGTATATCAATATATTATCAGTATATCAGTATATTATCAGAATATCAGTATATTATCAGTATATCAGTGTATTATCGGTATATCAGTATATTATCAGTGTATCAGTGTATTATCAGTATATCAGTATATTAACAGTATATCAATATATTATCAGTATATCAGTATATTAACAGTATATCAATATATTATCAGTATATCAGTATATTTTCAGTATATCAGTATATTATCAGTATATCAGTATATTATCGGTATATCAGTATATTATCAGTGTATCAATATATTTATCAGTATATCAGTATATTAACAGTATATCAGTATATTATCAGTATATCAGTATATTATCAGTATATTATCAGTATATCAGTATATTATCAGTATATCAATATATTATCAGTATATCAATATATTATCAGTATATCAGTATATCAGTATATTATCAATATATCAGTATATTATCAGTATATCAATATATTATCAGTATATCAGTATATTGTCAGTATATCAGTATATTATCAGTATATCAGTATATTATCAGTATATCAATATATTATCAGTGTATCAGTATATTATCAGTATATCAGTATATTATCAGTATATCAGTATATTATCAGTATATCAATATATTATCAGTATATTATCAGTATATCAGTATATTATCAGTATATCAGTATATTATCAGTATATCAGTATATTATCAGTATATCAGTATATTATCAGTATATCAATATATTATCAGTATATTATCAGTATATCAGTATATTATCAGTATATCAGTATATAAGTATATTATCAGTATATCAGTATATTATCAGTCCATCAGTATATTATCAGTATATCAATATATTATCAGTATATCAATATATTATTATCAGTATATCAGTATATTTATCAGTATATCAGTATATTATCAGTATATCAATATATTATCAGTATATTAGTATATTATCAGTATATCAATATATTATCAGTATATCAGTATATTATCAGTATATCAATATATTATCAGTATATTAGTATATTATCAGTATATCAATATATTATCAGTATATCAGTATAATATCAGTATATCAGTATATTATCAGTATATCAATATATTATCAGTATATCAGTATATTATCAGAATATCAGTATATTATCAGTATATCAGTGTATTATCGGTATATCAGTATATTATCAGTGTATCAGTGTATTATCAGTATATCAGTATATTAACAGTATATCAATATATTATCAGTATATCAGTATATTAACAGTATATCAATATATTATCAGTATATCAGTATATTTTCAGTATATCAGTATATTATCAGTATATCAGTATATTATCGGTATATCAGTATATTATCAGTGTATCAATATATTATCAGTATATCAGTATATTAACAGTATATCAGTATATTATCAGTATATCAGTATATTATCAGTATATCAATATATTATCAGTATATCAGTATATTATCAGTATATTAATATATTATCAGTATATCAATATATTATCAGAATATCAGTATATTATCAGTATATCAGAATATCAATATATTATCAGTATATCAATATATTATCAGTATATTCGTAAATTATCAGTATATCGGTATATTTATCAGTATATCAGTATATTATCAGTATATCAGTATATTATCAGTATATTATCAGTATATCAGTATATTATCAGTATATCAGTATATTATCAGTATATCAGTATATTATCAGTATATTAGTATATTATCAGCATATCAATATATTATCAGTATATTATCAGTATATCAGTATATTATCAGTATATCAGTATATTATCAGTATATCAGTATATTATCAGTATATTAGTATATTATCAGCATATCAATATATTATCAGTATATTATCAGTATATCAGTATATTATCAGTATATCAGTATATTATCAGTATATCAGTATATTATCAGTCCATCAGTATATTATCAGTATATCAATATATTCTCAGTATATCAATATATTATTATCAGTATATCAGTATATTTATCAGTATATCAGTATATTATCAGTATATCAGTATATTATCAGTATATCAATATATTATCAGTATATTATCAGTATATCAGTATATTATCAGTATATCAGTATATTATCAGTCCATCAGTATATTATCAGTATATCAATATATTATCAGTATATCAATATATTATTATCAGTATATCAGTATATTTATCAGTATATCAGTATATTATCAGTATATCAGTATATTATCAGTATATTAGTATATTATCAGCATATCAATATATTATCAGTATATTATCAGTATATCAGTATATTATCAGTATATCAGTATATTATCAGTATATCAGTATATTATCAGTATATCAGTATATTATCAGTATATCAGTATATTATCAGTATATTAGTATATTATCAGCATATCAATATATTATCAGTATATTATCAGTGTATCAGTATATTATCAGTATATCAGTATATTATCAGTATATCAGTATATTATCAGTATATCAATATATTATCAGTATATTATCAGTATATCAGTATATTATCAGTATATCAGTATATTATCAGTATATCAGTATATTTATCAGTATATCAGTATATTATCAGTATATCAATATATTATCAGTATATTATCAGTATATCAGTATATTATCAGTATATCAGTATATTATCAGTATATAAGTATATTATCAGTATATCAGTATATTATCAGTCCATCAGTATATTATCAGTATATCAATATATTATCAGTATATCAATATATTATTATCAGTATATCAGTATATTTATCAGTATATCAGTATATTATCAGTATATCAATATATTATCAGTATATTAGTATATTATCAGTATATCAATATATTATCAGTATATCAGTATATTATCAGTATATCAATATATTATCAGTATATTAGTATATTATCAGTATATCAATATATTATCAGTATATCAGTATAATATCAGTATATCAGTATATTATCAGTATATCAATATATTATCAGTATATCAGTATATTATCAGTATATCAGTATATTATCAGTATATCAGTATATTATCGGTATATCAGTATATTTTATCAGTGTATCAGTGTATTATCAGTATATCAGTATATTAACAGTATATCAATATATTATCAGTATATCAGTATATTAACAGTATATCAATATATTATCAGTATATCAGTATATTTTCAGTATATCAGTATATTATCAGTATATCAGTATATTATCGGTATATCAGTATATTATCAGTGTATCAATATATTATCAGTATATCAGTATATTAACAGTATATCAGTATATTATCAGTATATCAGTATATTATCAGTATATCAATATATTATCAGTATATCAGTATATTATCAGTATATTAATATATTATCAGTATATCAATATATTATCAGAATATCAGTATATTATCAGTATATCAGAATATCAATATATTATCAGTATATCAATATATTATCAGTATATTCGTATATTATCAGTATATCGGTATATTTATCAGTATATCAGTATATTATCAGTATATTATCAGTATATCAGTATATTATCAGTATATCAGTATATTATCAGTATATCAGTATATTATCAGTATATTAGTATATTATCAGCATATCAATATATTATCAGTATATTATCAGTATATCAGTATATTATCAGTATATCAGTATATTATCAGTATATCAGTATATTATCAGTATATTAGTATATTATCAGCATATCAATATATTATCAGTATATTATCAGTATATCAGTATATTATCAGTATATCAGTATATTATCAGTATATCAGTATATTATCAGTCCATCAGTATATTATCAGTATATCAATATATTCTCAGTATATCAATATATTATTATCAGTATATCAGTATATTTATCAGTATATCAGTATATTATCAGTATATCAGTATATTATCAGTATATCAATATATTATCAGTATATTATCAGTATATCAGTATATTATCAGTATATCAGTATATTATCAGTATATAAGTATATTATCAGTATATCAGTATATTATCAGTCCATCAGTATATTATCAGTATATCAATATATTATCAGTATATCAATATATTATTATCAGTATATCAGTATATTTATCAGTATATCAGTATATTATCAGTATATCAATATATTATCAGTATATTAGTATATTATCAGTATATCAATATATTATCAGTATATCAGTATATTATCAGTATATCAGTATATTAGCAGTATATCAGTATAATATCAGTATATCAGTATATTATCAGTATATCAATATATTATCAGTATATCAATATATTATCAGTATATCGGTATATTATCAGTATATCAGTATATTATCAGTATATCAATATATTATCAGTATATCAATATATTATCAGTATATCAGTATATTATCAGAATATCAATATATTATCAGTATATCAATATATTATCAGTATATCGGTATATTATCAGTATATCAATATATTATCAGTATATCAGTATATTATCAGTATATCAGTATATTATCAGTATATCAGTATATTATCAGCATATTATCAGTATATTATCAGTATATCAGTATATTATCAGGATATCAGTATATTATCAGTATATCAATATATTATCAGTATATCGGTATATTATCAGTATATCAGTATATTATCAGTATATCAATATATTATCAGTATATCAATATATTATCAGTATATCAGTATATTATCAGAATATCAATATATTATCAGTATATCAATATATTATCAGTATATCGGTATATTATCAGTATATCAATATATTATCAGTATATCAGTATATTATCAGTATATCAGTATATTATCAGTATATCAGTATATTATCAGCATATTATCAGTATATTATCAGTATATCAGTATATTATCAGTATATCAGTATATTATCAGTATATCAGTATATTATCAGGATATTAGTATATTATCAGTATATCAATATATTATCAGTATATCAATATATTATCAGTATATCGGTATATTATCAGTATATCAGTATATTATCAGTATATCAATATATTATCAGTATATCAATATATTATCAGTATATCAGTATATTATCAGAATATCAATATATTATCAGTATATCAATATATTATCAGTATATCGGTATATTATCAGTATATCAGTATATTATCAGTATATCAGTATATTATCAGTATATCAGTATATTATCAGTATATCAATATATTATCAGTATATCAGTATATTATCAGAATATCAATATATTATCAGTATATCAATATATTATCAGTATATCAATATATTATCAGAATATCAATATTATCAGAATATCAATATATTATCAGTATATCAATATATTATCAGTATATCGGTATATTATCAGTATATCAATATATTATCAGTATATCAGTATATTATCAGTATATCAGTATATTATCAGCATATATCAATATATTATCAGAATATCAATATATTATCAGTATATCAGTATATTATCAGTATATCAATATATTAATTATCAGTATATCAATATATTATGAGTATATCAATATATTATCAGTATATCAGTATATTATCAGTATATCAATATATTATCAGTATATCGGTATATTATCAGTATATCAATATATTATCAGTATATCAGTATATTATCAGGGAATCTGTCCAGATTACCAGCTCACATTAACGGCTGACTTTTTTTAGCATACTGTGGGATTTTCTCGTGTATCCAACCTATGCACAAGTTCACAACCGCCATGTAGAAGGGACAACCAGACCTGGATCCTCATCTGAAGAACGGCGTGCTTTGCAATGCAGCACTCCCCACTGACGGTGCATAAGATGTAGTAATACCGCGATTCGACTCGACAGGAATAACAAATCTATGAGCAAACAGCAAGCAGGTACGTGAGCAAACTCTACCCACACATACGTCCTGCCATAAAATAACCGACAACACCTGGTCTCCAACAGAAATTACCCAACCAGGTGTTCACCGGGCTTGACCATATGTTTAGCTTCCATGCCAGCTGAGGTGGTAAAGCACATTATTACAGCAAATACGGTGCATGTGGTCTGTTGTTACAAATCACATGTTGGTGGTGTTTTCAAAGTGAAAGTAGCTGTGAAAAATGAATCGTTTAATGTTCACGCTAATTAAGTGTTCAAAAGTAGTCATTTGCAATGGCACTGCCAAATGTCAACAATTAAAGAAACCTGTGCTGTATATGGAAGGTTCCTCAAAAGTTTAATCCCTGAAAGGTTTCATCCCAACAGCGACGACTCCATCTCCATCTTTGTCTCAGACAACATGGACAAACTTTTAACCTCTCATCCCAACTCTCTCTTCCTCATAATGTGGTGATTTTAATTGTTACCATGCAACTTGGCTGGGTGTTGGTACCTCTGTCACCAGCCATGGCACTTCAACAAAGGACTTCCGTGACTCCATGGGACGGACTCAATCTGTGAACTTTCCCACCCGGATTTCTCCCAATGGTAAATCCTCTCTTCAGGACTGGGTGATGACCCAGTTGATGACCAACTTTCCCGCAAATCTCTCCTGCTCTTCCTCTGCTCCAATTGGTTCATCTGATCATATATTGTGAAAGTCAACATCTCTGGCCATTCAACATCTCTCGGAAAGTCCGGCATTTCATTCAAGCAGATTGGCAGGGACTGCAAGAAGCAATCTTTCTTCAGGACTGGTCTCCCATATCTATTGCCCCTGATGTGAACTCAGCCTTGGATTTTCTTCCACAGACACAAGCTCACTCTCATGCACAGATTCATCCCAGCTCATCATCAATTATCCTGCCATTATTCTGGCCCATGGTACACTGAATCCTGTGGTGAGGCAGTTGCCCTAAAACAACTTTCCTTCTCTGCTGGAAGGCTAATTCAACCGAAGGCAATCTCAGTGCTTTCCAAAAGGTCTGCAACAAGTGTGTCCACTCTCAGGAGAGACAGAAAATAACATCTGTCCAAGCACAGGCATAAACATTCAAACTCGTCTCCCTCCTCTAAAACCTGGTGGGATCTGGTTAAGTCTGTCTCTGGATTATGCTCTCCTTCCTTCCCTTTCCTCATTTAAAATGGCACCACAGATGACTTGCTCGCAAGAAGGTTGAAAGCCTCACTTCTGTGTTTGCTTCCAAATTGTGTCTGCATCTTCTCACTCTCGGTATACCCATCCTTCCCCGTCATATTCAAACGCTCATGGACTCTGTCTTATACACTTGAAAAGGCGGAGAAGGTTTTTTTCACCCCTCGACTCTGACTCTGCTACTGGACCAGACGGTATCGGTTCACTTGTCCTCAAAATCTGCTCTGCTACTCTTGCACTTCCTCACTCTGCCCTTTTCACCATGTTTTTGTGTTATGTCATCTTCCATCTACCTGGAAATCTACCAACATCACTGTATTACATAAAAAGGTGCAAAAAGTGATCCCATTAATGACAGACATATCAGCTTACTTCCAATCATCAGCAAGGTCATGGAATCCATCATCACAGTTGATATGAAATCCTTCCTTTTCTCCAACAACCTCATCTCAGATCACCAATTTATTTACAGACCAGGTCACTCTACCTTGCACATGCTGCTTCGACTCACTCAACAATGGATGGAGGCCCTCAATATCAAACATGAGATCAGGGCTTTGTCTCACAACATGTTGTGCCTTTGATACAGTCTGGCAGCCCGCGTTGCTCTCCAAACTGTCGTCCTATGGCATCCAAGCACAACTCCACACATGGCTTGCTGACTTCCTCTACTCTCATAGCCAACATGTGGCACTCAATGGAACCCTTAAATCTCTTCTCCCTGTCAATGCTGCAGTGCCCCAAGGCAGTGTTCTGGGACCAGTTCTATTCATGATCTTCATCAATGATCTCTCTGACTCTCTGGAAAATCCCCATTATCTATTTGCTGATAACTACACCTTCTGCCGTGACATGCCTCATCTTTCACACAGGCAGGCTGCAGACTCTTCCTTCTGTTCAGACCTTCAAAAAAAAAAAATCACAGGATGGTCAAGCACATGAAATATGTTTTTCAATCCTGACAAATCTCACACTTATTATCTCTCTCTGAAAGGACCATCTGGCAAACCCCCATCTACTTTATTAACAATCCTCTTGAGTAAGTTCAGTCATTCAAACTCTTGGGTCACTATTGTTGTAAAATAATCAGATCTACAACAGGTCTCAGAAGGTGAGTTTAATCTGAATCGAACACCAGCAATATCTGAAAGAGAATTAGCAATCATAGGATCAATATATGTCAAGCATATAAGCAATAAGAGTATCATAGTCAAGTACGCGAGCAAGCGACATGAAAAGTGGTTCCCTTACCATTCTAAGCATACACGTGGATAAAGCTTGATATATGTCTCAGGACTGCGCTTCGCGACTTGGGGCTAAGTTTTTATAATAGCCACGTAGTGGAGAGAAGCGGTAATGGCGCCTGGGTCGCAACTTGGATACATTTTCATCACAACTATGACACAATGACACATGATCTTTCAAACTGCATTTCAACATTGGCCTCCAAAGCCAGCCACCCCCTGGGAATCCTCCATCAAATAAAGTCTTTAATTGGCATACATGAACTCCTATCCACCTTCAAGACCTTCATTCACAGCTTGATGGAGTACTGCTCTCCCGTCTGAGCTGGCTCTCTTGCCTCACATAGTTCTCAGCTTGACCCTGTGAAATCCAAGGCATTAAAGATTAGAATCTTCCTCAATGAAGCTGAGTCTACCGCCTCCTTTCTGGTCTTACACCCTCTGCTCTTTCTGTGCTTTGTTGCCCCTCACAGGTTTCTGCAGGGCACACACAGTCCACCATTAACCCCTTTTTGGTAACACCACCTAAATCTAGGATCACTACTCACCTCCACTCATAGTCAGGTTCACCATGTTTTTTCGTTCAAAATCATGGTAGATTAGCAAACCTATACATTTTTGGAAACGTTATTACATGGAAAATCTGAAAATCAATGTTTACATTTGCCAATTCCGACCAATTCGATTCGACCAATTCGACCAATTCGACCAATCGACCAATTCCATTCGACCAATTCGACCATTCGACCAATCGCTTCGATCGACCATTCGACCAATTCGATCGATTCGATTCGATTCATCGAATTCGATTCGATCGACCATTCGACCAATTCGATTTGCCAATCAATTTGACCGACCTTTGCTTGTGTGGAACGGACTGTGAAAACGATGCGGACTATATTGTCGGATACGACACACAGGACAGTGATGACGAACTCTAAATGGCATATTCTGTAATCGTGTATGTTTGATGCCATTGACTGCCTGTGTATATTTTGTCATTGACTGCCTGTGTAGATGTGAAGTTATACTGACTGCATGTGTATATATGATTTTGCTGACTGCCTGTGTAAGTGTGTATGTTTGGTGATATGAATTATTGTGACACATTTTGATGTTATTAACTGCCTGTACAAAATGATAACATGTATTTGATTATGCAACTTATCGCGAATATAAAGACAGTATTTTGCAATTCAAAACCTTTGATTCGTGTCTTACCATTCCCCATAGCACTAATTTGATACTTTCATTGGATTCCTTGTCCCTGAAAATATAGGTTTAGTATATTTTAAAAAGTTTTTAGGGTAATTAGAGGCAGAAATAGAACAAAATATGTATTTTACAGTGGCCATTTTGAAAATCCAAAATGGCCGCCATACAGGTATCTCTCCAAATGTAAACATTGATTTTTAGTTTCCTTATGCTATAACCTTTCCAAAAATGTATAGGTTTGCTAATCTACCATGATTTTGAACGAAATAAAATTTATTGACATAGTGAACCTGACTATCATTTGTTCCTCTTTTTCTCCACCTGTGGAACAAAACCCCACATCCTCTTCAATCACATTCTTCCCTCCAGGCCTTCAAGACAGCTATTCGCAATCATCACAAATATTCCCCAATCCAAAACAATCATCCTTTCTACCCTTGTTAACCCCTCTCATCACCCCACACACAATCCCTCCTCCTTCCAAATTTCCAGTTTTCCCTCCTGAGAGTTTCCTTCTGTATCCATCTTGGCCACCCCATACATCCTCCCCTGCCCCCCCCCCCCCCCATCCTCATTCCTACCACACCTATTGTTTGTCCGCCTCCCTCTGCATTGGCCTTCGGCTCGGTTGATGTTTCAGTATCAGTATATCAGTATATTACCATGACACCATGGATGGAGTTCGGATGCTTTGCCGCCAAAAGCAAACATCCGCCAAAAGCAAACATCCGCGAAAAACAAACAACCTCCAAACACAAACATACTCCAAACGCAAACATCCGCCAAACACAAACATCTGCCAAACACGTACATCCGCCAAACACGTACATCCGCCAAACACGTACATCCGCCAAACACGTACATCCACCAAACACATACATCCGCCAAACGCGTACATCCACCAAACGCGTACATCCACCAAAAGCAAACATCCGCGAAAAACAAACAACCTCCAAACACAAACATCCACCAAACGCGTACATCCGCCAAACACGTACATCCGCCAAACACGTACATCCGCCAAACACGTACATCCGCCAAACACGTACATCCGCCAAACATGTACATCCACCAAACGCGTACATCCACCAAAATCAAACATCAGCCAAAAGCAAACATCCGCCAAAAGAATACATCTGCCAAAAGCAAACATCCGCCAATTCCCCCCCCCCCCCCTTCCCACGCCTCCTCCCCCCAAGCCCTCTCCCTCCCACACTTCTCCCTGCTCTCAAATGTTGTGTTTGTGTGCTTCCCCTTCTCTCCCCATCTTGTCTTCCGCTCCCTCTTTTTATATATTTTGTTTGTCTGGTTGATTTGTTTGTGAAATAAATGTTAGCTCTTTCACGAGCCTCGATTCAGTATACAAAAAAAAAAGAAGAAAAAAGCAAACATCCGCCAAAAGCAAACATCCGCCAAAAGCAAACATCTGCCAAAAGCAAACATCCGCCAAAAGCAAACATCCGCCAAATGCATACATCCGCCTAAAGCAAACATCCGCCTGAAGCAAACATCCGCCTAAGGCAAAGATCCACCAAAAGCAAACATCCGCCAAAAGCAAACAACCGGCAAAAGCAAACAGCCGCCAAAAGCAAACATCCGACAAATGCATACATCAGCCAAAAGCAAAGATCTGCCAAAAGCAAAGCTCCACCAAACGCATACATCCGCAAAACGCATACATCCGCCAAACGCATACTTCCGCCAAACGCAAACATCCGCCAAACGCAAACATCCGCCAAACGCAAACATCCGCCAAAAGTAAACACCCGCCAAAAGCAAACATCCACCAAAAGCAAACATCCGCCAAAAGCAAACATCCACCAAACGCAAACATCCGCCAAACGCAAACATCCGCCAAAAGTAAACACCCGCCAAAAGCAAACATCCGCCAAAAGCAAACATCCGCGAAAAACAAACAACCTCCAAACACAAACATACTCCAAACGCAAACATCCGCCAAACGCAAACATTCGCCAAACACGTACATCCGCCAAACACGTACATCCGCCAAACACGTACATCCACCAAACACATACATCCACCAAACGCGTACATCCACCAAAAGCAAACATCCGCGAAAAACAAACAACCTCCAAACACAAACATCCACCAAACGCGTACATCCGCCAAACACGTACATCCGCCAAACACGTACATCCGCCAAACACGTACATCCGCCAAACACGTACATCCGCCAAACACGTACATCCGCCAAACACGTACATCCGCCAAACACGTACATCCGCCAAACACGTACATCCGCCAAACACGTACATCCGCCAAACACGTACATCCGCCAAACACGTAAATCCGCCAAACACGTACATCCGCCAAACATATACATCCGCCAAACACATACATCCGCCAAACACGTACATCCACCAAACGCGTACATCCACCAAAATCAAACATCAGCCAAAAGCAAACATCCGCCAAAAGAATACATCCGCCAAAAGCAAACATCCGCCAATTCCCCCCCCCCCCCCCCCTTCCCACGCCTCCTCCCCCCAAGCCCTCTCCCTCCCACACTTCTCCCTGCTCTCAAATGTTGTGTTTGTGTGCTTCCCCTTCTCTCCCCATCTTGTCTTCCGCTCCCTCTTTTTATATATTTTGTTTGTCTGGTTGATTCGTTTGTGAAATAAATGTTAGCTCTTTCACGAGCCTCGATTCAGTATACAAAAAAAAAAAAAAAAAAGCAAACATCTGCCAAAAGCAAACATCTGCCAAAAGCAAACATCCGCCAAAAGCAAACATCCGACAAATGCATACATCAGCCAAAAGCAAACATCCGCCAAAAGCAAACATCCGCCAAAAGCAAACATCCGCCAAAAGCAAAGATCTGCCAAAAGCAAAGATCTGCCAAAAGCAAAGATCCGCCAAACGCATACATCCGCAAAACGCATACATCCACCAAACGCATACTTCCGCCAAACGCAAACATCCGCCAAACGCAAACATCCGCCAAACGCAAACATCTGCCAAAAGTAAACACCCGCCAAAAGCAAACATCCACCAAAAGCAAACATCCGCCAAAAGCAAACATCCACCAAACGCAAACATCCGCCAAACGCAAACTTCCACCAAAAGTAAACACCCGCCAAAAGCAAACATCCACCAAAAGCAAGCATCCGCCAAAAGCAAACATCCACCAAACGCAAACACCCGCCAAAAGCAAACATCCACCAAAAGCAAGCATCCGCCAAAAGCAAACATCCACCAAACGCAAACATCCGCCAAACGCAAACTTCCGCCAAAAGTAAACACCCGCTAAAAGCAAACATCCACCAAAAGCAAGCATCCGCCAAAAGCAAACATCCACCAAACGCAAACATCCGCCAAACGCAAACTTCCGCCAAAAGCAAACATCCGCCAAAAGCAAACATCCACCAAAAGCAAGCATCCGCCAAAAGCAAACATCCACCAAACGCAAACATCCGCCAAACGCAAACATCCACCAAAAGCAAACAACTGCCAAAAGCAAACAGCCGCCAAAAGCAAACATCCGACAAAAGCAAACATCCGCCAAACGTCGATGAGCTTGCAGGAGTAGACCTTTCCAGTCATCTGGTTGACTGTCACCAGACCTTGCTTTACTGCAGCACTGGTACATCCTGAGTCTCACAGTACTGTCACCTTGTGTGAGCCTCCGAAGCCTTCCTTCACGGTAAGGTTGTCGTTGGCAACGCCGTTGGTTGTTTCCTCGCAAATGCTGAATACCACCGGTGTGCTTGAAGCTCTCGTTTGTTATCTTGGATCATGCCAGGACACTTTTGCAAAGTTGATGCAGACTCTTCTTTCGGCTCTGCCTTGGTCATATTATCCTTCGTCCTGAAATCAATCACTGGTGGCCTTCTGCTGTGACCTCATCTGGGCTGCCTTCAGTCGACATTCAGCCATCATGTGACAATTCTTGTGACAAAAGAAGCACTCTTTCCCATTCTCGTTGAACCGACATTTCACCAGCTGGGTTGATCAGACTTGTGCAAGAAACTGCCAGGCCTCAGCTTTGGTGGAAAAACTCTTTTTGGCTGACTTCCCAGCAATACCTGTATCATGGGCTTCCATGTAACTCTCCACTAAAGTTGTCATTTCCTCTGCATTCTGAGGCACCCTCTCGCATATGAACAGAGCCATCTCCATTGCACACACAGTGAAGAACTGTTCACGAACCAATGTCTGCTAGTGCTGCAAAGCTGGTTTCACACTTAGCCATTGTTGTCCACTGTGTGATGCACCGTCTCAGACGTGCGACACATTGCAATGGGGTTTCACCTTCGTCGGGCTTCATCTCCCTAAACTTCTGGCGTAGTCCTTCTTCTGTCAGTTCCTATCTCTTTGACAAGGTCACTTTCAACTCGTAGTTGTTGACTTCCTCTGGCGACATGCTGGTGTAGGCCTGAAGAGCCTTTCCTGTCAATATTGGGCCGAGACTGACCACCCACTCATCTTTAGCTTTGACCCACCTATCATTTGATAGCTTGACAGCTTTGACCCACCTATCACTTGATGTAAGTGCAGTGTGAGCACGTGCAGCTGTTTCAGATTAAAACTGAATTTTCACCAGTTCAAGCCTCAATCGTGCTTCACCGTCAGCTTGTCTCGCCTCACGTTCTCTTTCCTTCTCTTCTTTTGCAACTGCTTGTTGTTCCCTGACGAACGTCAGTGGTGCCTCCTCCTTTAGTCCGAGTCACTCACCCCGTTCAATCCACTTGTCAAACTCCATGACGTATGGGTAGGCAGTGCAGTTTAATCACCATTCACAACTGCTACACAGTCACTGTACTCACTGTCCAGTGTTGTTCACTCCTCACTGTCATTTTAGTGACACGGTAGACTTGCCCATTACCACTAACAGCTACTTCCTGGCTCGCCAATGTTAAAGGTTTCGGTTGTTCGACCGTGGAACTTGTTAGCCGGTGTCTGACTTGTGGGCACGCCACAATGGACACGACAGCACTTGCAGTAATTCAACAATACACTGTATTGAAACAAATGGTACAATAGCAAATGTATTGCAATATTCAATGTTAGTCGGTCGGTCCGCCTCAGCATCCAAGTGCAGTGCTCCTTTGACGCTCATGAATCTCCTCTTGGATTGTCCAATGGACGGCCTTGAATGCCTGCTCCGCGCCGAGTCACACAAAGAATCCACCTGAGCAGGCCGAGTCAGTATAATAGGGCTCAATGGCGTCTCACACTTCTCCAGACACAAGTATTCCACCCGACACATAGTCCAAATGAGGTCGAATATACTGGCAAACTCGTACATCAAACGTGGCTTGAAACCGTATCAGTATCGCTTCGCAAAAGCCTCGATCAGCAACACGCGCAACACCTGGCCCTCCGACCGACCATTCTCGTGTGCTTCTCGTTCACCAACCAGAGCCAGGTCGACATCTCACGAGTATTTATCAAATATTATCATGATATTATAATCAAACATTATTACTTCTATGCATTTTGGGAACATGAAACAAAGGTTCCCCTAGCCTGCAATCCTATAATATAAATGAAACTATTTTCTTTCCCGGGTTGACAAAAGCACTGGTACAATATTTATAAAATGCCATCGTGTGTTGCTTACGGTTGTAAAAACGAGTCGTGATCAAAGGAGAAGATATTACGGCCTGAAGCACAGCAAGCCAAGCGTTCAATCAAACCGGCTTTATTTATAGATTATAACAATCGGAAATCTATTCCTATACATAAAGAAAGAAGAAAGGGAAAAACCAGATTAGGCCAGCACGAGGGTGAAGGAGTAGGCAGCCAGGGAGCTGGAGAGTGCCGCTCGTGTAAAGGACTGGGGCGACCTGAAGGAACCTCTCGGAATCCGGCCAGTCTCAATGGAGGACCTACAGTCCGTTGGTGCTGAAGATGTCAGAAGACGAGAGACCCAGACGATGAGGATGTGAGCGGTACTGCATCCTCCAGTATCAACTCAAGGCAAGGTCGGGGATCCAAACTGGAGGAGCCACAGCGAAAGTTCGAATAAGCACGGCATTCAAGGCAGGCCCCACAGTAGGCCCCAAGGCAGGCCCAGGGGTAGGCCTCAATGCAGGCCCAGTGGTAGGCCCCAATGCAGGCCCAGCAGTAGGCCCCAATGCAGGCCCAGCGGTAGGCCCCAATGCAGGCTCAGCGGCAGGCCCCGATGCAGAGGTACGGCAGCAAGAGTTCGATCAAATGCAACCTCCAGGTAGAGAGGTGGCCGCAGGGGTTTGATCAAGCACAACCGTCAGGTAGTGAGATTGCAGCTGAAAACTCTACACTGACGTTCTGCAACCTATGGGTCGCGAAGGATTTTCAATGGGTCGCACGGTCGTTTCAGAAATCGCGGGAAAAAAAACTTTATCGACGATTTACTTCTCCCAACTGAACAGAACAGAGATCAAACGAAGAAGTGGATCCGAGACCCTTATTCAGTCGACGTTCAGCAGTGCTGCAATTTGTCCAACAGATTGAAAGAGGACTTGATCGACATCGTGTCCGACAGTACACTTGAGACACTGTTCAGGAAGGACACTTTAGTAAAGTTTTGGCTGACAGTGTCTCATGAGTACCCAGAGATTGCACATCTCACGGTAAAGTTCCTGATGCCATTCACGACGACGTGGATGTGTGAGGCAGGTTTCTCAACGGTGACAAATCTGAAGTCCAAGTATCGAAACAAACTGGAGACAGTGGCCCTGTGCGCCAACCTGAGAATCGCATTGTCGCCGCTTCAAAGCCGAATCGATGATCTCGTAGCCAATATGCAAAGTCAACCATCGCACTGATGTGGATAATCCACATCTACAATGTTGCTAACGGAACATTTGAATTAGGCTTGTAAGTTTCACTTTCGGGTTTAATCAGTGAAAGTTGTTTATTTAATGTTGTTCATGATAACGGAACATTGAACCTGGATATAATTTCAGATGCACATCAGGATTTTTCAGTAAACGTTATTCTTGTTTTGTTTATCAATTCATGTTACATTTTAAGTTCATCATCCTGGGCCGGATTTAGGAATGGGCAAGCTGGGCAGTTGCCCAGGGGCCTCCACAACCAGGGGGCCTCCACATATGGACGATCAGAAGAAGCTGCATTCTCACTGTCTGAAAATTTCGAGTTCAGAATTTTCTTCCAGTAATTGATCAGTTTCTGAGTTCATTGGAGCAACGATTGGAAGCCTATGAGAACACCTGTTCTCTTTTCGGTTTCTTGAGTAAACTAGAATCACTGGACTGTGATGAAATCGAAGCAGCTGCAGCAAAATTGGTTGCTGAGTACAATGATGATCTAGATCAAACACTTGGTGTTTAACTTGTGCAGTTTTCAGCCTTCTTCACTCACTTACTGGAATACGAAGCTGATAAGATAGGGAGAGCACATTTCCTTTACAAACTGTTGATGGACAAGAAAGTTGCGGATACATTTCCAAATGTCGAGATGATGCTATGGATGTACAGTCACGTGAAAAAGTTAGTACACCCCATGTAAAGTTTTGACTTTTTCAACATATTTCAACATACAGCGATTTGATCTTCATTTCAACAATATTGACAGATAAAGGTGATATAATATAACAAATATCATGAAACATTTACATTTTGTAGTCCATTGTATAATTTAAATAGACATAAATGCAAATTTCGCATTTGGAAAAAGTAAGTACACCCTTGGCTCTAATAGGTGGTATTGCCCCCTTTGGCAGAAACAACCTCAAGTAAGCATTTCTTATAACTGTGTACCAGTCTCTGACATCGACTGGGAGAAAGTTTTGCCCACTCCTCCATGCAGAATTCTTTCAGCTGTGCGATGTTTGAGGGGTTTCTTGCATGCACAGCTCGTTTCAAATCCCCCCACAACATCTCGATGGGATTTAGATCCGGACTTTGACTTGGCCATTCCAGAACCCTCCATTTCTTTCTTTTCAGCCATTCTTTGGTGGATTTACTGGTATCTTTAGGGTCATTGTCATGTTGCAAGGTCCACCTTCAGTTGAGCTTCAACTTTCCGACAGATGGCCTCACATTATCCTCAAGCACCCTCTGGTACAATTAAGAATTCATCGTGGATTTTATGATGGTGAGCTGCCCAGGCCCTGATGCAGCAAAGCTGCCCCAAACCATAATATTTCCACCACCATGCTTTACAGTTGGTATCAGGTTCTTGTGGTCAAATACTGTCTTTGGTTTTCGCCAAACATGTCTTCTGGTACTGTGGCCAAATAGCTCTACCTTTGACTCATCTGTCCAGAGCACATTGTTCCAGAAGTGCTGGTCTTTGCCGAGGTGTTCATTGGCAAACTTTAGTCTTGCCCTGATGTTCTTTCTGGACAGCAAAGGTTGGCACACCTCCCATGTAGATGAAATTTGTGCAGCCTCTTTCTAATGGTAGATTCGTGCACTTTGACATCAATAGTGGCAAGAGCTACCTGTAGGTCCCGTGATGACATTATGGGGTTCGTAGAGACTTCTTTCAGCATCTTGCGGTCTGCTCTCGGGTTGAACTTGCTGGGGCGGCCTGGCCTGAACAAGTTGGCAGTTGTTTGGAATCTTCTCCACTTGTCGATGATCTTCCGGACAGTCGAATGATTGATTTCAAATTGTTTGGAGATCTTTTTAAATCCCTCCCCAGATTCGTAGGCATCTATAACCTTCTTTCTGAAGGCCTCAGAGAGCTCTTTTGATCTAGGCATGGTGACGCCGCACACTTCAACATCAAAGAGCAAAGCAAACTAAATGTCTGAGGTTTAAATAAGACAGGTTCCTCCAAGATCCTCTCTTACGATGTTCTAATCATTTACACCTGAGCTGGTGCACCTGATTAATTTTTGGTATTTGAAGTATTGATAAATGTAGGGGTGTACTTACTTTTTCCACATGCGAAATTTGCATTTATGTTTTTTTAAATTATACAATGGACTACAAAATGTAAATGTTTCATGATATTTGTTATATTATATCACCTTTATCTATCAATATTGTTGAAATGAAGATCAAATTGCTGTATGTTGAAATATGTTGAAAAAGACAAAACTTTACATGGGGTGTACTTACTTTTTCAAGTGACTGTACTTGGTGCTCATGGTCACAAACTGTTCTGGAGAACGTTCATTCAGTAAAATGAAGTTCATCAAGAACAGACTCCGAACTACAATGTGTCATGATAGGCTCAGTCACCTGGCCTTGATGAGCATTGAATGTGACATTCTCAGAGAGATTGACTTCGACAAATTGATCCAAGACTTTGCAAGGGTCAAGTCTCGTAAAGTGCCTGGTCTGTAAATATAGGTGTTGGGTACTTTACTAGATTCTTATGATTGATCATGATTGACCTGCTTGCTTATTCACTATTCATATTCTTTATACTTGAAACATAGGAACTTCGTAGATTCTTATAGATTTATCATGATGTTTAAAGATGTGCCTGCTTGCTTATTCAAATTCTTTATGCTTGAAACATAGGAACTAGATTCTTATATAGATTCATCATGATGTTTATAGATGTACATTTTTATTCAGATTATTTGTACTTGAAAAATATACTTTATGGATGACTGTAACTATGGCTTGTCACATTTTTAGTATTCTAAGGTAGGGTGGGCCTCCACTACTGAAGGCTGCCCAGGGGCCTCCACATGTCTAAATCCGGCCCTGTCATCATCTATTCACGATGAAGATTAGAATAAAGTTCAAACACCTTATCGTGTTAAAGTTTTATTCTATTTCACAAAAGATACACCGCCAATGAACGGTCTCACTAAAATCCGAAATGGACTCAAAATCCGAAATGGAGCGAAATGGACCTTCAAAATCATCCGAAATGGACTCAAAATCCGAAATGGAGCGAAATGCGGTCTCACTAAAATCCGAAATGGAGCGAAATTGACCTTCAAAATCATCCAAAATGGACTCAAAATCCGAAATGGAGCGAAATGGACCTTCAAAATCATCCGAAATGGATTAGGGTTAGGGTTAGGGTTAGGGTTAGGTTTAGGGTTAGGGTTAGGGTTAGGGTTAGGGTTAGGGTTAGGGTTCGGGTTGTTAGGGTTAGGGTTGTTAGGGTTAGGGTTAGGGGTACTTAATTAACATTACATTTTATTCATTCCTCACCTGTTTTAGATCAGTATTTTAACATTTAATTTTACTACTGAATCACCATCCATTTCGGATGTTATTGAGGTTGGTTTAATATGTTGTGTATGAAATGAAATGAAAAGTGTAGGCTATGGGGAAGTTATTGGTTATTTTGAGGTCCATTTCGCTCCATTTCGGATTTTGAGGTCCATTTCGCTCCATTTCGGATTTTAGTGAGACCCCCAATGAATGTTGTGAGATTCATCTTCATCATCTTCTTCATCTTCATCTTCTTCATTAAGTCTTCATCCGGATTCATCGTAGGGGTGTGTAAGGTATCTCGACAGACTACGATCGATTGAAGCACACGTTTATTGACTCTCCCGATACAAGCCCGATTCACCGCAGCGGGCGCAGCGCCATCCGAGCTGGGCCGTAACTTCCGGAAAAATGGAAATAAACCCGCGGTCACGGTGTAGGGATACAACGGTGAATATTTGCAGCTTCATACATGACAGGGTGGATTCATCTCTTCCGAAGCTGCTAACAAGGCAGGGAGTTTACGCCTGATTGGCTGACAATAATATCAAGTGGGCGGTGTCTGTGATTGAAGTCGCTGCTCATTCTCAAGGGGGGCGTGGTCTCTCGCGCTCTCTCATGGTCGTGGAGATCCGTACAAAATAAGGACAGTGTTTGGTATGATTGTCATCACTTTGCTTTATTGCTCAATTACGAATTGTACTACTGTACAAAGATGATAAACCAAACCCCTACCATCATATTAACGTCATAAGCAATCGATATTTCTGTGATGGTTTGTGGGGGGGGGGGGGGGGGGGGAGGGGGGGGGGTTAGATGGGTCGCGACTGGATGCCTGGGTTTTTTATTGGGTCCTGGGCTAAAAAAGGTGCAGGAAACCACTTTTGCACTTGTATTAGTGTGGAAAAAACACTTTTTGCACTTGTGATAGTGTTGAAAAACCACTTTTCGCACTTGTGTTAGTGTTGAAAAACCACTTTTCGCACTTGTGTTGGTGCAGGAAACCACTTTTGCACTTGTATTAGTGTGGAAAAAACACTTTTTGCACTTGTGATAGTGTTGAAAAACCACTTTTCGCACTTGTGTTAGTGTTGAAAAACCACTTTTCGCACTTGTGTTGGTGCAGGAAACCACTTTTGCACTTGTATTAGTGTGGAAAAACCATTTTTCGCACTTGTGTTAGTGTTGAAAAACCACTTTTCGCACTTGTGTTAGTGTTGAAAAACCACTTTTCGCACTTGTGTTGGTGCAGGAAACCACTTTTGCACTTGTATTAGTGTGGAAAAAACACTTTTTGCACTTGTGATAGTGTTGAAAAACCACTTTTCACACTTGTGTTAGTGTTGAAAAACCACTTTTCGCACTTGTGTTGGTGCAGGAAACCACTTTTGCATTTGTATTAGTGTTGAAAAACCACTTTTCGCATTTGTGTTGGTGCAGGAAACCACTTTTGCACTTGTATTAGTGTGGACCCGGGCGCTGCTGCTCGTAACCTTCGCGCGCACTGACCCGGGCAGCACTGCTGCTCGTCACCTTCGCGCGCACTGACCCGGGCAGCACTGCTGCTCGTCACCTTCACGCGCACTGACCCGGCAGCACTGCTGCTCGTCACCTTTGCGCGCACAGACCCGGGCAGCACTGCTGCTCGTCACCTTCGCGCATCTACATACTACAACTACAACTCACGAAAACTCTACAACTACAGCTACAGCTCGCGTGTAGAAAGCTGCAACTCGCGCAACCACGACTCGCGCAACCACTCTACACCACAAAAAAGACACACTGTCATGAGGCCTTTCTCCTACCCCTAGATCATAGGCTTTATACTCGTGGGCCGAACCACTTGGTCTAACTCAGGGGGGGGGGGGGGGGAGGGAGAGGAAGAAGCCGCATCAGAGAGAAAAGAAAGGTCACAGACCATAACAAAGAGGAATTACATTTCATTCCGAAAACAGCTTTACCTTAGTTACGATCCAGCGTGCGGGAACTCATGGGAGAGCAAAGATGGCGGTGTAGCGGTTACTTTATTGGGACATAATCGATGGGCATGGGCCAGTGGGGCTTTTGATTGTGTGGGCGTGACGTGCGCGCGGTTGTTGAAGCCACGCCCTCCGAAAAGGGTTTTGGCGCTATAAAAAGCTGTATGAGTTCCGTTCGTGAGAGGAGTTCTGTGGAATAAAGGAGCTTTGAACACCTAAGAAATGGCCTTGTCTCCTTCGCACGCACTGACGTTGGCGGCACGGCTGCTCGTCACCTTCGCGCGCACTGCTGCTCGTAACCTTCGTGCGCACTGCGCTGGGCTCCTCCTCTGCGACAAGAGTGGTGAGCCTTCTACAGGATCCTCCGAAGGGACGCAAGTACGAGACTTTGGCGGCACTGCTGCTCGTCTCCTTCACGCGCACTGACGTTGGCGGCACTGCTGCTCGTCACCTTCGCGCACACAGGCCGAGTACTGCTGCTCGTAACCTTCACACGCACTATGGCCAACCACCTCCTCTGCGACCACAGTGGTGAGCCTTCTCCAACGTGCGCTGCTGCTCGTAGCCTTCGCGTGCACTACGGCCAAGCACCTCCTCTGCGACCAGAGTGGTGAGTCTTCTCCAACGTGCGCTGCTGCTCGTAACCTTCGCGCGCACTGACCCGGGCAGCACTGCTGCTCGTCACCTTCGCGCGCACTGACCCGGCAGCACTGCTGCTCGTCACCTTCGCGCGCACTGACCCGGGCAGCACTGCTGCTCGTCACCTTCGCGCATCTACATACTACAACTACAACTCACGAAAACTCTACAACTACAGCTACAGCTCGCGTGTAGAAAGCTGCAACTCGCGCAACCACGACTCCTACTCTGCAACCTCGGGAGGCCCACGAGGAACCTCAGCAGCCTCCCCCGAGGCCTTGACCAGCCCCCTCGGTTGGCTCAACCCCACGGCGGGGACTTCCCCGACGGCCCGCCCACCGCCAAGCTGCTCACAGCCCCTGCTCGGGTCATCAGTCGTTTTGGCCGGGTGGTTAAGGCCCCCCGAAAACTGACATTGCCCGTGCGAGTGCATTCTGGGGGGGGGGGGGGGGGGGGCGCATGTAGCGGTTACCTTATTGGGACATAATCCACGGGCACGGGCCAGTGGGGCTTTTGATTGTGTGGGCGTGACGTGCGCGCGGTTGTTGAAGCCACGCCCTCCGAAGAGGGTTTTGGCGCTATAAAAAGCTGTATGAGTTCCGTTCGCGAGAGGATTTCTGTGGAATAAAGGAGCTTTGAACACCTAAGAAATGGCCTCGTCTTCTCGTCATCCGCACCTCCCACAGCGGACAAATGGCTTCAAAAAATGAGCTTCCCCTGCTATCCAGTTCGTATAGATATCAGTTGTCATTATGGACTCCCATTTAGACTTTCAAAGATCGAGGAGAATTCTGTGTGAATGTCTGACCATGCACCAGACCTTATCACTATTTTGTTCGCCATATTTGCAGTCGAAAATAGCTTTAAATAGGATTAAACATTTATATACATTGTAAACATGTCGTATAATTATCTTGCGCCTTGCCTTACCATTACCAGATATCATGATTGTGGACTGAATAAATCATTTCGGGGACGCGTATGTTTTAGGGAGAGCAGGGGTGGGAGGGGTCATGCGTCACTGGAAGTCACGTGGGAACATGGAGGAGGGGCGGAGGCAGGATGTCAAAAAGTCATACGTATTTTGTATACGGCGCCAAAGAAGGATATTTGATGCACCAAGAAGAAGAAGATGAAGTACAAAGGGCAGTTATATTTGGTAAGAAGAAGAAGGAGAACGAGAGGGAAGACGACGCAGAAGAGGAAGAAGCGAACTTTAAAAAAATTTATACTTACCTGTTTGAAAGAAGGAGTACCGGTAATAAGATATTTTATTTATAATATTTTGAATAAGTAAATATCACGTGATAGCTCCTTCCCGTTCCCGCTGACTCGAGCATGGCGGCCGGGAGGTTGCCTCGCTTCTGGGAGTGGGGAAGGAAGATCGTGTGCGTGGGAAGGAACTATGCGTGAGTGGGCACGTGTCTCACGGCCCTTTAAATGATTACCCCTTGTTTGTGGGGTCCAAGTCAAATAAATGCGGTAGAAGGGAAATTAAACCGTCCCGTACGTAACTAAAGAGGACGTTTGGTGCATCGTACCTGTTCCACGTCCTCTCCTGGCAATGCCCATCTGCTGCACTATGGGCGGCTGCCCGAACCTTAAATTGAACGTCAGGCCTAGCCATCCTATTAGTGAAAGACTTCGGCCAAACGTCATCGTGCCAAACGCCCAAGAAAGTGGGAATAATTTCCCCGTGCCAAACCCCATTCCCCCTTGACATTGTAAAAGTGTCTTTTCATACTTAGATTTAATTTGAGCGTTTTGCTTGCATTTAAATTCATATACTGTCCTCCCAACCCAGTGTCGATTCACCAATGCTCATTCACCTTTTTGCCAAATTATCCTGCACGTCATTATCATACTGTTGTGGTGCTGGGCACACACGTTACACAAAGGTAGGCCACAACGCTTTGGGTTAACTCGAGCTCTTTATTGCTTGCTCACTCGTCAGCACTGCCGTGCTCTGGTCTGCGAGCCCGCGTGTATATCCGGAGGCCACGCCTCACCTGGGGCGTGGCCGACACCCACTGGTGCTCGGAATTATGTCACTGCGCCAGCGAGTCATCGTGTCTGCCACACGCGCCCCCCCAGAATTCCCGGGCACCTGAAGGGTCAGTTTGCGGGGCAAACGGATGACCCGGCCGAAGCGCCCTCTGGCGGCTGGCGGCGTCTGGGATGCCGGGATGCCATCTGGGATGCCTCTGGCGGCATCTGGGATGGGTGCAGGGCAGGGGGGTGGCGTGACGGCGGGGTTGGGCGGTGCTGGGGGTCCGCCCGCCGGGGGGCGGCCCCGACGCGGGGCAGAGCCGCTGGCAGGGGGTGGTCCAAGTCGAGGTGGGCCGGCTTGAGGCGGTCCATGGAGACGCGGTCAGGAGTACCGCCGATGTCCAGGGTGAAATGCTTCGCCCCGGTCTCCAGCACGCGGAAGGGCCCGTCGTACGGGGGCCGCAGCGGTGTCCGGTGGGCGTCGGGGCGGACGAACACGTACTCCACCGTGCGAAGGTCCGGGGCGACGTGCGTTGGCGGGCAACCGTGGTGCGCCGTCGGCACCGGGGCGAACCTCTGGGTGGTCTCCTGCAGGGCGGAGCGCTGCTGCGCCGCGGACCATTGTGCCGTGGAGTCGGGGAGGAACTCGCCCGGCACCCGCAGCGGTTGTCCGAAGACCAACTCCACCGCGGATGCGCGCAGGTCGTCCTTGGGCGCCGTCCTGAGGCCCAGCAGGACCCAGGGGAGCCTGTCGACCCAGCCGCCGTCGCGGAGGCTGGCCCAGAGCGCGGCCTTCATGGCGCGATGGAAGCGCTCGCACAGGCCGTTGGCCTGGGGGTGGTAGGCCGTGGTGCGGTGCAGCTGGACGCCAAGCCCCTGCGCTACCGCCCCCCAGAGCTCCGAGGTGAACTGGGGGCCGCGGTCGGACGAGATGTCCGAGGGGGCGCCGAACCAGGCAACCCAAGTGGCGATGAACGCCTGTGCGACATCCGCCGCCGTCGTTGCTGCCAAAGGCTCGGCCTCCGGCCACCGGGTGGTGCGGTCCACCATGGTGAGGACGTGGGTGAAACCCCGCGAGGGGGGCAGAGGTCCCACCAAGTCCACGTGAACGTGGTCGAACCGACGTTCGGGCACCGTAAACGGGGCCAGCGGGGCCTGGGTGTGGCGGTGAACCTTCGCGCGCTGGCACGCGAGGCACGTCCTGGCCCAATCGCGGACGGCCTTCCGGAAGCCATGCCAGACGAACTTGTCGGCGACCAGCTTTTGGGAGGCCTTCGTGCCCGGGTGGGACAGGTCGTGGATGGCGTCAAAAAACCGGCGCTGCCAGCCCGCGGGCACGATGGGGCGAGGCCGGCCCAGGGAGACGTCGCACAAGAGGGCCGCGCCCGCGCCGTCTAACGGTACCTCGGTGACGCGGAGGCCCGTGACGGCGGTCCTAAAAGCCTGGACGGTGGGGTCGGCGGACTGGTCCGCCGCCATCCGGGCATAGTCGATCCCGAGGTGGACCGCGTGGGCGACGGACCGGGAAAGGCAATCCGCCACTGGGTTGTCCTTCCCCGCGACGTGCCGGATGTCCGTCGTGTACTCGGACACGGCCGAGAGGTGACGCTGCTGCCGGGCCGACCACGGCTCGGCGACCTTGGCCATCGCGAAAACCAGGGGCTTGTGGTCGACGAAGGCCGCGAACCGGCGGCCCTCGAGCAGATGGCGGAAGTGCCGGACCGCCAGGTGGAGCCCGAGAGGCTCGCGGTCGAAGGTACTGTACCGCCGTTCGTGCGGGCGGAGCTGCCGGCTAAAAAACGCCAGCGGCTGCCAAGCTCCCTTCACCCATTGCTCGTGCACCGCACCCACTGCGTAGTCCGACGCGTCGGTGGTGAGGGCGATCGGTGCATCGGGCGCCGGGTGCGCGAGCATGGTGGCGTTAGCGAGGCGAGCTTCGCGCCTGCGAACGCCGCGTCCATCGGCTTGGTCCAGGCAACGTCGCCTTTGCCCGGCTTCCCCCGGAGGGCCTCGTGCAGGGGGCGCAGGAGCTGGGCGATGCGGGGCAGGAAACGGTGATAAAAGTTCACCATGCCCAGGAACTCCTGGAGCCTCTTGATCGTGCGGGGGCGCGGAAAACCCCTGACCGCCTCCACCTTGGCCGGTAAGGGGATGGCCCCGTGCCTGGTGACGCGGTGCCCCAAAAAGTCGATTTCGGTGACGCCGAACCGGCACTTGGCGGGTTGATGATCAGGCCATGTCGGCCCAGGCGTTCGAAGAGCGTGCGGAGATGGCGGAGGTGCTCCTCACGGGACGCGCTTGCGACGAGGATGTCGTCCAGGTAGACGTACACGAAGTCCAAGTCGCGCAAGACGCTGTCCATAAGCCGCTGGAACGCTGGGCTGCATTCTTCAACCCGAAGGGCATCCGCAGAAACTCGAAGAGGCCGAATGGTGTGATGACGGCCGTCTTCGGTATGTCCTCCGGCCTGACGGGAACCTGGTGGTATCCGCGGATGAGGTCCACCTTGGAGAAGAGGGACATTTTCGCCAACCGGGTGGAAAAGTCCTGGATGTGAGGGACCGGGTAGCGGTCTGGGGTGGAAACATCGTTGACGCAGCGGTAGTCTCCGCACGGCCGCCACCCGCCGCCGGGCTTGGGCACAATGTGCAGCGGCGATGCCCATGCGCTGTTGGAGCGCCGGACAATGCCCAGTCGCTCCAGCGTGGCGAACTCCCCCTGCGCCACGGCGAGCTTCGCCGGGTCGAGGCGGCGCGCCCGGGCGTAGACCGGTGGCCCGACGGTGGGGATGTGATGCTCCACCCCGTGCTTGACGGCCACCGCCGAGAAAGTGGGCCGCGTGAGGGCCGGGAAACTGGCGAGGAGGCGGGTGAACTCGTCCGCTGCCGGAAGCGTGCAGACCAACCTCGCCGGGACCGAACCGCTCAGCAAGCCGCTTGGCGAGCCACTCGGCGAGCCGCCCAAGGAGCTGCTCAACGAACTGCTCAGTGCGCAAGCAAGCGAGCTGAAGGTTTCGGCTTGGACAAGGCGTCTGTGCCTCACGTCCACCAGCAGCCCATGCGCACAGAGGAAGTCCGCTCTGAGTAGGCCCATGGGGACACTAGCGGTAACGAACGACCACTGAAAGCGCTGCCCCCCGAACCGCAGCGAGAGTCAACGCTTTCCGAACGTGCGGATGGGCGTGCCGTTGGCGGCAAGCAAAGCGGGGCCCCGGCCCTCAGCTTGCTTGTCGGACGCGGAGGCAGGGAGGACGCTCACCTGCGCTCCCATGTCGCACAGGAAGCGACGACCCGAGGAGGTGTCCGTTATGAACAGCAGGCTGCCAGTATGGCCGACGCTCATGGCAGGAAGCGAGCGCCGGCCTGGCTGTTTCCCGACCTGCCAAAAGTACAAGGCAGGCGGCAGGACCTGGCCTTGTGGCCGAACCTGGTATGGAAATGACACCAGGTCTGGCCCGGTGGTGGTTGTCGCGCCGGTTGTGACGACGGTGGTGGGCGGGGCGTGGCCGCGGCCACGCGCGGATCCGCCAAACCTACGCCGTGTTCGGGAGGATCCGAACACCATGCCACGTGGCGATCCGAACCACTCGCGCCGTGCGCGGCGCCGGGATCCACGACGGCCGTGCTATATGCCGGCCGTGCGTCGTGGGCCGTGAAAACTTGTCCGCCTCCCTGGCCAGGGCGCGCGGTTCCGTAATGGTCGAACCGGCGAGCGCGAGCCATACCTGTACAGGTAGCTGGCGGAGGAAGAGAGCACGGAAGAGGAAATCCACGTGGCCGTCGCCGAGCAGGGACAGTATGTAATCCATGCGGGCGGACGGTCGTGTGTCGCCGAGGACGGGAAGGTCCAAAAGACGGTCAGCGCAGTCGGTCTCTGTGAGGCCAAACGTGTCGAGGAGGAGTCGCTTGAGCGCCGCGTACTTGCTCTCGTCCGGCGGGTGCCGGAGGAAGGACACGACTCGGGCGGCCGTGCCGGATCCAAGGGCAGCGACCACGTAAAAGTACCTCGTGTCGTCCGCCATGACGCCCCGGAGCTGGAATTGGGCCTCGGCCTGTAGAAACCATGTGTCGACCTGCGCTTCCCAGAACTCCGGTAGCTTGATCGCGACAGCGTTGGTGGCCATAGCGCGTTCGGGGAACAGCAACGGCTGAATCACGTCGAGGTCACCAGTGTGGTGCTGGGCACACACGTTAAACAAAGGTAGGCCACAACGCTTTGGGTTAACTCGAGCTCTTAATTGCTTGCTCACTCGTCAGCACTGCCGTGCTCTGGACTGCGAGCCCACGTGTATATCCGGAGGCCACGCCTCACTTGGGGCGTGGCCGACACCCACTGGTGCTCGGAATTATATCACTGCGCCAGCGAGTCATCGTGTCCGCCACACTGTGATAAACTCTCAAATGTATGAACCTTTTGCCTACCTCAGGTGAGTATCCTGAACTACTGTGCTTCCTTGTAATCAACTGTCACCTGAAACTTCTCGTAGATTAACAAGAATGACCGTACTGTGGTCACAACCTGCGACAAAATCCGGTAACGGGCCAAGGGAAGTGCACATATAAAGCACTCTGAAAAGATGAACAGCACGATTGGGAAACACACATTTAATGCGCTATTAAAATATTAACTCGACACCTCTTATCCAAGTCACCAACCCCATGGTTATATCAGAGCGAGCTGATTCGTCACAGTCATGGATTGCTTAACCCCAATATGGGGCCGTTCAAAAATCATGTAACGCTATTATTTTTTTTAGTAATTTGCGTAATGTGACGTAACATAACGTAACACTTGATTACAGTGCGTTCTGACGTACCATGTATTCTGATGGGCTTGATTAAACCTTACTATTATTCAACATATGATTAGATTTTTCGGGTTCACTCTCGTAAATAACACTCAACCCAAACGAAGCCAATGGAATCTGATGCTATAAACCTGAGCAGTGTATAATCAGCATAGGCCTATAGGCCTAATGTGATAGGCCCACCAGAAAACCAAGATGGCAGCCATATCATTTCGTCTCGGTGCTACGGTGGGTGGAGTCTAGTGACAGACGTGGGTGTGGCCTGGCAGCTGTTTGACCAATCCAGTAGCTGTCCTTTTTACCTTGTCATCCTTCCCAAACAATGTATGTTTTGATGTTTTGAAACTTTTTTTTTGTTGTTTTATAGGATCATGGACGGTTTTGTACATTTATTACCTCCACCACCCGAGGTGGATGGGGGTTATGTTTTCACCTCTATTTGTTTGTCTGTGAGCAGATATCTCACAAAATTCTGGACATATTCAGACGAAATTTGGTGGACAGGTTGGGTGTGTGACAAGAAAAAATTGATTCGATTTTGGTGAAGTTCAGGATTCGGATCCAGATACTAGAATGTTTTCATGCAATTCTTCACCATTCAGAGATTTGGTCAAAAAACGATATATCTCAAAAAGTTATGGACTGATTCGGACTCAACATGGTGGATGAGTTGGGTAACAAGGACAAGCCGATTAGATTTTGGTTAAGGTCCGGATGCAGATATGGCCTAGCAGTGGGATACAAAACATAAACAGTTCAGCCTGGCGGAGGTATGCGTTTTATCGAGTGCCGTTGTAGTTACCTGTGTGTAGATCAAGGCCATAAGGAGCTATCACTGCACATTTAAATTTAATTATAACATAGCATAAGCGATTTGAATCCAGAATCGTTACACTATGAGCCATCTGCTCAGAAGAGAGAATAAAACAGGTGAACCTGGCAAAAATTCCAGGATCCTGCCAAAGGTTGCTCAGTCTATTTGCTAATACATCCTACTTGTCACACAGGCATTCGACAACCCAGAGAGTCATCGTGTTTGAACATGCCAGGCTTCTTGGCTCCCAGTGTTTTTCTTTACAAGTTCAGTGTGAACGAAACGCCATCGAGAATTTAAGTAAAGAAAGCTAAGTCTGTCTCCTAACTCGCATCCTTCCCCATATTGTGAAAAGCGGGTTTTTGTTTTACGGTAATCTTCCAGATCTTCAGAGATGCACGGGTCCCCCCCCAAATGTACAGGCCTTTACAAACAAAAAGGAATCACAAGCCTTATTATGACTGCCCTGATAAATAGTACGCAAGGCTTTGCTAATGCAGGAACAGGCTTGCTCAGCAGGAACAGAGGAGGCCGAGCCCATTCTGCAGGGACACACTGTGTAGTTTGATGCTGGAATAACCATAACATCACTGCAGACATTAAAGGAGGCAAGAGGAGACAGGCAGTGTTTATCTAACTCCAGTAATGGTGGGTAATTGTCGTGTGGTTGATGGGTGTCGAATGCACCACACTAGAATAGCGCTGTATTTGGCCTCAACAAAAGCCAGTCGGCCTACTTGGTGACCCCATCTGAATGCAAAGCACATGACATACAAATCCCGGGTTCAAATTACAAATACTTCCTGTGTTGTTTTGTCCATACTTCCTGATGCGCTTGTAACTTGTGTCAAAGTACCTCGATGTCTCGTGTCCTTGTCCGTGTAATATATGTACAAGCCGTTCCACGTGCCCTAATGTACTAGGCTTACCCAACTCGACTTTTTTCAGGATTTGTCCTTTTCATATATAAGTTTGGCTGAGTATAATATCAGGAGGTCTCTTTCATTTATTTTGCAGCAACTTTCTTAGCTCCGCGACCACTTGACTCATTGCATTCCTTTTTGTGAGTTGCTACAAGCACGATTGGTGCTAAGATTAATGAAATGACCTTGCCGTGAAATGGCGACTTGTCTTGCAAGTTTTGCTGGAGCAGGACAGGTGGATTACTTAAATCCAGGTATTACATAGCCACTGTAAATGATCTGTGCACCTGTCCGTGTCTCCACGGCATACCCTTGATTAATCTGACGGTTGTGGTGTTTTCCCAACGTTATTTACTTTTTATAGTCCAGTAAAATTAGGACATTTATGACCAAATATCTGAAAAAAATTAAGGGAGAGTTGAAAATTGGTGGATACCTTCCTTGATATCTTCTGAAGGTCATGCTAAAAGTCCTTGGAAATCTAATTTGAGCTAATGCCACAACTGGGCCAAATCCAAGATGGCCGCCATTCTTACTAAATGTGACATTTTAGGAGTTGCGGAAGGCGAGAAGAAGAGGCCATTTCGTTGGGTACAAAGCTTGTTTATTGTACAGAAATCTCCAGCAACTGCTCGCGAACGGAAGTCGTAACGGCTTATATAAAACCAAAAACCCTCTTCGGAGGGCGTGGCTCCAACAGCCGCGCGTGCGTCACGACCACACAACCAACAGCCCGTGCGCGTGGGTTAGACCAAACATATGGTATTGGTGACCGTCACATGCGGATAAGATAACCGCGACATGTGAATAAGGTAACCGCTACATGCGCCCCCCCAGAAGGCACGCCACGGGCGTGTACGTAGTTCGCAGGCGCGCTCGGCAGTGCCGAGAAGGCTCGAGCAGGGCCCGGCCCCGGTACGCGCGAAAAAACGCCGCCGTGGGGTTGAGTCGACCGAGGGGCTGGTCAAGGCCTCAGGGGAGGCTGCCGAGGTTCCTCGCGGGCCTCCCGAGGATGTAGAGAAGGAGTCGTAGTTGCGCGAGTGGCGAGCAGCGGTAGCAGTTGTAGTTGCAGCAGTAGGAGTTGCGGGAGTGGCGAGCAGCGGTAGCAGTTGTAGTTGCAGCAGTAGGAGTTGCGGGAGTGGCGAGCAGCAGTGCGCGCGAAGGTAACGAGCCTCCAGCGCACGCGAAGGTAACGAGACTCCAGTGCGCGGAGGTTACGAGCAGCAGTGCTCGGCCTGTGTGCGCGGAGGTTACGAGCAGCAGTGCTTGGCCTGTGTGCGCGGAGGTTACGAGCAGCAGTGCTCGGCCTGTGTGCCCGGAGGTTACGAGCAGCAGTGCTCGGCCTGTGTGTGCGGAGGTTACGAGCAGCAGTGCTCGGCCTGTGTGCGCGGAGGTTACGAGGAGCCGTGCCGCCAACGCCTCGTAACGGCGTTCCTTCGGAGGGTCCCGGAGCAGGCTCGCCCCTCTAGTCGTAGAGGAGGAACCGAGCGCGATGCGCAAACCACATGGCCGCTCGTCGTTGCTGAAACTCCGGCAGTTCGAGTTTAGGTCTTGTGGAAGAAATTGCGGTCGCAATACTGCCGTGTTCATGTGCAGCCCCCGAATACGTTCGGGGGCGACGGGGTCACCAGTTTAGGAGTTGCCGAAGGCGAGAAGAAGAGGCCATTTCGTTGGGTACAAAGCTTGTTTATTGTACAGAAATCTCCAGCAACTGCTCGCGAACGGAAGTCGTAACGGCTTATATAAAACCAAAAACCCTCTTCGGAGGGCGTGGCTCCAACAGCCGCGCGTGCGTCACGACCACACAACCAACAGCCCGTGCGCGTGGGTTAGACCAAACATATGGTATTGGTAACCGTCACATGCGGATAAGATAACCGCGACATGTGAATAAGGTAACCGCTACAACATATCTAATTGTTTCTGGATATGAGAGAAAGGTTATCTTGGGATTGAAATATGGGTTTTTGGGGACAAGGAATTCATTTAAAGGTAAAATAATAACAATACTGGCATATTTCACACAATTGGATCCAATGTGGATGTCGTTATGAAATATGTTGTGAAAATCCAAATCCGTAGATCTCACTCGTGGCCGTGGCATCACTGACAGTGTTTTGAGTAGGTGGGTGCAGGGTATGCCTGGCTGTACTCAGCTAACCCAACATTTTGAAGAGTCCTGTGGCAGGCATTTCACAACCTCTGAACAACATGTTGGTCTCAGAAAGTCACGTCAATTGTGTGACAAACAGGATGTTGAAAAACGGACAGAATATGGCTCACGCTCCATCACCCACTACCGGAAAAAACCAGGAATTGATGTCCATAAGTGCAGGTGTTGTCGGCAATGATGCCATTAACTGAAATCAGTAATGGAAATTGACAATGGAGCGATGAAGAAATAAGTAGGCAAAGCTTTTGGTGATGTCACGTTGTGTCGGAAAGACAAAGTGCTTCCTCTGGGAGCTCTCAACAACTTTGTAAAGGTTAGGGAGGGTATCATACCTGTAAATACTATGCGACCGTTTAATATAATAATTTGCATGGTAAAGTCCAATGCAGATTTAGCTTCACACTTAGAATCGTTGAATGTGAACATGCATATCTTAAAGATAGTGCTTTCGTCATAGATGGAGGATATCTCTTGTGATGAATGATATGGCCTCAACATAGGCTATGCAGTAACCTGTGCAGAGCATACCTGTCTTACATACGATGGCACTTCCATACAAATTGCTACATCATATTTTATGGACACAACGATGCCCTTAGCACCAAAGGTGCTCAGCAAGAATGAAGAGCTATGAAATTTCAGTCTGCTGAAATTAAATTCACTGATAAAATGCCTATCACCATTCGTCAGGATGGATATTTTTTTTCCAATGGAAAGAACGAGGCAGGACTCATTAAGTCTTTGGCAGAAAACATGGAACAGGCTGGAATAAAAGTGAAGTAGGCTGTGGCAGATGCCGATACATTGATTGTGCGCACTGCAATATAAATGTCACACACCGATGATGTGATGGTTAGAGGAACTGATGTGGACCTACTCATTCTGCTGATACAACATTCACCACCACAACCGTTATTATTTAAAACCTGGCAGCCTTTATCTTCTATCTATAATTCCATTAATCTCTGTGTGTATGTGTGTATGTGTGTTTGTATGTGTGTATGTGTGTATGTTTGTCTGTGACCGCTGTTTCTCGACAACTACCGGTCCGATATACTTGAAACTTGCCAGGTATATTGCTGGGGACCCGAGGATGTGCCTTTTCAAGGTTTGAAATTAATCGGACAAGTAGTTACCGAGCTATGGCGATTTCTTTACCAAACACCGCAAGCCGTTCGCTTTGGACCAAACCATTTCATGTAAATAGAGGGGGGGGGGTTCTGTGGTCGTTGCGAATGGACCAAACCATTCATGTAAATAGAGGGGGGGGTTCTGTGGTCGTTACTGCCACGTGGTTTCAAAGTTTTTTTTTGTTGTTGTTGTTTGCACGCATGTTTTTTTGCACCCACGTACGGGCACGCCCTAGGATGTTTACACACACACACCCCTACACAAATTTTTTTTTTTTTTTTTTTGGCAAGGAACGGGCACCCACGTACGGGCACGTCCTAGCTTATATATAGTACGGGCATGCCCTAGTCTATCTATAATTCCATTAATCTCTGTGTGTATGTGTGTATGTGTGTATGTGTGTATGTGTGTTTGTATGTTTGTCTGTGACCGCTGTTTCTCGACAACCACGGGTCCGATATACTTTAAACTTGCCAGGTATATTGCTGGGGACCCGAGGATGTGCCTTTTCAAGGTTTGAAATTAATCGGACAAGTACTTACCGAGCTATGGCGATTTAGCCGTTCGCCGTTCGCTTTGGCGTTGCGAATGGACCAAACCATTGCATGTAAATAGAGGGGGGGGGGTTCTGTGGTCGTTGCGAATGGACCAAACCATTCATGTAAATAGAGGGGGGGGGGGGGGGTTCTGTGGTCGTTACTGCCACGTGGTTTCAAAGTTTTTTTTTGTTGTTGTTTGCACGCATGTTTTTTTGCACCCACGTACGGGCACGCCCTAGGATGTTTACACACACACACCCCTACACAAATTTTTTTTTTTTTTTTTTTTTTGGCAAGGAACGGGCACCCACGTACGGGCACGTCCTAGCTTATATATAGTACGGGCATGCCCTAGTCTATCTATAATTCCATTAATCTCTGTGTGTATGTGTGTTTGTATGTGTGTATGTTTGTCTGTGACCGCTGTTTCTCGACAACTACCGGTCCGATATACTTGAAACTTGCCAGGTATATTGCTGGGGACCCGAGGATGTGCCTTTTCAAGGTTTGAAATTAATCGGACAAGTAGTTACCGAGCTATGGCGATTTCTTTACAAAACACCGCAAGCCGTTCGCTTTGGACCAAACCATTTCATGTAAATAGAGGGGGGGGTTCTGTGGTCGTTGCGAATGGACCAAACCATTCATGTAAATAGAGGGGGGGGGTTCTGTGGTCGTTACTGCCACGTGGTTTCAAAGTTTTTTTTTGTTGTTGTTGTTTGCACGCATGTTTTTTTGCACCCACGTACGGGCACGCCCTAGGATGTTTACACACACACACCCCTACACAAATTTTTTTTTTTTTTTTTTTGGCAAGGAACGGGCACCCACGTACGGGCACGTCCTAGCTTATATATAGTACGGGCATGCCCTAGTCTATCTATAATTCCATTAATCTCTGTGTGTATGTGTGTTTGTATGTGTGTATGTTTGTCTGTGACCGCTGTTTCTCGACAACCACGGGTCCGATATACTTGAAACTTGCCAGATATATTGCTGGGGACCCGAGGATGTGCCTTTTCAAGGTTTCATATTAATCGGACAAGTAGTTACCGAGCTATGGCGATTTCTTTACCAAACTCCGCAAGCCGTTCGCTTTGGACCAAACCATTTCATGTAAATAGAGGGGGGGGGTTCTGTGGTCGTTGCGAATGGACCAAACCATTTCATGTAAATAGAGGGGGGGGTTCTGTGGTCGTTACTGCCACGTGGTTTCAAAGTTTTTTTTTGTTGTTGTTGTTTGCACGCATGCTTTTTTGCACGCACGTACGGGCACCCACGTACGGGCACGTCCTAGTCTGTTTAAACATGTGAGTGGGAAGTGTCTTACAGGGTCTACAACATCAAAAGTGTTCAGAACAGTCTAGGTGATAACTGTAACAATCTGTTTTTATGCCTCGTCAACGGAGGTGGGAAGACTTTGGTCAACGGCTGAAGGGCGACTTCGTCAACGGAGGCATTATGTTTTCAGATTGTCCGTCCGTCCGTCCGTCCGTCCGCGATAGGTTTTCGTTACCGCGATAACCTGAGAACCACTGAAGGGATCTTAGTCAAACTTTGTGCAGGTATGTATAATGAGATACAGATGAAATGATTCGATTTTGGGGTCACGAGGTCAAAGGCCAAAGGTCATGTTAGGTAAAATCCTGCTCCTGCTCCTGAAGCACCTTTAAATATCGTTTCATGCAACTATAAGTGTGGTTGTGAGTGAGGATGTGGTTGCACAAAGACTGGCATTCACTGTTCCATGATGTGGGGTCAGTGTCGTGGCGGTTGCTGCAACAATTCTGAAGCACCACAAGTGTGTGAACAAGACATTCATGAGGATAATCATTCTGGTACTATACAAGATAAAGAGCGTGAACATGTACAATCTCCCAACAGCAGCGATGAAGAACAGACATGAATGACTGAAGAGACATGAAGAAGAGACATAACACAAAATTAATATGGTCACATAACATTTCTTTTTGTTTATTTATTTATGTTTTCCAAATGTATGTATGAAATGGATGAAAATATTTGAAATATGTCAGTGTTGTTTTTCTTTTACATTTAAATGAATTCCATCATTTTGCATACCTTTATTCACACGAGACAACAGATATGAACGGAATCCCATACAAAGACACAAAAATCGCAATAACTTAAACAATGGAAATAATCCCCCTCGAAGGGGTTCCACAGTCACACACTACAAAGGGGACTAGACAAGTGGGATACATGGACTAGTTGGGACCCCACAAGGCCGGCCATCGATGGAACAAGTGTGGTGTGGTGCAGACGGCAGGGTGAACAGCTTCAGGACCCAGTGGGGATAGAGAAAATCATGAAATTGGCCCAGAGAGGAGAGAGCGGTCCGATGTGAGAGGCTCTAGAGCACCACCGGTCGCAGGCTGGGCGTATTTTTTAAATCTTCTTCCTTGCTGGCCCTAACCTCTCTTTTGAAGGTGGATCTTAGGTCCTGGCAAGAGCGAGTGAATAGAAGAATGTGAGCATTCTGGAGTTGTTGGAAGGTCGGAGGGCTGATAGAGTACAGGGACCTAATGATGGGCCAAAATGTCTCCTCCTGATGAAATGGTTTCCTCGTTCATCTGCCTAAGTTTCTTTGTACTTCCTTCCAGAAATGTTCCGAAATAATTTGTTCACTATGCAGCTGTGAATTCAATCAAATAGATTTCTTTAAAGTCACATGTGCTGGTGTACGAATCAAATATGCTCCGTGTCTACTTAAGTGCCATGAACAAATTTCTTCCTTGACAGCGATGTAAGACTCATGAAGGAGCTTCTAGAGTATACTGGATTTGAAGCTGAAATCTCAGCTTTGTCAGCTCTGATGGAATGTAAAACAGGCCCACCCTAATTCTTCATTATCATTATCTTACTATAATTCACCAAATGTCCATCCGTCCGTTCGAAGGTACCGCAAAAACGGCTCAACCGATCGTAACGATATTTTGGGTGGGTATTCCTGGGACCCCTGGGAGTAAAATAGGCTGTATTGTTTTTCCAAGTTTTCCAATTTTCCAGTTTTTCCAAACACGATGGAATAATATTTACCGATATGAACAGTGATGTGGCTTTTGTTGAAATTCTACAAATACTGTTTATTCTACGTACCAGGAGAGAGTAGATCTACTCCTGACGAACTCTTCCTATATAAACGTGCAGCTCCGAAGTAACATGGCAGCATGTGCAATGCGACTGAGAAACAGGTGTAGCGGCCGCTTCCGTGTTACAGATTCGGCACGCACTCTTCACACATAAACGTGCGACTGAGAAAGACATGTAGCGGCCGCTTCTGTTTTGCAGAATTCAATCTTTTTTCAAAATGGGCACCATGTACTGTTTAGATTTTGATGATTTGCATGTGATATGATTCAACGGATGTTTATATGAATAGTTTAAAATAAAATAAAACCCCTTCAATTTCTGATATTTTGCCTTTTCATTTGGGCCTCCCAATTGAAGCCCCGCGCATAGGGTGGGTAACGTTGCTTGTTTTTAAAAATTGAAATAAGCCTGAAAGTGAACAATTTATTTATTTTGTTTTCTTTAACCCTGTACTGATCAGTTGTTTATGTGCAGGGACCATGCCAAGGAGCTGAACAATCCCTTGCCATCTGAGCCAGTGTTGTTTTTGAAGCCACCTTCATCCTACCTGCGAGAGGGACATCCCATAGAAGTGGGTTTGATTTAGTCCTGTATTTCGGGTTATAACTGCAAGTTGATCTTCTATTCAAGTTGTTTTTTCTGTCCTAATAGTTAGACAATAAGAATCATAATTTGATCAATGAATATAAATGACAATGCTCTAAAACTCCTTAATGCAATATCCGGTGTGTCCACGTCCTGCAATCACATTTGTTCTGAATTTCCTTCTCGCGGACTTCTTGATACAATGTAGTAGGTTATCTAGGGCCTCGCACAGCAACGATTCAAAAGTCGAATCTTCTTACAGTTAGTCCGCATCTTTAGCCAGTAGTATTTTTTTTTCAAGATTATTGTGAACAATTGTGCTGCAAAGTGTCTGGTACAATAGGCCATCTATTTATGGCGGAAATTTTGAGCCCTCTTCCTTGTCTCCCTTTGTCTCCATGATTGATTAGCATAATGACAGAGCATCCCCTTCAATTATTAAAGCTTGCACCAAACAATCTATTTCCCATAACAAAGCAGAGTACTTGATAGCTTGGTTCTATTTTTTTTGAAGTATTCTATTTTTAAAAACATCTTTTCCATATAAAAAATAAAATTAATGAAATAAAAGCTGGAATTCTGAGTTTTGCGGTGGTTTAGTGATGACATTAGGCTGACATTCCAGAAATTTAATTCCAATTTCTACATTTCTGTAAACCAAGAAAGTCTCAGGAAAATTACCATGTTGCTATTTGATTGTTGGTAAAAACCCAGCTGGCTCATCAATGACCAGCTTCAAAAGCCTGGTGTTGGCTTAACGTTTAATGTGGCTGACTTGAGATCTTAGGGTCCTGAGTTTGATCCTGTGTTAAGCCTTTGAATTAACACTAGGTGGGTTGACTCAGCCTGTTTTCCTTCCGAGGTCGGCAAAATTAGTTACCATTGCGAGGACAACTTGTGATGGGCACTAAAATGTTATCTAAGAAAGGGCAGCGCCACCAAAGCCCCCTAACGGTTAAATTGGTATATTTATCTTAAATAGCTCTCGTAACTGTCCTTTTTTGGCTTCACATGTGGTTGCCAAGCTTACCGCTTGTCTATATATACTGTATGTGTTCCTTAGATCCCATGGTACAGCCACAACCTGCACCATGAAGTTGAGCTAGGCCTGGTGCTCGGCCAGGGTGGGCGATGTATACCAACAGCTGATGCCATGGATTTCATCGGAGGCTATGCACTTTGCCTCGACATGACAGCACGTGACACACAGGATGCATGCAAGGAAAAAGGCCTGCCCTGGACACTTGCCAAAGGTATTAAAAACCTTGAAGCACTTATGAGCTTTATTTTGGTTAGATCATGGTAGCACAGCCATACGATCACCACTTACCACCTACTCCCCACCTGAGTCAAATTCTCCTGTCGGGGGTTACTTGGACTACTGAACCTCCAACATCCTCGAGGTAACCAAATACCATTCTGTTCACAGCTCTTTGCTGATAAATGTATTTGCCCCAATTGTGAGAATTCTGCGCACACACTTTTGTTGTCTGCAGCTTTTGATGGTTCCTGTCCCATTGGGGAATACATCCCCAAAGAGAAGATCCCTGAGCCACAGAGTCTGTGTATTTGGTTGAAGGTATGAGTAACTTTCTGATTTATCAACGATGTAGGTTCATGTTTGTAAGTAGGACATTGTTGATACAAATATGAAATTTCGAGAGACAAGAAAACTGTGACACAGGAAAACTGTTTCCCATTGTATTTGTTGCATGTTCGCATTATGAATTATTCAGATGATTGTTTGTATTCATTTGCAGGTCCGTATGTTTCTCTTTCAGGTCAATGGAGTGCTAAGACAGGATGGAAACACATCTGATATGATATTCTCCATCCCATCACTTATCAACTACATCAGTAACATAATGACCCTGGAAGAAGGAGATCTCATCCTCACAGGTTAGACAAAAATTCCCATTTGCTGATTATTTCTACGGACCTTTATGCAAATGACAATGCATTTTACACGCAAAACTTTGAAGATCTATGATCTTCCCTCAAACTCAAATTTGGACAACCGAAAAATTATCTACCGTATAAAACACAATGTCAGTTTGTCTGTCCCCCATCATAAGATTAGGTTGCAAATGCCAATCTTTCAACACTAATGTGTGTTCACTACGGTCTATTTTTGAGGATAAAACAAACTCGAAAAACATTTTCTATAAAAGAGTAATTATGTCTCTTCCATTGGAACTGTAGACGGTGGCTTGCAAACCGAGCCTCAAGGGCGGTGTACAGAAGCGCTTCATAAAAAATAACAATCAATACAAGACGAAGGAGGTGAAATTTGCTGCACGTGATGCGCAATGGGTGCAGAGTAAAACGAGTGTTCATTTACATCCATATAACAACAGGCATTTTAAGGCCAATTTCCCTGCAAGAGCGGGGGTTAGCCTTGCGGTCCCCATGACAATCTTCTCCATTTTGCCCTATTTTCTGCATCTCCCCTTGTTAACCCCCTTGCCCGCATTCATTCTTCCACCATCTTTAGCCAAGTCTTTCTCGGTCTTCCCCGTCCTATACTTCCTTCTACATTCATTTCCATCACTCTTCTCAACCAGTCACTTTCATCCTTCCTCAACACATGACCAAACCATCTCAAACTGTTTCTCTTCACAGCATCCATCACAGGCTCTATTCCCATCATCTTTCGCAATTCATCATTTGTCTTCCTCTCTCTCAACGATACCCCACACATCCACCGAACCATTCGCATTTCCACCCTTTCCAGCCTTTGTTGCTGCTCTACCTTCATTACCCATATCTCGCTCCCATAAATCATAACACTTCTCACACATGCAGCATACACCTTTCCCTTCAGCTTCAACGACACTCCCCTCCTCGTCAGCACGCCACTCAGTTCCCGAAACTTCTTCCATGCACATCTCACTCCAGCAACCGTTGCCGAGTCTGATACACCTTCTCCATTCAACATGTCTCCTAGGTAACAAAATGTTTTCACACCTTCCAGCTTCACACCTTCTCCAAGATCCAACTCAACATTTCCTCCATCTGCAGCTCCCTCTGTGCACACCTTACATTTGAATGTAGCTGCCACACTGGTTAATGACCCTCTCAGACCACTACATTTTTGATGAACCCACTCAGCGCACATTGTACATTGAATGGAGTTCACTCCGACACCCTTCCTGCACACAGCACATGGCCACTTCCCAGTTCTTTCCACCTCACCACATGCTTTACCACTTGCCAACACCTTCGTTTTTCCGATATTCACCTTCAGACCTTTTGTCTCCATACATTCCTTCCACTTGTTCATCTTCTCCTTCAGTCCATCCATACTTTCTGCAATCAACACCAGATCATCTGCATACAACAACTCCCACGGTAGGTGGGAATTTACATCCATATGATGTCTAATAAATAAAGATGATATAAGCACACCTGACACTAGGCCGAGGCTTCAGACTTTGGCACACTCACGAGGCTGCACCGTCGAATAAACTGTTCTAACCCGTCATTTTGACGGGTGTTTTACTGGTCGTGAAATAAAACGAAAAATTATCGTCAAATTTATAATGACACTGTTCACAGCCAGTGAAGCAACGTTTCAAGCAAGAACCAATCCTGGACAGATCGCCACTCTATAGCAGGATACTCAACTACAGGTGGCAGGAATTTGAAATATGTACAAGGTGCCGGAGCCAGTGCTGGCAATTTATAGCTGGGTCGAGATTCCATGAAACATTCAGCATGAGGATATTAGAAGACATTGTAATTTTACTTGAATCACAAGAACATTAGTAAATATTGGGGAAATTAGCAGCTTATGGAATTCGAACTTGGGACCCAAGCATCATGAGTATTGGGTTTCATTAGGAATATTAAAATCGGCCAACCCAATAATAAAATAGGCCAAATTTACTTCTGGGAAAGGGGATCAATTGAGAAAATTCAATTTGGGTAATGCAAGATAATAATTTGACTCGACTTGGCCAGCCTATTAAAGTCCACTGCACAATGAAGGCCTCCGTCAACACGGTGCATTCTTTTACACTCACTGAAATCTGGGGCTATTGTACTCCAGTAAACGTTTCAATTTCTTCTCCACATTGAATCTTCATTCTTCGTAAGCTTCTCGAGGTGCTTCTTTGGGTTTCCAGTTTGTACAAAAAAATAATAATAATAAATTGAACGAATTTTTCATTGATCTATTGACTTCTCTTCTTGTCTGTTGTTATGCCGAGACAATGTCTTTCCACGGTGATCAACCTTTGCTGCAATTTCTTTGTGTTAGCAGAGGGAAAAGCTACCTCCTCCGAGGGCCTCTCACTTACTCACCGCAGGCAGGTTGGTGGTCTTTCTGTCTTCTACCGACTCCTCTCCGGCCTTGCTCCTCCAGCTCTCTCTGGGCTCTGTCCCCCAAATATTCCTACAGGTCGCACAAGATCTGCCTGCAACCCTCTCATGGTTAAATTGCCAAAATCAAGACACTCTATTTGCCTTCACTCTTTCATTACTCTTTTCTCCCACCTCTGGCACAAACTCCCTCACTCTATTCAATCCCACTCCACCCTCCAGGTCTTTAAAACAGCTGTTCACCACCATCTCTTATCTTCCCCCATCCAAAACCTTGATCTTTTCTATCCCCGCTAATTTCACCCCAAATCCTCTTTTTTGAAATACCAACTTATTTCCTGGAAGTCCTTGGTGTCCTTGTGTTTATGCTTCTCCCACCCCACCCCCCCCCCTTCCCACGCCGCCTCCCCCCAAGCCCTCTCCCTCCCACACATTCCCGATGTCCCTCAAAAATGTTGTGTTTATGTGCTTCCCCTTCTCTCCCCATCTTGTCTACCGCTCCCCTTTTTATATAATTTGGTTCTTTGTCTGTTTGATTTGTTTGTGTGATAAATGTTAGCTCTTTCACGAGCCTCGATTATGTATACAGAAAAGAAAAGAAAAAAAGGTGGGATGAAGGCCAGCAGGAAAGCTCACAGGTGCACGCACTCACCTTTGAGCCATCTCATCTGGGTTTTAAAATACACCTGCACCCCAGTTGTTTCTCATACGGCATGGTCAGGCCTGACCAGTCGCTTCGTGATAGACTTCAGCCAAAGACGTTTCCCGGGGGACATCACAAGCAGGTGAAAATAATTTGGACCGTTGAAGGAAAAAAAAAAAAAAGCGAGGATGATTGGAGAGAGAAAGGTAGAGAAGTGTAAGGAGAGGGGAAAGCTATTTTGAATAAACAAAAACGTGAGTGGGGTGGTCAAAATTCCGTTATATAAATAGTTGGCCTCTTTCGAAAACCAAAATGATGTTGAATCTCTGTTTGAAATATTTAATTGCATTGAACATTGAATGGTACAATCGGATGAGTATGTACTGCATGACAACAGACCATCTACTGTCACCATATTTGCGCATACGAAATGACAATGGACTCGCAGAGCTTTCTCACCTTTTGGATTGTGTAATCTTAAGGTGTTTCATTGCCAATTGAGTCGGGTCAGTCGACACGCTTTCATACACTGGTGCTTTGTTGGCAAGGCATGTGATCATCGACTATGTTATATCTTCAGTGGGGATGTTCATCTGGGTATGCACTGCTCGTATTTGGTAGTCGACCGATCCCATCTTGTGTGACTTTTGAAAAGATGCAATCGTCATGTGTGCTAAGAAAAATTGAATATTCCAGCCATGGACACTTGAAAGGCATCGGCAGATCAGTTGTATATTCTTTGCGAACGAAACTACTTCAGCAGCACCCAATTTTGGCGGAGATTATAACATCACTTTGACTCCTACTTATCTGCTCGTCATACTTTTTTGTGGATGTTTTCGCTTTGACTTAGGAACCCCCGCCGGAGTGGCAGCTGTGCACGAAGGAGACATCATCGAGGCCGGCCTTGGTAACATCTCCACGATGAATTTCACCATCACTCGTTCTTCAGCAAAACCCTAACCCAAGCTACAATGTCGGTTCTCCAAAAATAGTGGTTTAGGCCCGAAGCTTCGGATAACCCCTGCTGCTCATATGGGGTATGTATGTTATTAATTAAACCAGACAGCTGGGAAAGGGTTGCACTTAAAAAAATCCAGTGGAGATAGATTTATATTGTATTTATTTAATAAAGCTGTACAATCATTTGGTTGTGGGTTTTTCTTGCCTCTGCTGATATGGTGTGTGTGTGTGTGTGTGTCAAAGTGCACACATAAACCTGAACATAGCACCCGCTGTGTGGAAGAGATCGCCCAAATCGGGAAGTCTGTAACCTGTGGCCACAGAGCCGCATGTGCGGGCACGGACAACTTTTTTTTTCTTTTTTTTTTGTATGCAGAAGCGAGGCTAGTGTAAGAGCTACCACATTGAACATGAAAACATGCACAGACAGATAAAACATGCAATGAAGGGAGCGGGAGACAAGAGGGGGAGCGAGAGAAGCACACAAACACAACAATAGAAGAGAACAGGGACGTCTGTAGATCTGTGGAAGGGGGAGGGCTGGGGAGGAGGGAGGGGTACACGGTAGGAAGCAAATTAACACTTCTAGGAATTTCAGGAAAGAAGTTGGGGATTGAAAGAGGTGGATTTGGGGTATTTTTAACAGAGGTAGAAAAGGTAAAGGTTTTGGATGGGGTAAGATAAGAGATGGTGGTGAACAGCTGTTTTAAAGACCTGGACGGAGGAGTGGGATTGAAGAGAGTGAGGGAGTTTGTTACAGAGGTGGGAGAAAAGAGGAGTGAAAGAGTGATGGTGAGCAGAGAGCCGAGATTTTGTCAGTTTCACCAGAAGAGGGTTGCTGGCAGATCTTGTGCATCCTGCAGGAATATTTGGGGGACAGAGCACAGAGAGAGCTGGGGGAGCAAGGCCGGAGAGGAGTCGGTAGAAGACAGAAAGACCACCTATCTGCCTGCGGTGAGAGAGAGAGAAAGGCCCTCATAATCAGCTTCATCGCAGGAGATTCCAATGATTCTGAATGCTTCGGTTTCAACAGCGTGAAGCCGAGCTAGGTGTGAGGCAGGAGCACCAGCCCAGAGGGGAGACCAGTTTTCCATTGAGCTGCAGATGAAAGCCTTGTATGTGGTGACGAGCTCAGAAGTGCCCAGAAAGGACTTCGCATGACAGAGGATGCCCAGTCACCGACTGGCTTTGGAGGCCAGCTTGGAAATGTGGTTTTCCCAGCAAAGATCATGGTCGATAGTGAGACCCAAATACTTGAGTGACTGAACTTCTTCAAGAGAATTGTTGAGAAAGTAGATGGGAGGGTTGTCCAGACGGTCTTTTCAGAGAGACAAAGTGAGAGTGTGAAATTTGTCAGGATTGAAAAACATGTTCCACTAGTTTGACCAATTTATGATATTGTCCAGGTCAGCAGAGAGTGAAGAGGCTGCTTGCAGCCTGCCGATCTGAGGGTTGGGATATGGAGCGGCAGAGAGTGGAATCAATATAAGCTTGTTAAGGATAATAAGCTTGTTACATACACGTCAGGTGGGTCGACGACAACCGTTGACTACCTGATGGTGCGTAGGCGAGATAGGGGGCACCTCCGGGACACAAAGGTGATCCCGGGGGAGGAGGCTGTTTCACAGCACCACTTGGTTGTCTGCGACATAAGGGTGAAAGGTGCGAGGAGAGCTCGCCGGGTGAAGTACCAACCGAGAATGAAGGTGTGGAGGTTGAAAGAGGTGACAGTAAGGGAGGCTTTTTTTTCTTCTTTTTTTTTGTATACAAGATCGAGGCTCGTGAAAGAGCGAACATTAATCACACAAAAAGACAAACCGACACAAAAACATATAACATCGGGAGCGGTAGACAAGATGGGGAGAGAGGGGGAAGGACACAAACAACATTTGAGAGCAGGGACCGATAGACATGGAGACATCGAGAGATCTGAGGGAGGGCGAGGGCTTTGGGGTGGGGGAATGGGAAGGGGGGGGGGGGAGAGGTATAAAACATATGGACACGGCCAGGACTTCCAGGAAATAAGTTGGAATTTCAAACAAGGTGGATCTGGGGTGAATTAGCGGGGGTAGAAAAGATCAAGGTTTTGGATGGGGGAAGATAAGAGATGGTGGTGAACAGCTGTTTTAAAGACCTGGAGGGAGGAGTGGGATTGAAGGGAGTGAGGGAGTTTGTTCCAGAGGCGGGAGAAAAGGGGAATGAAAGAGTGAAGGTGAGCAGAGAGCCGAGATTTCGGCAGTTTAACCATCAGAGGGTTGCTGGCAGATCTTGTGCGACCTGTAGGAATATTTGGGGGACAGAGCACAGAGAGAGCTGGGGGAGCAAGGCCAGAGAGGAGTCGGTAGAAGACAGAAAGACCACCTACCTGCCTGCGGTGAGTGAGTGAAAGGCCCTCAGAGATAGCTTCATCGCAGGAGATTCCAATAATTCTGAAAGCTTTGGTTTCAACAGCGTGAAGCCGAGCTAGGTGTGAGGCAGGAGCACCGGCCCATAGGGGAGAACAGTATTCCATTGAGCTGCGGATGAAAACCTTGTATGTGGTGAGGAGCTCAGGTGTGCCGAGGAAGGACTTCCCACGATGGAGGATGCCCAGTCGGCGACTGGCTTTGGAGGCCAGCTTGGAAATGTGGTTTTCCCAAGAAAGATCATGGCAGATAGTGAGACCCAAAAGCTTGAGCGACAGAACTTCTTGGAGAGGATTGTTGAGAAAGTAGATGGGAGGGTTGTCCAGTCGATCTTTTCGGAGAGACATAGTAAGAGTGTGAGATTTGTCAGGATTGAAAGACATGTTCCACTTGTTTGACCAGTCTGTGATTTTGTCCAAGTCTTCAGAGAGTGAGGAGGCTGCAGACTGCCGATCTGAGGGAAGAGGAATGGAGCGGCCGAGAGTGGAGTCATCAGCAAAGAGATAGAGAGGATTTTCAAGAGAGTCAGAGAGATCATTGATGAAGACCAGAAAAAGCACAGGGCCCAGAACACTGCCTTGGGGAACTCCAGCCTGAACAGGAAGAGGAGATGAGAGAACCCCATTCAGGGCCACACGTTGACGACGACTAGAGAGGAAGTCAGCCAGCCATGCGTGGAGATTTCCAAGGATACCAAAGGAGGAGCGTTTGGTGAGCAGAACGGGGTGCCAGACCGTATCGAAGGCATGTGATATGTCGAGGGAGACAGCTCTAATTTCCTGTTTGGCATTGAGGACCTCCATCCATTGTTGAGACAGCAGAAGCAGCATGTCCAGAGTAGAGTGACCTGGTCTGAAACCAAATTGATGCTCAGAGATCAAGCCATTGGAGAAGAGGAAAGATTTCATATCCGAAGCAATGATGGATTCCATGACTTTGCTGATAATTGGGAGAAGGCTGATTGGTCTGTAGTTGCTAGGATCTGTTTTTGCACCTTTTTTGTGCAAAGCGGTGATGTTGGCTGATTTCCAAGCAGATGGCAGTTGACCTTGAGCAAAAGAGAGGGTGAAGAGAACAGAGAGAGGGTGAGATAGAGCGGCAGAGCAGGATTTTAGGACCCGTGGGCTGATGCCGTCGGGTCCAGTTGCAGAATCAGAGTCGAGGGTTGACAGAAACTTTTCCACCTTGTCAGGAGGAAAGGACACGGAGTCCAGGAGCAGCTGGGTACGACTGGGTATGGTGGGTACAGAGAGGGATGGGTTTGGGACACAAGATTTAGAGGCAAACACAGAGTTGAGGCATTCAGTTTTTTCACGTGCGGAGTCAGCTGTGTAGCCGTTTGAGGTAAGGGAGGGGATGGAGGGGGAACAAACACCAGAAACGGATTTGACCAGACGCCACCAGGATTTGGAAGAGGGAGACAGATAAGAGAGTTCGGTCTTGAGAACGGAGAGATATTGTTTCCTGGCTCTCCTGAGGGTGGACACACACTTGTTTCGGGCTTTGTGAAAGGAAATGAGATTTCCTTCCGTTGGATTTGCTTTCCAGGAGACGAAGGCAAGTTGTTTCTGGGCAACAGCCTCACCACAATATTCCGTGTACCATGGACGGGAGGAAGGGTATGACACCTGAAGACGAGATGGGATAAATCTGTGCATGAGGGAGAGCAATTTACTTTGGAAGAATTCCCAGGATGAGTTGATGTAAGAGGTGGTAGAGATGGGAGACCAGCATTAAAAGAGAGGCTGAGTAGGGTCGAGGATGATGTGGTTGAGCTTGAAAGTGGTTGGATGTCAATGAAAGATAGTCTGTTGGGAGCCGTTGGTGAGGCATGTGGATGGACAAAAGGACCACCAAGGCACTTGGAAACATGGTGGTGGGATGATGAAGTTGGAAAGATGATTGACAAGAAGAGGAAGAAGTTCAAGGAGCGGCAGAAGGCGAAGGGTACGGGAGCAGAAAAAGCAGAGCATGAAAGCTATAAGGCAGCCAAGAAGGCTGCAAAGAAAGAGGTAGCAAAGGCACAGGAGGCATGTAGGAAAATGTTCGGAGAACGCTTGGATTCGGAAGAGGGTCAGAGAACGGTATTCAGGATTGCAAAGCAGATAGCGAAAGAGAGGTGTGATGTGATGGGGGTGAGTTGCTTGAAGGATGAAGTGGGACAAATCGTTGTCGACCCAGATGGAATTAAAGGAAGATGGAAAAGATATATGGAAATGCTGTTGAATGCAGAGAATGAATGGGATGGCAACATAGAGAGTAACCCAGTTTTAGGACCGACAGAGAAGATAAATGAGAAGGAAGATGAGGAAGCAATAAAAGCAATGAAGAGTAGAAAAGCGGGAGGGCCGACGGGAGTTGTGGGAGATATGTTGAAGGCAGCAGGAAGTTGGGGTCTGAAGAGAATGACAGAGATCTGTAATCTGGTGGTGAAAAAAGGCCGCAATCCAGTGGAATGGGAACTGAGTACCCTCGTCCCTCTATACAAGGGGAAAGGTGACCATCTGGAGTGTGGCTCGTACCAAGCGATAAAGTTATTGGAGCATGGAATGAAGGTATTGGAAAGGGTGTTGGAGAGGAGGATAAGGAAGAAGGTGAAGATGAATGAAATGCAGTTTGGATTTATGCCAGGAAGAGAAACGACAGACATGTCAGGACTCTTTATTGTGAGGCAGTTGCAGGAGAAGTACATGGAGAAGAGGAAGAAGTTGTTTCTTGGGTTTGTTGATCTGGAGAAAGCATTCGATAGGGTTCCACGTGAAGTATTGACATGGGCATTGAGGACGTTAGGAGTGGAGGACTGGTTGATCAGAGTAGTGATGGCAATGTACAAAAGAGCGTGCACAGCTGTAAGGACGAAGGGCGGGAACAGTGGTGAGTTTGAGGTGAAGGTGGGAGTGCATCAGGGGTCGGTACTAAGTTCACTACTATTTGTAGTTGTGATGGGGGTGCTGGCTCGGAACGTAAAGGAGGGTTTACCGTGGGAGTTGTTGTATGCAGATGATCTGGTGTTCGTTGCGGAAAGTATGGATGGACTGAAGGAAAAGATGAACAAGTTGAAGGAATGTATGGAGACAAAAGGTCTGAAGGTGAATATCGGAAAGACGAAGGTGATGGCAAGTGGTAAAGCATGTGGTGAGGTGGAAAGAACTGGGAAGTGGCCATGTGCTGTGTGCAGGAAGGGTGTCGGAGTGAACTCAATTCAATGTACAATGTGCGCTGAGTGGGTTCATCAAAAATGTAGTGGTCTGAGAGGGTCATTAACCAGTGTGGCAGCTACATTCAAATGTAAGGTGTACACAGAGGGAGCTGCAGATGGAGGAAATGTTGAGTTGGATCTTGGAGATGGCGTGAAGCTGGAAGGTGTGAAAATATTTTGCTGCCTAGGAGACATGCTGAATGGAGAAGGTGGATCAGACTCGGCAACGGTTGCTGGAGTGAGATGTGCATGGAAGAAGTTTCGGGAACTGAGTGGCGTGCTGATGAGGAGGGGAGTGTCGTTGAAGCTGAAGGGAAAGGTGTATGCTGCATGTTTGAGAAGTGTTATGATTTATGGGAGCGAGACATGGGTAATGAACGTAGAGCAGCAATGACGGCTGGAAAGGGTGGAAATGCGAATGGTTCGATGGATGTGCGTTGTATCGTTGAGAGAGAGGAAGACAAATGATGAATTGCGAAAGATGATGGGAATAGAGCCTGTGATTGATGCTGTGAAGAGGAACAGGTTGAGATGGTTTGGTCATGTGTTGAGGAAGGATGAAAGTGACTGGTTGAGAAGAGTGATGGAAATGAACGTAGAAGGAAGTAGAGGACGGGGAAGACTGAGAAAGACTTGGCTAAAGATGGTGGAAGAAGAAATACAGGCAAGGGGGTTAACAAGGAGAGATGCAGAAATCAGGGCAAAATGGAGAAGATTGTCATGGGGACCGCAAAGCTAACCCACGCTCTAGCAGGGAAAATGGCCTTTAAAATGCATGTTGTTTGTTGTTGTTGTAGAGAGTGGAGTCAACAGCAAAGGATAGAGAGGATTTTCCAGAGAGTCGGAGAGATCATTAATGAAGACCAGAAAAAGCACAGGGCCCAGAACACTACCTTGAGTAACTCCAGCCTGAACAGGAAGGGGAGAAGAGAGAATTCCATTCAGGGCCACACGTTTACTACAACCAGAGAGGAAGTCTGCAAGCCATGCGTGCAGGTTTCCATGGATACCATACGAGGAGAGTTTGGTGAGCAGGGCAGGGTGCCAGACCGTATCGAAGGCACGAGATATGTCAAGGGAGACAGCTCTGATTTCCTAAATAAATAGTTGTTTTTTGTCTCATCTTGCAAAACAAAACTTGCAAGTCTAAATAACAAATGACATGTTTTGATAACTCTCCTTCAATGGAGGATGTGCGTGTGATGTCACCACATTTGCGATCTGCCATCTTGGAATACAAACAAACAAAGTGAAACTACACGTGGACTGCATCATTGTATTTACATTTGTTAAAATAGCAGTAAAATTGGTGAATTTTTGCGCTGTATTTTGTTGTGGTAATCGTGCCATTAGGAAGAATTGGTTGTTGTATCTTAGACTGGCAACAAGCAACAATATAAAGATTTCAATATGGAGGCTTCACTTTGAGTTATGAGGTGTGATCAAGAGGGTTTCAAATGAGATTCTCAGTGGTCCATCTGTGGGTATTGAATGAGGTGGCAGAGCAGAAAAGCATGACGGTGTCCGAGAGAGAGACAGAGAGAATGAAGGTTCGGGCATGAGACTATCAGTAAGATAATAGTAAAGACACCAATGTGTAAGGTGTGAGGAAATAGAATGTTTAAAACGTTTGTGAATATCAGTAAGCATGTAATGTATTGCATTGCAAATCAATGTGTCTCTGTCATTTTTGGAGTAGAACACAAAAAACGTGAGTCGTTCTTCGACACCTCACTCCTCTTCAGCAGAGGGATGGAAATAAGGCTAAGATAGTGCAATGTCATTTATGTCAATTGCTTTTTTCGATTTTGGATCATTAGGGCTCCCGAGGGGTGTTACCCCCTGAAACTTTGGTCCCTACTCATCCCTTATTAGTCCCCTCCCGGTGTACACCGGAGGGGACTATAGGTATGCCCTCCGTCTGTCAGTCTGTCCGTCTGTCAGTCCGTCACGCAAAGAACACATTTTCCGGACTTTTTTTTCTAAACTCTTAATGCTAATGATTTCAAACTTGGTGCATGGTTTCCACATTATAAGTTACAGATCAAGTTCGAACTTCACGACGTTTCGATCATTTTTGACAAAGTTATGGCACTTTGAACTTTGGTAATTTCCCCAACAGTTTTCCGGACGACAGACTGCCGGTAGGGGACGTGTATTGCAGCGCAATACTCAGAATGCTTGTTTACCAACCGATTGCTCTGAAACCCGATACAGCTCTTCTACTCGATGGTCCGCAGGATAACTCAGTGTTAGATTTTTAGATTTCAGATCAGGGGGGCTCCCAGGGGTTTCCCAAAAATCAGCAGAGGTCTGAACTGAAACCTCAGGAGATGACCGTCAACCCACTCCAGGATATTTAGCAAAGGTATCTGGCATTTCCAGGCCACGTAGGGTCCCTCCTCTCCCTTCCCTTCCCTCATCCCACCCCATACCCTGCCTCTAAACTCCCACCCCACTCATTCCCCTCCCTCATTCCAACCCTTTCCCTCCCTCCAGACTCTCAGTCAGCCCTACCCCTCCCTCTTTCTCCCACTCCTCCAGACTCCCATCCCACTACCTCCCCTACCCCTCCTCGTGCACCTCTCTCCAGACTCCCAATCCAACCCCTCTCCTTCTTCCCACCCTCTTTTCTCCCTCCTCCCACACCATCCCTCCCTCTTCCCATCCCGCTCTCTCCCTCCTCCCACCCCTTCTACTCCCACCCCTCCTCCCTCTAGACTGACATGAATACTAAGAGTGGAGTGGGGGGAGGGGGAGATCAGAGAGAAAGAGGTGGGGGAGAGAGAGACAGGGTGGAAGAAGAAATAGGAGAGGATTCAGTTGGGGTCCAAAGGGAGTGAAGGGAAGAGGAGGGGTAGGGGGGGGGGGGGAGAGGGCGAAGGAGAGAGATAGAGGGAAGGAAGAGAGAGGGGGAGGGGAGGAGAAAGTTTAAGGGAGAAGGGAGGGGTCAGAGAGAGAGAGAGAGAGAGAGAGGGGGGGGGAGAGAGAGAGAGAGAGAGGGGGGGGGGGGGGGGAGAGAGAAAGGTGAAGGGAGGGTTAGAAAGTGAATGACATGTTCTGTTTACATGTTCTGTTTAATTTAAGTTATGCTTAACCGAGGCCTGTTCAAAGTTCCGTTGCAATAACATATGCGTACACACACACGCATAAAGTACGTCAAAATGACGACCCCAAAGGTTTACCTTTAAACAGAGGTCTTCAAAAGAGGAATTCAAGTGAGAAATTATCGAAATTCGATTTTAAAATATATCAAGTCACGTAAAACACAAATTGTCAGTCACTACTTTTCACAGCTCGGGCTAACATGGCGGAACTCCGAACACGAGGTCTGTGGACATTATTACCTCCACAACTCAGGGTGTATGGACGATATTGTCATGTGCTTCCCCTTTAGTCCGGCAGCTAAGCTAAATATAGCATAACAATTGTGCATTTTGTGAGGAAAGTACCAAATTTGGCACATAGTAGACTATTGTGGTGCTATGCACACACAACTCGTTTGCCAAGAAGGTAGGCCACCACGCGTTGAACAAAACCAAAACATTTTATTCAAGGCTCGCACGTAAGCACTGGGCGGGCTCGACTTTCGAGCACGCGTATATATCCCGAGGCCACGCCTCACCCTCAGGCGTGGCCGGTCGGCCGAAAGGCGGGGCATGTATTCCAGTTCAACCCTGAGCCTCATGACTCCTTTGCTCCGGGCGTGGCCCGAGCCTTGCATCCATGCCCGGTCGCTCGCGTCACCCACTGGTGCGCGGAATTATGACCCGCTGGCATTGTGTCCGCCACACTATCATATTGTGAAAAGATCTGGATATTGGGCCATCTCAGATTCAGAGATTTGATTTTTGCAAGATTTGCAGATTTTGCAGACTTGCAAGCTGAGATTGCAACACCAGGGACGGCCGACTCCTTCCTGCGAGCTGCCCACGTCACCCGCACAAGAAGAGCTCATCAAATCACTGCAGCGGCACTGCACATCCTGCAACACCGTGCGTATGAACGCCACTGTATGACATATGCTGATGATGCAGAAGACCTGCCTGAGTTCGAAGACTGGTATCACCAGAGAGGAGAAGACATTCCCAACTTTCAGTACTGGGCAACTGTGCTGGAACTAGAGATGTTGGTACTGGTCTACGTGCGTTCTCTGTGGCAGGCTTCATTCACGATGTACCTTGATGCCCAGATGGAACTGTTCCCATGGTTCCATGCCTTAGACCACACACACTATGCCAGGTGTGTCCCTGTTCATCTGAGGGACATGGTTGCACTCCCAATGAAGCACCCAGATGTAGCCAGAGAATTAAGGGCTGGCAACTTCACTGTACAGAAGACGAAGAAGGCGTTCTCTTCGATCCCAATCGAATCGAAATCTTGCAAAAATCAAATCTCTGAATTTCAGATGGCCCAATATCCAGATCTTTTCATAATATGATAGTCTACTAGTGTTCCAGATTTTGTGCTTTCCTCACAAAATGCACAATTGTTATGCTAAGTTGCCCCACTACTTGGTTAATACCTGAAGCTGTTTATTTTTGTACATTTTAAATATATATATATATAATGTGTGTGTGTAATAATAGAGGAGGCTGAAGCTTACCTGAGTGATCCCGCCGAGCAGTCTTCACCCTGCAAAAAGTAACTCAAACCGAGGCGGATTTAAAATGTACAAAAATAAACAGGTTTATTAAAACCGATGCCGATAACAAGAAAACCACGACGGTACAACTAAATTCCTATAGGATACTCCTTCCACACTTAAACACAGACGAGGGATAAAATAACATTGGAAAATAATGGTTTGATTTATCGTGCACTTAGCTCTGATCAGCTTCGGGGGGGTCTTGCCAGGAATTCAAGGCTCCGGAGGTCCGGCCGGGGTTGCGCACGAAATGCGCACGTTGGCAGGAAGGAGGCCTCACTCGCGCTGTAGCGGCAAGCCGCACGTCGTTTCCGCCTGGCAAAACTCTGCACGTCCCCCGGTGGCGTCTCTGAACATGGCCGGTCCAAGCACAATTGTGCGAGGGAGAAGAACAAGGGAACCAGAGGAGAGCAAGAACAGGGCAATATCGGAGGATCAGAGAACAGGAGAGCAAAAAGGGAGGAGGGCAATAAGAGAACGAAAATGTCCATCCTCTCGTTCTTTTAATGTTGGGTCGTGACGTTCTCAACGCTTCTCCACCAATCAGCGCGCCACTTCTTGCTCGCCTCTGACATCCTCGGTGGTCCTCGCCAATTGGTACTCTGCTTCCTCCTCACCCTCGGCCTTCCACCAATCAGCGGGTAGCTTCTTGCTCCGCCCTGGCCAATCACGAGTCCTTCCTTAACCTAGCCTTCCCGTTGGTACCAATTGCGAGTCGCTTCTTGCTCCGCCCTGGCCAATCACGAGTCCTTCCTTAACCTGGCCTTCCCGTTGGTCAACTCCCGCCCAATAGCGAGTCGCTTCTTGCTCCGCCCCGGCCAATCACGAGTCCCCGGGGCGTGTATTCGGCCTGCCCGAGCTATGTGAGGCGATGTAGATGGTGGTGGCCATCGGCAGTGTTCAGAACTGGCTTCCGGTTGGTTTTATGGTTATTATTTAATGCAATTAATGGGCATTTCTCACTCGTGTTTACGGTGCAGTGTGAAAAGAGCCAAAGGATAAATCACTGAGGTTTGACGAACAGGGAAATTAACATAATCCCTATACTAATTAACATGTCCCATTCCTCGTAATGGAGACGAAGATACAAGCTTAATCCGAAAACACGGTCTAAACAAGTACTTATTACATCAAGGTATCTACACGACATTCGGAGCACCTACCTATACACCTATACCTTGACTAAAGTATCCTTACCCCCACAAACGTAACAATATGTTTTCACCCCTGTCTGTTTGTCCGTTTGTGAACAAGATATCTCAAAAGGTTATGGACGGATTTTGACGAAATTTGGTGGAGAGGTCGGTTGTGTGACAAGGACGAAATGATTCGATTTTGGTGAAGATCCGAATCCGGAACTGCATCTGATGATTTTAGAGTGATTTTTCACCAATGAGTGAGTGGGCCGAAAAGCAATATATAACACTAGCGGGGTCACCCGTGGGAATCCCACGGGCATGGATGTGTGTGACATTTCGACATATTGAGTTAGATGCTGCACATTCATTTTTACAAAATGGTTACTGGCAAGTCATCAGATCCAGAAATGGTGTGATGAACACAATTTATTTATTTCACATAATATGTGACCCCTCACTCCTCTCCACCTGACACTCTCCTGTCTCCACATGACACTCTCCTCTCTCCACCTAGCACTCCTCACCTCTCCAATCCCTCACATTCCTCTCCTTTCCAATCCCTCACCTCTCCAATCCCTCACACTCCTCTCCTCTCCAATCCCTCACACGCCTCTCCAATCGCGCCTCACACTCCTCTCCAATCGCACCTCACACTCCTCTCCAATCGCACCTCACACTCCTCTCCAATCGTGCCTCACACTCCTCTCCAATCGCGCCTCACACTCCCCTCCAATCACTCCTCTCCAATCGCGCCTCACACTCCTCTCCAATCGCGCCTCACACCCCTCTCCAATTGCGCCTCACACTCCTCTCCAATCGTTCCTCACACTCCTCTCCAATCGCGCCTCACACTCCTCTCCAATCGTGCCTCACACACCTCTCCAATCGCGCCTCACACTCCTCTCCAATCGTGCCTCACACTCCTCTCCAATCGCGCCTCACACTCCTCTCCAATCGCGCCTCACACTCCCCTCCAATCACTCCTCACTCTCCTCTCCAATCGCTCCTCACTCGCCTCTCCAATCACTCCTCACTCGCCTCTCCAATCGCTCCTCACTCGCCTCTCCAATCGGCTTTCCCCGTCTCGTTTCTCTCGTTTTTCTCCCGTCTCGTTCTTTTTCTTGCTCCAAATCAGCCCGTCTCGCCAGTCTCGCCCGTCTCGCCCGTCTCGCCCCTCGGCCCGTCGGCCTGTCTCGCCCGTCGGCCCGTCGGAATCGGAAATCGACCCGTCTTGCTTTCTTGCTTGCGCGTAAATAAATTGTGTTCATTACACCATTTCTGGATCTGATGACTTGCCAGTAACCATTTTGTAAAAATGAATGTGCAGCATCTAACTCAATATGTCGAAATGTCACACACGTCCATGCCCGTGGGATTCCCACGGGTGACCCCGCAAGTTTGCATTGACGTTCGTCGATGGACTCGTTCGCCCGTCTCATTCGTTTTCTTGCTACATCCTGTTTAAGTCTGCGTTCTTCATCGATCGTCTCATTCATTTTGGAAATAGAAGTTTCCACGCAGCGCATGAATTGTCACGATCCTCAAGAGGAAGTGTCTCGTAATCATCAAATGATAAATGGCAAGTAAATTATATTGTGGAAAATTAAAGATTTCAAATAAACCTATTTAAAGTGTATGCGCACATAACTAATAAAAAAAACGAAGAAATATCTCTCGGTAATTTCCTGAAACATATTTTACTTCCGGCTAATAATGTTGAATGAAATAAAAACGAAGAAATATATGTCGGCATCATTGTTGACGTTTTTGTGACGACTGTCATCAAACGAAAAAGTAATATATCTTAACGGAAAAGCAAAAGCTAATTTTTAATATATATCGACACGTTGCCATTGGTGTCATGTTGGGCGGTGTATGATACACCATGACGTGATTTTTAAATATATATCTCTGCATTTTCCCGCGTGTGTGGAATGTTCTCAATTATTGCTGACACCGAGTCCAAAACCATCGATAAAAATGAAATCAGATGGTGAGTTAGATTGGAGATAAAGGCGTGAGAGAGACTCAATGGCCTTGAAGTTGAAGTTACAGGCCTTTGAGAATTCATTTCGTTCTATAAACGGCAACTTTCATCGGATTTTCTTCCCGGTTTTTTTCAACCGAGTCGAAAACTATGTTAGCGACTGTGAAAAATGAAATGATATATCGAATTTGATTTGAAATAAAACTGGGAGAGAGAGCAAGACACCACGGGCCTACAAAACAGGCCTCAAAGCTATGCGAGTTAATAAAATGGTGGATATTTGTTTATAATTATATGAAGCCACTCCCAGAATGGGTGGAGCTATGGGTGGAGCTCCTCTGCAAACCGAGTAAGCCACACCCCGGACAGACGCCCAACAGACAGACAGACAGACAGACAGACAGACAGACAGACAGAAACATCTACGGCTATTATAATATAGATATTTCAACTTGAATGGCACTCGGTAGAGCATACCTCCACCTGGTGAACAGTTTATGTTTTGTATCCCGCGGCTGATTCATTCCGCGGCGGGATTCATTATAGGGATTATAGGTTTATCCCACTCATAGGCCGGATCTGGATTCGGACCTGAACCAAACTCGAATCGGCTTGTTGTCGTCACCAAACCAACTCATCCACCAAGTTTATTCATAACTCGTCCATAACTTTTTTAATATCATGTTATATAATTATTGCTTTTCACCTGATCTCTCAATGGTGAAGAATCACTAAAAATTTAAATAATTCTTGTAGCCGAATCCATATTCACATCTTCAC
>NC_136262.1:173518365-173538365 GCF_964187855.1 Myxine glutinosa
AGGACTGCTGCCTGATGAACTTGACCATTGCACGAGAACGCGCGCGCTAACCAGATCGGAGTGTATTGAAGAAGAGGAGTTGGTCGCTACATATACGCGGGCACACTCAGACGCGCTCTTGTAACGAATATAGCGCATTTGAGCTGCGCGAGTGAACGAGGCCGAGTAACCGCCAGCCGCGATAAAGTCCGCCCTCTACCGTTTCGCCCCAACATCTGCTTTTTTCGAGAGACGTGCTACGAGTCCCTACCTTCGCCTGCCACCATCTTCGCGGGGGCGTGCTGGGGACCATGGAGAGCGGGACGAGGACCATCTCTGGACGCGTTGGGGAACACCCTGCCCATCTGCAATCCCTGTGTGAGTGTGAGACGGGCCGTTGTCCAAGGGATAAGTTAAGACTGCTTAAGGATTGCTCTGTGTCTCTTCGTCCTTGAACTGTAAATACGTGTGGGAATAATTAAACCCTTGTTCTTTCTTTCTGATTCAATCGTTCCTGTGGTTTCCTCATTTGACTACGCGTGGCACGAATAAGATCGCTCCAATCGGGTTCCACTGAGTAAGACTGTGCAGACCACGTGTACGCAATCCGCTCGGTGTACCCAAATCACACGTGGCTTGTGCGAGGCTTGCTTCCCCGCTTCCGTGGCGGCGCAGGGATTTAGGTACGAGCGAGGATTGTCCCGAAACCCCTACCTTGCGTTTGTCCCGGAAGAGGCGTTTCAAGTCTCTCGGTTCCGCCAAGCCCAGAAAGAACAAGGGGCTTAATCCCCCCTTGGTAAGGGTAAGAAGGGCGGTGGCGAACCGTAACAATATATATACAGTATATATATATATATATATATATATATATATATATATATATATATATATATATATATATATTATATATATATATATATATATATATATATATATGTATGTATGTATGTATGTATATATATATTGCGGTTTTCCGAAGCCCGTTCCCTTACAAAGGGGAGATTAAGCCCCTTTTTCTCTCTGGGTCTTCGAAACCGCGAGACTGAGTCACCACTTCCGGGCAGACGTGGAAAAGGGTCTCGGACAATTTCGCACGTACCTTGAGTACCCACGCCACAGCGGAAGCGGGGATCGAGTCTCACACAAACCACTCGTGATTGCGTACGCCCGAGCGGATGGCGTACCACGTGACCCGTGCTGTTACCTTTCTTAGAGAACCCGATCAGAGCGATCTAATTCGTACCATGCGAGGTCAATGATGGAAAACACAAGATGGTCGAATCAGAAGGAATAACAGATTTATTTACCCTATTTACAATGATTTGGTAGAAGAAGAGACACAGGACAGAACTTAAGCAGTCTTAACTATTTGCCAGACCACGGGCCCGATCACTCACACGGGGAAATGGAAGAACAATGTTCACCGCGCCGAACGCGCCTGCTTCGGTTGCTCCAGGAACAGCTCACCCGGCGTGACCCTCTGGCGGTCACAGCACGTGTCCCGGCGAAGGCAGGCAGGCGGGAAAATCCTCGCGGCGCATATATCGGCAAAGGCAGGCAGGAGGAAATATGCGCGTCTGTGGCCCGGCGCGGATCGTCTTTACAGCGCGATTAATACTGCGCGGGGAGCAGGGCAAGTTCGTATACAACGGGGTTATGCTCAACTCAACTGAACTGCTGTATTCTCACAACTCTGATCTCGTAACTGGAGCGCTCCGAACTCACTGCTCATAACTCAACACCCCGAACTCATTACTCAACTCCGATCTGACTTGCCCTGCGCTCATCCCATAACTGAACTGAGGCGGGGGGCTCTGGGCACAGGGTTATATCGCCCCGCCCTAGCCCGAGTCGAACGTTCCAAACCCCGCCTTTTGCCGCAGTGGTAAGTCACTCCCCTCGAGCCCTGATTGGCGGCTCGCGCTTACCGTTGGCTCCTCCTCCGCCTTCCTTCAGCCTTGGTCGACTTGTTCAGGCCTGCCTCGTGGCATTTCACGCCAAAACCAAAAGTATCGAAGCATCATAAGGACACCTAATTCTCATTATCCTACTCAACGCAAAACTAACACAGGAAAGGACTTACGCTTTACATTTACTAAGAAATAACTGAGCTTAAACGAGGCTACATGTTGCAGTGTAACTAACTAGGAGGGGAAATTAACCTTTATTATAAAACCACAAAACCGCAATATATATATATATATATATATATATATATATATATATATATATATATATATATATATATATATATATATAATATATATAATATTATATATATATATATATATATACATATATATATATATATAATATATATATATATATATATATATATATAATATATATACTATATATATATATATATATACAGTATGTATATATATATATTATATATATTATAAAGCAGTAAAGTATGTTTGTTTGTCCTCTTATAACTCGAGAACTACTCATCGCAGAGAAAAACCAAAAGAATATTCGGAATCAGTACGTCTCAGAGCAACTACAGCACACCTTAAATTTTAAAAAACTTCGGGTTTTAAAATTAGCGTATTAGCGCCGAAGCGCTAGCAGAAGAGGGAGGGAATCGAAGGGAGGGAGCGCAGCGCTCCCTCTAGCGCTTCGCAGCGCCAGCGCTTCTGTTAGCGTATTTCAGAACGTTAATTTTTCAACTTCATTATTCGGAATCAGTACGTCCCAGGGAAACTTCGTAATGTTAATTTTTTCAACTTCATCCGATTGACATGGGACCAACGGCATGTGACAGAGAGTGAAACATACATGCTACATTTATTTGACGACAATGAGTTCCGACTTCCGGGTTCGTGCCGCCAACCCTGTTAGGTGCCTCTTGCGGCACACAGGGAATTACCAGTGAACTGGTACTCAATTTGCCGACCTCGGTAGGATGACAGGCTGAGTCAACCCCCCTGGTGTTAAGGGGGAGGAGGAGGGGAGGGGGAAGAGGAGGGGAGGGGAATGGGGGGGAGGGGAATGGGGGGGGAGGGGGGAGGGGGAAGGGGGGGGAGGGGGAGGGGGGGAAGCGGGAGAGGGGAAGTGGGGAGTGGGGAGGGGCCCTGGAAGGGGGAGGGGGAGGGGCCCTTCTTCCCCTGGGCACCCCCACACCCTCCCCTCCCCCCCCTGTTCCCCTCCCCTCCTCTTCCCCCGTCCCCTCCTCTTCCCCCTCCCCTCCTCTTCCCCCTCCCCTCCTCCTCCCCCCCCTTCAGTGATTGATATATACTATATATATACTAGCAGAAGTACCTGGCATTGCCGAGAGGGGAACGGGGGGGAGGGGGAGAAGAGGGGGGGGGGGAGGGGAGAAGAGGGGGGGGGGAGGGGAGGGGGGAGAGGTGGAGAAGAGGGGGCGGGGAAGAGGGTGAGGGATGGTAGGGGGGGAGGGGAGGGGGGGAGGATGAGGGATGGGAGGGGGAGGGGGGGGAGGATGAGGGAGGGGAGGGGGGATGGGGAGGGTGGGGGGGAGGGGAGAAGGGGAGGGGGTAGGGAGGGGTGAGGGGGAGAAGGGGGAGGGGGGAAAGGGAGGGGTGAGGGGAGAAGGGGAGGGGGGAAGGGAAAAGGGAGGGCCAGTCAACAATGACGTTGCAGTTCTCATGGTCGGAGAGCAGCACAACAATCGCGACATCGTCCTGCATCTTCGCAAAAGCACGAAGCGGATTTTGGAGACTCACCGATCCTGTGACCCACACCCTCCAGTACCGGCGTTGCCGGGCGGGGGAAGGGAGACCCGTACATTCCCGACCCGTACATTCCCAACCCGTACATTCGCCCTCTCGACTCAAGCTCGTATTCGATTCGTATTCGAAATCGAAAGGGGAAAGAGGAAATCCTTCGTATTCGAATTCGTAAACACGAAATATGAATTAAAATTTAATTCATATCGCACAAAATCGACACAAAACACGATCGCATAAAGGTGAAAAAACGCATTTGCTTTTCGCCCTGAATTACGTGCAAACGTGTGACGTGTGACGGGATGGAACATCACGTGATCGCTCTGAGCGAATCAGCGAACACCTGAGATTAGCGGGTACTTCGCTGAAATGCGCTGAGGTAAATATGAATAAAAAATATGGATCTCGTCAAATATGGTCTCGGCCATGTTCGTCCCAGGCTCAATGGCCATGTCTATGCCAAGTATCAAGCCACGTGAGCCTCTCCGTTTCGGAGTCTGTCGGTAACATTACACACACACACACACACACACACACACACACACGCACACAGCACACGCACACGCACACACACACACACAAACTGTGTTTTATATATATATATATATATATATATATATACAGACTTGGCATTTAATATGGAATTTTTTTTTTTCTTGACTTGGGTTTACTTTCTGAACTCAGTATATCAATCTGGTGAGTTTCTTTTACCCCTTCGGCGATGTCTTTGTTGAAAGAACCATGTCACTGATTGTCTTTCGCAGCAATAAGTCAATAACAGGATTATATCACAGGTGGCGTGACAAAATGTAAGGACAGGTACATTTGACGATTGGCTTCACAATCGGGCATATAAGGGTTGTTGCGTTCTGTATTAGTGGAAAACAACTGCTGCACGTCTACAAAAGTTATTGCCACTTCCTCTGGAGACGGTCCGTCAACTTGACAATGCTGTTTGTCATGGAGTGGTGGCTTTACGAAATTCTGGCATGGGGTGTCCCTACTCCAATATCGAGGCCAGGACGTCCACGCAGAACCACAAGGAGAGATTATCGCCAGCTGCACCGGTAGTCTGCAATGGCCGTACCAAGTCAGCTAATCGGTTTAGGGCTGAGTGGCAGCAACTGACAAATGTGCCTGTATCCAGAAGGCTAGTCAACCAACGACTGGTTCAAGCAGGCTATCGTGCCAGGCGTCCCCTGAGAAAGCCACGCTTGACCAGGCAACACAGCCAGCGCCGATTGCAGTGGGCCAGAGAGCACCGTCAATGGCAGCCAGGACACTGGAATCACGTGACCTTCAGTGACGAGTCTAGATTTCTGGTCTATCGTCAAGATGGCCGGCGTCCGAGTGCACAGACAAGTGCATGAAGCCCACAACGAAGATTGTATAGTGCCAAGAGTCCAAGCTGGAGGTGGTGGGGTGACCGTTTGGGCTGCTTTCCATTCAGGGAACAACCAAACCTGAACCAGTTCAAGTACAGGGTCATTCTGGAAGAAACATTGCTTCCATTTGCTCGTGCAGCCTTTCGAGGAAACTTTGTCTTCCAAGATGACAATGCACGGCCTCATTGTGCTCGCATGATCCAACACTTTCTTGCTGACCGTGGTGTAGAGCATATGGAGTGGCCTGCCATGTCCCCGGATATGAATCCGATAGAGAACTTGTGGGGCAGAATTAACGCGTCAAATCGACAACTTGGACCAGCAGCCTACCTATGTGCGTGAATTGCAGCAGGCTATTGTCACTGCATGGCAAGCGATTCCTGTCCAAACCTCGGCAAATCTCGTGAACAGCATGCCTCGACGTGTACGTGCTCTCCTGAATGCTCATGTGGGTTACACGAAGTACTGAACTGTAATTTTACTGTCCGTAATCCCAGTCATAATTTAGCTTTTGTTTTTGTTGAAATTTTTTTTGGCTAATGTGCAAAATAAAGAGATACTTCTGGAAAACGTACAGATGTTTAACACAGTACTGTCCGTGAATTGAGTTCGATATCAGTTTACATCACTTTCAAGGATCAATTTATTTGCTTCGAAATGTCAAATGTGCTTTTTGTTTCTTTTAAAGGTCACATTAACAAAATCTAGAATAATTTCAACATAATTCCAATGAACTTTTTGTTCTAAGTCATCTTGAAAAGTAAGTTCACCCCCACAAAAAAAATATTCCATATTAAATGCCAAGTCTGTGTATATGTGTATATATATATATATGTGTATATATATATATATATATATATATATATATATATATATATATATATATATAATATATATATATATATATATATATATATATACATATATATATATACATATATATATTAGGGTGCATCAAACGCCCTTAGGTTCTTGGATTTTAATGTCTATTCTCTCAAATGTTACACTTGTTGGTAGAAGTATGTATGCAAAAAATAAATGAAATCAGAGGTGGTCCTGGGTGGCCACCGGCCACTTTTATATATTTAGGGCCATTTTCGGGGCCGCACTATGTAAAAATGTTTGATTTTGTTATTTTACACCCAAACCTAGTCATGTTTGGTATCAAATTGAAGGTCTTGATGAGAGGAATACAAATATAACAATTTTATGCAAAAAACGATGGTTTGATAATTAGTTTGTATTTTTACATGAATGAAATCGGAGGTCTAATCGTGGGTCCCATACTAGTAGTCTAATAATATCCTTTATTTTCTTTCAGATGGCAGATAAGAAGACCAGATTAGCAAGTGCCATTTTTGGTCTTGGCAATGCTTTTACAGAAGCAGATGGTACATTGACAGGAGTCCGCCTCCCAACTTGCCGGCAGGTTCTTCGATGCGTGATGTGGTACATCCAGAAAGAAATATGTGAAGGCAAACAAACTCAGCCACTGAAATGGAAATCTGCCAGCATCGTCCTTATCCAGCTGAAAAAATTCTACACTAAAGCAAATATTCCTATGCTTTCAGACCATCAATGCTGCAAACTAATACTTGACCTTCTTAATGACAATAACAAATTGCGTCAAATACCTGTTTCTCGCCGAGAATCTCCAAGCACTTTGGCTAAGTTGCAAACCATGAATGAACGTCTTGATAAGACCTTTGGTGTATGGACAAAAGATGCAATGACAAACATTAAGAATGAGGAAGATAGAGTATTTTTAGAGTCAATGAAATCTGACAGAGTAGCCTCATTTGGTGGTGTTGACAAGAAGAAAGTTGATAAAGATCATAGAAAAGAAAAACGCCTCTTAGCGGAAGCTTCAAGACGAGAACGTCATGAATCATCCAGTGTACAAGAGATGACAATTAGTTCTGTATGCTCTGATGATAGTGACTCTGCAGATAGCTTGGAAGAAACTGAAGAAGAGGCGATTCCAGAGTTTCAAAGGAAGCGTAGTCACCACAGATCAACATATGCAGGTACATCTGCCTTTATTCCTCATGATATTCTGAAAAGACATTCAGTTGTGTCTGTTGCTACTCGACTAAACATAACTCCTGTTCAACAGGTTGCGCTCACCAAAGCTGTAATTCAAGAAGCAGGAGGTGATCCACGTCGTGTGGCCAAGTCGTACTCAACTGCTGATAAGGCTCGACGATCAATAACAAGTGCTATCGCCAAAGATATTCAAGAAAATTGGATCGCTCCAACAGCTGCAACACTTCACTGGGATGGCAAGCAGATACCAACGCTCACAAACAAGAATGTCAAGGAAGAAAGATTGCCAGTGTTGGTTGGGAATGCCACTGATGTAAAGCTACTGGGGGTGGCTAGATATCCTCCTGGAAGTGATAGGTCATCAGGTGACATCATTGCCGAGCACACTTACACGTATCTACATTCATGGAAGTGCAAACAATCAGTTGTCAACTTATGTTTTGACACAACAGCATCAAACACTGGACACGTTACAGCTGCCTGTGTTACCATTCAATCAAAACTGGACCGTGCTCTTCTGTGGTGTGCATGTCGCCATCATGTTGGAGAGGTAATCCTGGATCATGTGTTTGACGTTCTCAAAATTGAGGCATCAAAGTCTCCAGAAGTATCTTTGTTCCAAAAATTCCAGAAGAATTGGGAACGCATATCGCATGCAAAGAATGAAAGTTTAACCAAAATTGACATTTCCATGTACAATGACTATGCACAACAGCTGCTTTTATCCTGCAAAAACAAGGTTTTAAGCACAATCCGCACAAGCGCTTCATACTGTAGGGAAGACTACAAGGAAATGGCACAACTCTGCCAGGTAGTCCTCGATGATGATGTCACAAAACAAGGAACACTCCACAGACCAGGGGCCATGCATAAAGCAAGGTGGATGTCAAAGATTCTTTATTCCATCAAAATATGCCTACTTGAAGAGCAAATTTCTCTACTACCTCGAGGAACTGTAACAACACAACATCAACAGAAAAAACTGAAGGAGTTTGTTGTTTTTGTTGTTTATATTTATTGTGATTGGTGGCTTATATGTCAGTCTGCTTCAAATGCCCCATGGTTTGATTTGTGCTTTTACAAGACTCTGCTCAACTATAAAGCTGTCAACTCAACCATTTCAGTCAGCGCTGTGAAAGCCTTTGATAGACATTTGTGGTATTTAACCCCAGAACTGGTTGTTTTGGCACTGTTCAGCAATGCAATTCCTCAAAAGGATCGTCGTGCCCTTGCAGATGTGTTACTGGCCATACAACCAGATGAAATGCCAAGCACTCCAAAACACCACTACGGTTCTGGATATGGCAAACCGTCATTTCCAAAAATTACAGAAGCGACAACCCTGGCTGATCTTGTGAACGAGGACTCGTGGTTTACAGTAAACCTTCTTCACCTAGATATGACCTTCCTAACAGAGGATGTTGACACTTGGCAGAACAATGAGCACTTCAAGGCAGCCAAGTCCATTGTGGATGGGCTTAATGTTGTGAATGACCCTGCGGAGAGAGCAGTAAAGCTCGCAACTGATTTTGTCTCAACTGCAAGAAGAGAAGACCACTTCCAAAATCTTCTTCAAGTGGTTGAATGTGACCGCAAAGCGAGGCCAAATTTGCGGAAACGAGCAAAGTTGGAGTAGTGACATTGGCGTTGTGCTTAATACATTTTCAAACTTTTAATCAATGAAAGTACAATACTACAACACTGTACTACAACTTTGTAATATGAAGAACGATTTTGGTTAATTTTACATTGACATGTAAGGTTGTTTTAACTGTTTGATATTAGGCATTTAGTAAAAGTAGGACTTTACTTTTGTATATAGGTATAATGGTTCATTTTACATTATCTTGTAGTTAATTTTACATTATCTTGTAAAGTAGTTTAGCTGTGGCCCTAAATGGCCCTAAATATATATAAATATATAAAAGTGGCCGGTGGCCACCCAGGACCACCTCTGATTTCATCTATTTTTTGCATACATACTTCTACCAACAAGTGTAACATTTGAGGGAATAGACATTAAAATACAACAACTTTTTGAAAATCATGGGGCGTTTGATGCACCCTAATATATATATATACATAGTATATATATATATACAGTATATATATATATATATATATATACTAGCTGAGGTACCCGGCTTCGCCCGGGTTGAATAAGAATAATACAAATATATGATGAAAAAGAACATGTATATTTTAGAGCAATATCACAGTACATTTCCTTCATGACGTTTTGTCAATTTTCAATTTCTCAAAACCTCTTTGTATACAACATTTCTGGTTTTCTTACTTGGTGCCAAGACATAAAGATTGCTTGGTTTTCCAACCCTCGAGCAGCCCATGTACAGCTGGCCATGGGAAGTACCCGGCATTGCCGGGCGGGGGAAGGGAGGGGAGGAGGAAGAGGGGGGGAGGGGTGAAGAGGGGGGGAGGGGTGAAGAGGGGGGGAGGGGAGAGAAGAGGAGGGAGGGGGGGAGGGGAGAAGAGAAGAGGAGGGAGGGAGGGGGGGAGGGGAGAAGAGGAGGGAGGGGGAGGAGGAGAGGGAGAGGGGGAGGAGGAGGGGGAGGGGGGAGGAGAGGGAGGGGAAGGGGGGTGGAGGGGGAGGGGGGTGGAGGGGGGAGGGGGGTGGAGGGGGAGGGGGGTGGAGGGGGAGGGGGGTGGAGGGGGAGTGGAGGGGGAGGGGGAGTGGAGTGGAGGGGGCGGGGGGGTGGAGGGGGGAACGGCTAGCTTGGCAAGCGATAGCAGGCTTTTTTACTTTTATTTTTACCTCAATGAGGGCTATATATATAGTCCGTGCTTGGAGCCTTCAAGTTCATCATAAAGTTTTTTTAATGAAAAATAATGCAAATGTATAACAATCCACCAATGCAAGTTCAGAAATGAATGCAGATCCTTTACTTTGCGATACAAATGCAATTCCCGCCATTTCCACTCACGATCGAGGCCTCCACAGTGACCGCGCCTCTTCTTCCTCCTACAACTTCGTCTCACTTCTTTCACTCAAAATGCACGAAATTCTGCCGCATGAAATTATGTAGAGGCCTCGTCGGGGGGGATATAAGGTAGATAAGGAAGGCGTTGTAACAGAAGATTCAAAATAAAAGTGGCAGAACATAAGGAAATGGGAGCTATTCTGGACCCACAGCCAAACCCAACAAACCATTGCAATACACCCCGAACGTCTAGCGCCGCCACAAACTACACCAAGGAATTGCTTGTTTTCTTGTGACGTCATCGGAGCACGAGCGCAGGGCACCCTGGGACACCTCGGCCATTTTGATACCATCTCGAACAACGTCGTCAGCGGATTCACATTAAATAGTTTTTGTTCACGACCAGTCATGCCAATTTGCGGCGTATTTCGTTGTTCAAACAGGCCAGGCGTTAGGCCAGGAGTCAAGTTTTACAAAACGCCCAAACTTCTACTGAATCAGGGTGAGGAAACAAGAAATTTAAGTGAAGAGAGGCGGTGTTTGTGGAAGGCTGCCATCAATCGCAGTGACATCCAAACAGAATCACAGTGGGATCGCACACCTGTCTGCTCCGAGCATTTTGTTAACAGTAAGTAAGAACATGTTTCATTGTATAACCATACAATTACTATAATCATTAATGATATTGAATACAATACATACATTTGAACAAATGGAGGGCACTTAATCAATCAGGTCCATAACATTAACACAAGCAGCTTTAAAAAATACATGTTTGTTTAATATATTAATACCTTGGATCGAATCAAGTGGACGTCATTCAGTTCTTTGTGTAGGATTTGTCGCACCCATCCATCTTGGTACAACCTGTATGCCTCGAGGGATTTATACTTCTTCAACTCATCTTTGGTATAGGCCGATTTGCTGAACAACAGGTAGTTGATCACGTCGATGTGGGTCACCTGAGGCCACTTGCTCACATTCTTCTCAAATTGATCATTTGATAGACCATAAGGGTCACACCCAATGACAGAAATCTTCTCTTTGTAACGAACAAGAACGTCCGGGGGGAGCGTCTCTTGGTAGCCAAGGTTGGCACTCGCACTGCTAGCCATACTCAAGCCTGGATCTACCGTATCCTTACGTACACTCCAAGTCTGTTCTACAGGTAGTTGGTTGCAGGGTGACCCACTGCCCAGGTGTTCACCAGTTCACTGGTCCATGGCAAACTTAAACCGAATGTTCTGTGTTTGTTGGGCAACAATACGTAATATAAACTAGATGGCACCACACTCCACATGAACGTGACAAAACAAACAAAATTACTTTATAAAACAGACTTTTTGCGATCCGCATTCACCATAAACCAACGCAACAAATCAATATCAGCGCACACAGACAGATTAGCTTGGGTTGGGTATCAAAATGGCCGCCGCGCAATGCGAGATGGGTAATTTGTGACGTCAGTGAAAACAAAGGATTGCAGCTGGTGCGGTTTTTTAAAACCATTGATATTAAAATAAAACGTACACTGTACTGACTGTACACTGGGACGTACACTGGGATTTTATGCTGATTCCGAATCTGTGTCTAAAACTTTTCTCCGATGTGTAGTTCTTGAGTTAATAAGCGGACATCCAGACAGACACAGACACACACACACACACACACACAGACACTCCTTAATATATATAGATTAGATATATATATATATTGTTGCGAATATGGAATTTGGCCTCCATATCCGCTTGTAAATATTCCCCTATTTTCTCCAATACTCCCCAACTTTCCCCAATCCCCCATTCCCTAGTCCCATTGCATGTAAATAACAATCAGTAGAGCCGACCTTCCCCTTATTCCCCCATTAAATGTCGTGCCCAGGTCCACCGCACCACACGTAGACAACTTTCGGACATCTTCCTAGTTATTCTTAGTCTATGTCAGTTAAGGCCTCGTTTCCATTAATTATGACTCTTCGTTGCACCAGAATGTGATTATATGGCATCAGTAGTGAGTTTAGGACCTTTCCCATACCTCCTCCCATCTTCTTCCCCGTCTACAACAACAGAGGGGCACGGCGCTGCGCGGGGGGGAGTGTGCGTCCTCCCACCGGCTCGGTTCGCCGCCATCGACAATGCGCTCCAGACGATGCGCTCCAGACCATGCGCTCCACGGGGTTACCACGAAGGGGCTCCTTGTCAGCTCCTCGTCAAGGGCGGAGCCTGGTAAACCCCCCCGCACGCACCCAATGAGAAGCAACGTGCCGATTCCACGAGGCGGAGCTAACGAGCCGAGGGCGTGTCACTCCCCGCCGGATATACGCGGCCACGTAGCGGACGTGACGTCAGATGCGCCCCCAGCTGGAGAAAGAACGTTGCCTTGCCTACGACCGCTGAGAGGAAGAGAACCCGCCTGAGAAAGAACGTCACCTCTGAGCGCTGCGACGAGACCTCCCCGCATCTCTGGACCGGACCGGGTCGATTCTAACCTTTGAGCACAGGTGCACCTGGAGCCATCGCTACCCGCCTGTCCTTTCCATCAACCCCCGTGTGAGTCAGCCGTTGTCCCGTTTGCCTGTCGTCTGTTGGGGAATAATATAAGATTGTGTCTAAGTGCTTGTCTTTCTATGTTGTACCTCTAGCCCCTGTAATCTAACCTTTTCCGTAACGAATATAATCTCCTCCGGAGGTCTTGAGAACCGTATCCCTGGTGTCGTCATTTTATAACCCAGCCGGGTGTCTTCTTTTTCTTATTGAGCCAGCGTGGCGCGGCTTCGTCAACGTCGAGTATAATCGGTAACTTGTGCAGACGTGGTCATACCAAAACCGCTCGGTAAACTAACATCTAAGCCACGTCTGTAACAATTGGTTGTCAGGAGTTGGATTCGAACCTGGGACTAAATTTATTTAGCCCAAATTTTGGACACCAATTGTGTTAGTACTGTAACAATTGGTTGTCGAGGAGTGAGATTCGGACCCGGGACTAAATTAGTTAGGCCCAAATTTTGGGAGGGAAAATCGAGCCGGAGCGCGTACGGCGCTCGACCAAATCGATCCGGAGCGCGGTCCCGCGGTTACTGCGCTCGACGAAATTATAACGGCGAAATTTCGAATTTGTGTTACGAAACTCGAATTTTGAAAGTCGCGCCATGGCGGATCAAGACGGCTGGGGTCCGGTAGGGGAGAGTGAAGCAGGGTCGGTCCAGGACCAAATTGAGGGACATGAGGGACATGAGGAGAGCGAAACAGCGAGGGTAGCAGGCACGCAAAATGGCGCCTCGCAAGAGCGCGCGGTAGCCGAGCCCGCTGTATCAACGGGCTTTAACATGCAGCCGATTGACATACAGGCCCTCATTGCGCAGCTACAGGCAGCTGTACAGATGAGTATGGGGAGCCAAATTGAGCGATTGGGTGAGCGGTTGGGGAACCGGATGGATGCTCAGGGTGAGCAATTGTGGGTAATGAGGGACGAAGCGAGGGGTACCAGTGAGGGATTAGACAATAATTTTAAGGGATTAGACAATAATTTTAAGGGATTAGACATGAAATTTGGGAAATTAGACGATAGATTAGGGGAAATACAGGAGGGGTTAACGGGGGTAGAAAACAGAATGGCCGCTCAAGAGAATCAAATGGAAGGGATGCAAAAGGGGTTAGAGGGGGTAGAAAATAGAATGGCTGCCCAGGAGAATCAGATAGAGGGAGTGAAAAATGGGTTAGAGGGGTTAGAAAACAGTATGGAAGGCAAATTGAGGGACATGAGGGACCAAGCGGAAAGGGAAGTTAACCAAATGGGGCAGCAGATAGAGGGGGTCAGAATGGGGGTAGAAACCAAACTGGATGCTCACAGGGAGGAAATGGAGCAGATGAGGGTGGCATCTGGGCAGGAGATGCAAGTGATGGGAGAGGAGATCAGAAGAGGAGTGAGTGAGGAGGTCGGAGGAGTGCGCGAGGAGGTGAGGCACTGTAAGGAGCACATGGAGAAGGAGGTGAGAAAGGGGACTGTAAAGTTACAGGGGGGCATAGAGGTCCTGACGCAGGAGGTGGAACAGCTGACGGAGGGACAAAAAGGACTAACGGAGCAGGTTCAAAGGAACACTGCGGTATTAGGAGGTTTAAAAGCGACACAAAACGACATAAAAAACGACTTGATAGCGACAAAGAGGGAATGTCAGATGGTACGTGAGGGACTGACAACGAGGTTGGACGAGGTGATAGAGGTAATGGAGACGAAGGACCGGCAGGTGAGGACGCACATGGAAACGGTCAAGGTAGCCTTGGAGGACGAGCTTGAGGAGACGTACCGGGGAATAAAAGAGGTGAGGCACAAATTAGAAGAAGTGGAAGAAGGGGTGAGCGAAATTAAGAAGCGACGGAGAGGGGATAACAAAGAGATAAAAGAGGAGATAAAAGAATTGGTCCAAAGTCTGTGTTTGGATCGTGATGTGCTCATTAACCGGATGAGGGATTCGCAGGTGATGGAGGAGAAGCGAAGAGGAAGAGGACCCGGTGTAAGTGGTGACCAATATGGTCGTGCGTATGATGCGCCAGGGGATTTAAGAAGCTTGGGGATTGGTTTGGATCCGGGTGTTCGTGAAAGGCCGTTGGTGAGGTGTGTGACAGGTCTGGTGTGCGAAAAAGGAGGTGTGCGAGAAAGTCCGACTCTGGGGTGTGTGAGGAAAAAGTGTGTGCCAAGGAGTGAGTGTGCTGGCGAGAGTGAGTCGGTCGTAGCGCGTGTGCGAGGGAGCACGTGGAAGCGCGGGGTGGTGAGTGTTACAGAGGGTGTGACGGGAGAGTGTGCGCAAGAGTGTGCGCGAGAAAGGTGTGTGACGGACAGGTGCATGAGGAAAGAGTGCGCTGTCAGAAGTAAGGAAGAGTGTCCACCTGTGGTGAGTGTTACAGAGGGTGTAACGGGAGAGTGTGCGCGAGAAAGGTGTGTGACGGACAGGTGCATGAGGAAAGAGTGCGCTGTCAGAAGTAAGGAAGAGTGTCCACCTGTGGTGAGTGTTACAGAGGGTGTAACGGGAGAGTGTGCGCGAGAAAGGTGTGTGACGGACAGGTGCATGGGGAAAGAGTGTGCTGTCAAGAGTAAGGGTGAGTGCGTTGTCACGAGTGGAGGTGAAAGTAGTGAGAGTGACATGGAGCGTGAGTTAGTTGTGACAGGTGAGCGAGGATGTACACCTGGGATGGAAGGATGCACACCTGGAATGGTAGAGCGTGAGTGGGAATGCACGCTGGAGTTGGTGGTGAGGCACGTGGTTGGGTGTGCGAATGAGAGCACACCTGTGATTGTCACAGAGGAGGTGACCGAGGAGGGGGCGCGAAGAGGTGTATTGGTGAGGTGTGCGAGCGACGAATGTGTGCCAAAGTGTTCGGAGGTCAGGTGTGTGACCAAGGCTGTGAGTGGAATGAGTGTACCTGGGTGTGTAAGGAAAGGTACGAGGAGCATGGGCACGGCTGGATGTGTGAGCAAGGAACGGGCTGCGGGATGTAAGCATGCAGGTGAAGCATCGACGTTAGACGGGGTAGAGTTTAGAACGACTTATAGCCGAATCGGGCCCTCGGTGCGTGCCGGGCCTCGCTTTGAACGGCCGCGTCCGTGCTCCACTAGGCGGAGCGGGCAGCCCGATAGAAAGGGTCGTCATGGCGACCACTTTTTGTTGAGGCAGTCCGGCAGGTCGAGATCGGGACATTGGGTGGCTCCGTGCCGAGATGGTGCGAGGGATCTCGGCACGGGTAAGCCCCCATCCCTGCACCGAATGCCGGACGCATCCAGCCGCTGGCACAGAACAACCCGCATTCATGGCTTGGCTTTACGAAGCCGGGCTTTGGACAGGAATTGGCGCACCGAGAGGTATTAGTGAGTAGACTGGGTGATGAGGTTAGTGTTTTGGACCCAAAATTAGAGAAAAACAAAATTTGATGATTGGCAAAGGATTGGCAGAGTGATGATTGGTAATGGTACAGTGATTGGCAGATGATTGGCAAATTTTTAATTTGTTGAAATTTGATGTGCAAAATTGAAATTGATAGTGAGAGACCCCCGATGTGGTGGGATGGCATCCCTGCCACCCTTCCCATGTGGGGGCAAAGGAGCAATAGTTTATGGGGTGTATGGCAGTGAAAACTAGCCCGGGTGGGTTAGGTTATATCAATAGGGCCCTAGAAGATGACAGTAGGTAACGTTAAGTTTAGTTAGTGACTGATACCTGTAGTGGGGACGCAGGTAGATTAGTATGGATGATAATGACGTGGGAGCGCAATAGTTTAAAGGGACGACTGGGAAGCGCAAGTTTCAGAAGGGAGTAGTTAGCTGAGATGATGCTGTGTGTGTGAGAATTGAACAGGTGTGATTGCACAGGTGTGCAACTGGACAGGTGTGTGGAGCAGTGTATGAGTAGTGAGTGTTGTGGATCAGCGCGAATGCGCTTGGGGAGAGAAGGGTGCCGGTGGCACCAGGTGTGAGAGCACAGGTGTGCAAGTACAGGTGTGTGGAGAAAGTTGGAGTAAGTGGTACGGAGTGGTGTGCATGGTGTGAAGGTGTGGATGGGGGAAGAGTGGACCCCCATCACGGATACCCGGGGCGGGTAGTGTAAGTGTTAGGTAGAGGGTGCAGGTAAATTGTGGTTGGATATTGGCATCTGTGGTGCGGTTGCAGAATGGTGTTGTGAATGGGTGCATTAGTGTTGTGGAAATGGCTGGGCGTGTAGCCTGTTAGTGTGTGTAGTTGGTTGAGCACTCCACCACTGTGAGGATGTCGGCCAGGTGAGGCCGCAGGTGGGCTCTGGGAGCCGGTAGAGTTGTGGATGGGGCCCGAGGATCCGGAGGACGGACCCGGGTAGCCCAGTGCCAGAGAGGGCACCGAGTGGGGAGAGTGCCAGAGGGCCTTCCCCAGGTAGTAGGTTAGGGCAAGGAGCAGGTAAGCTCGGAGGCAACTGCAGTGGTGGAGGTGTGCAGGTGGGTAGACCCACTGGGAGAGGTACACGCCACAGCCCAGAAATTGTGCGAGGGCACCGGGAGATGAATCGGGGGAGTGAGACCCCAAATTGAAGCGCACCACAGTTTGGCCAATGGGAATTGGTTTTTAGAACCCATAGTGTAAGGGGGCCAATGGTTTGGCCGGAGAAAGACCCCGGGTAGTGTAAAGTTGTTAGTCATTTAGGAAATAGTTAGGATTGATGAACCTGTCGCACCATACGCAGCCACTTACCTGTGGTGATGATGACTCCACACCTGTGTTTTCTTTGTTTTGTTGCAGGAAATGAGATTGTGAGGATTTGTGAGACGCATCACGACGTGGATGAGACATTGGGGTGATTCCATCTCTCCCTCCCTAGGAGGGACTGATGATGAATTGGTAATGGCAAATTTTGATGTGCAGTTGGAGATGGCAAATTTGATTGGTTAGGAGGGAGAGAAGACGAATTTGGTTTATGGGAGGAACGGGGAAGACAGTAGGGATGTTTGTTGATTTGTAAAGTAGATGTTTATGGGTAGTGTTGTGTTTTGTGGATACAGTAAGGGGTAAGGGAGGGGCCATGTAGGTTACCTGGTGGGGGGGGGGGGCGTACGATAGGAACGTACCTGTCTCACCTGGTTCCCATGTGCCCCCAGTGTGCATCACCTTACATTGCGTGCACTTTTGCGCCCTTACCACCTTACTCACTTGTCTGCTTCTTTTGTCTCCCACCTCCGAGGATCTGGCTTTGGGGTAGAGAGAGAGGAGAGAGAGGTGCTGGCTGCGCAGTTGTGGGCCTGCACTTTCGCTGTTTGCTGCCGGGATCGATACACCATATGGACCGCAATGTTTGTGGCCACCCACAATGGACCGCAGTTCGGTTGCGGCCAAGCACCACCCGGGGATGGACCTATGGGTCAACGTGGCACCTATGCCATAAAGGTGAACCACTGTTAATTAACACCACTGAAGGCCACACGAAGAGCAAGAGACACCTGCAGGGTTAGGGGTTGTCGAATTTATTTTTATTCCAATGAACAATGGTGACTGCACCGATTGGTGGTGGGGTGGTGCTTTTGATGCTCGGGAAGGGTGCTCTGCACGTTATTAAAGGCCGTCGGCCACAGAGCACTCGTGGGTTGGTGTATCGATGCTGGCAAGCGCGCTCTCTCTATGCATAACATCTGCATGTGTTCCTCCAAAAACAGGTCCTGGATCGTAGTGTAGATATCAGCGTAATCTTGTAAATAATGCTCCCTACCGGCTGTATGTGTAGTTTGCGAATTCTTTCCGGATTCGGTTATCCTGTGGGTGTGTTTCTGTGAGGAGAAGGGTGCAACGTCGCAGGGGGACATATTTACTCATTTGTGAATATCTGTAAAACTGTCGCACTCAGGGTAGAGTTAATAGTAGAGGGAACTACATTGCATGCCACACTAAAGTAGGTAAAAATTTATCGGGTCGGGACGCCCCGAGGGTAGAGAAGGGTGCAATGTTGCGAATATGGAATTTGGCCTCCATATCCGCTTGTAAATATTCCCCTATTTTCTCCAATACTCCCCAACTTTCCCCAATCCCCCATTCCCTAGTCCCATTGCATGTAAATAACAATCAGTAGAGCCGACCTTCCCCTTATTCCCCCATTAAATGTCGTGCCCAGGTCCACCGCACCACACGTAGACAACTTTCGGACATCTTCCTAGTTATTCTTAGTCTATGTCAGTTAAGGCCTCGTTTCCATTAATTATGACTCTTCGTTGCACCAGAATGTGATTATATGGCATCAGTAGTGAGTTTAGGACCTTTCCCATACCTCCTCCCATCTTCTTCCCCGTCTACAACAACAGAGGGGCACGGCGCTGCGCGGGGGGGAGTGTGCGTCCTCCCACCGGCTCGGTTCGCCGCCATCGACAATGCGCTCCAGACGATGCGCTCCAGACCATGCGCTCCACGGGGTTACCACGAAGGGGCTCCTTGTCAGCTCCTCGTCAAGGGCGGAGCCTGGTAAACCCCCCCGCACGCACCCAATGAGAAGCAACGTGCCGATTCCACGAGGCGGAGCTAACGAGCCGAGGGCGTGTCACTCCCCGCCGGATATACGCGGCCACGTAGCGGACGTGACGTCAGATGCGCCCCCAGCTGGAGAAAGAACGTTGCCTTGCCTACGACCGCTGAGAGGAAGAGAACCCGCCTGAGAAAGAACGTCACCTCTGAGCGCTGCGACGAGACCTCCCCGCATCTCTGGACCGGACCGGGTCGATTCTAACCTTTGAGCACAGGTGCACCTGGAGCCATCGCTACCCGCCTGTCCTTTCCATCAACCCCCGTGTGAGTCAGCCGTTGTCCCGTTTGCCTGTCGTCTGTTGGGGAATAATATAAGATTGTGTCTAAGTGCTTGTCTTTCTATGTTGTACCTCTAGCCCCTGTAATCTAACCTTTTCCGTAACGAATATAATCTCCTCCGGAGGTCTTGAGAACCGTATCCCTGGTGTCGTCATTTTATAACCCAGCCGGGTGTCTTCTTTTTCTTATTGAGCCAGCGTGGCGCGGCTTCGTCAACGTCGAGTATAATCGGTAACTTGTGCAGACGTGGTCATACCAAAACCGCTCGGTAAACTAACATCTAAGCCACGTCTGTAACAATATATATATATATATATATATATATATATATATATATATATATATATATATATATATATATATATATATATATATATATATATATATATATAAAACCACCTTTAGAGGCCATTTTTCCCCGCAAGCAGGGGTTGGCCTTTTTCGGGAACTGTGGTTGTTGTTGTTTTTCGGTCCCCTTTTTGAAGCAATGTTTTACGGCCGGATGCCCTTCCTGACGCCAACCCTTTTTGCCGCCTTTAACGACAAGCAGGGAATTACCAGTGAACTGGTACTCAATTTGCCGACCTCGGAAGGATGACAGGCTGAGTCAACCCCTCTGGCGTTAATTCAGCGATTGACCGGGATTCGAACCCAGGATC
>NC_136262.1:173540865-173626176 GCF_964187855.1 Myxine glutinosa
ATTGGTACGACTGATCAACACTGCACATTGCTGATTGGTACGACTGATTGACACTGCACATTGCTGATTGGTACGACTGATTGACACTGCACATTGCTGATTGGTACGACTGATTGACACTGCACATTGCTGATTGGTATGACTGATCAACACTGCACATTGCTGATTGGTACGACTGATCAACACTGCACATTGCTGATTGGTACGACTGATCAACACTGCACATTGCTGATTGGTACGACTGATTGACACTGCACATTGCTGATTGGTACGACTGATTGACACTGCACTTTGCTGATTGGTATGCATGATTGACACTGCACTTTGCTGATTGGTATGACTGATCGACACTGCACATTGCTGATTGGTACGACTGATTGACACTGCACATTGCTGATTGGTACGACTGATTGACACTGCACATTGCTGATTGGTATGACTGATTGACACTGCACTTTGCTGATTGGTATGACTGATTGACACTGCACTTTGCTGATTGGTATGCATGATTGACACTGCACTTTGCTGATTGGTACGACTGATCAACACTGCACATTGCTGATTGGTACGACTGATCAACACTGCACATTGCTGATTGGTATGACTGATCAACACTGCACATTGCTGATTGGTATGACTGATTGACACTGCACATTGCTGATTGGTATGACTGATTGACACTGCACAATGCTGATTGGTACGACTGATTGACACTGCACATTGCTGATTGGTACGACTGATTGACACTGCACATTGCTGATTGGTACGACTGATTGACACTGCACTTTGCTGATTGGTATGACTGATTGACACTGCACATTGCTGATTGGTATGACTGATTGACACTGCACTTTGCTGATTGGTATGACTGATTGACACTGCACTTTGCTGATTGGTATGACTGATTGACACTGCACTTTGCTGATTGGTATGACTGATCGACACTGCACATTGCTGATTGGTATGACTGAGACTGATCAACGCTGCACATTGCTGATTGGTACGACTGATCAACACTGCACATTGCTGATTGGTACGACTGATCAACACTGCACATTGCTGATTGGTTTGACTGATTGGCACTTCACATTGCTGATTGGTATGACTGATCGACACTGCGCTTTGCTGATTGGTATGACTGATCGACACTGCACATTGCTGATTGGTATGACTGAGACTGATCGACGCTGCACATTGCTGATTGGTACGACTGATCAACACTGCACATTGCTGATTGGTACGACTGATCAACACTGCACATTGCTGATTGGTATGACTGATTGACACTGCACATTGCTGATTAGTATGACTGATTGACACTGCGCTTTGCTGATTGGTATGACTGATTGACACTGCACTTTGCTGATTGGTATGACTGATTGACACTGCACATTGCTGATTGGTATGACTGGTTGACACTGCACATTGCTGATTGGTATGACTGATTGACACTGCACATTGGTGATTGATATGACTGATTGACACTGCACATTGCTGATTGGTATGACTGATTGACACTGCACATTGCTGATTGGTATGACTGATTGACACAGCACATTGCTGATTGGTATGACTGATTGACACTGCACATTGCTGATTGGTATGACTGATTGACACTGCACATTGCTGATTGGTATGACAGATCGACCCTGTACATTGCTGATTGGTATGACTGATTGACACTGCACATTGCTGATTGGTATGACTGAGTGACACTGCACATTGCTGATTGGTATGACTGATTGACACTGCGCTTTGCTGATTGGTATGACTGATTGACACTGCACTTTGCTGATTGGTATGACTGATTGACACTGCGCTTTGCTGATTGGTACGACTGATTGACACTGCGCTTTTCTGATTGGTATGACTGATTGACACTGCGCTTTGCTGATTGGTATGACTGATTGACACTGCGCTTTTCTGATTGGTATGATTGATCGACACTGCACTTTGCTGATTGGTATGACTGATTGACACTGAGCTTTGCTGATTGGTATGACTGATCGACACTGCGCTTTGCTGATTGGTATGACTGATCGATACTACACTTTGCTGATTGGTATGACTGATCGACACTGCACTTTGCTGATTGGTATGACTGATTGACACTGCACATTGCTGATTGGTATGACTGGTTGACACTGCACATTGCTGATTGGTATGACTGATCGACACTGCACATTGCTGATTGGTATGACTGATTGACACTGCACATTGCTGATTGGTATGACTGATTGACACTGCACATTGCTGATTGGTATGACTGACACTGCACATTGCTGATTGGTATGACTGATCGACACTGTACATTGCTGATTGGTATGACTGATTGACACTGCACATTGCTGATTGGTATGACTGATTGACACTGCGCTTTGCTGATTGGTATGACTGATTGACACTGCACTTTGCTGATTGGTACGACTGATTGACACTGCGCTTTTCTGATTGGTACGACTGATCGACACTGCGATTTGCTGATTGGTATGATTAATCGACACTGCGCTTTGCTGATTGGTATGACTGATTGACACTGCGCTTTGCTGATTGGTATGACTGATTGACACTGCGCTTTGCTGATTGGTATGACTGATTGACACTGCGCTTTTCTGATTGGTATGACTGATCGACACTGTGATTTGCTGATTGGTATGACTGATTGACACTGCACATTGCTGATTGGTATGACTGATCGACACTGCGCTTTGCTGATTGGTATGACTGATCGACACTGCACTTTGCTGATTGGTATGACTGATCGACACTGCGCTTTGTCGATTGGTATGACTGATCGACACTGCGCTTTGTCGATTGGTCGCTTGGGGTTGTTATTAACTCTGGAATATCCCTCCTTCCCCTTAATGACCTCGGCACATGCCAGCTAAGAATGGGGCTGTCGTTCAATAAATAGCAAATTTCTCCTCACGGTTTTTTTTTTAATTCCCATGTTTTCACTTACACATGAATGAGAGAACATAATAATTGTGAATTTGCACCTACAGATGTTGGTCTTTCTTTTTTCCACTGTTGGAGGCCATGGCTGTTTTGTAATAATTTGTTTCCTCATACTAAACAGGTTCATGTATTTTTTTTCTTTGGCAGGTTACTGCTTCAATTTTCTCCAAAGAAGCACAACAGCCTTTGGACACCAGCACGATCCCACGAGCCAATGGCCGGAGTAGAATCTCGGCACCTTCTGAGATGCAATGCACCACCAACACGTGTTGTGGTCCATTATCAGATCTCCACTGTCCCCACCACCCAGCAGCTCCAGACCGGCAGTCTGGGGCGGAAAAGAATAGGACTGTGATGGGGCGAGGGAGCAACAATGATAACCTGGCCATGATGGAGATCGCAGCAGTGTTGGTTGAGGTGGAACATCTGGGCTCTGAAGTTTTACAGTTTCATGGAATACGAAGCAGCAGAGAGTTTGCACATCTTGAGGAGCTCCTCACAAAGCAGATGTTGAGGCTGGACTCTATCGAGACGGGTGGGCAAGCAGACATCCGACAACGGCGTCGCACAGTGGTGTGTCAAGTACAGAGCTTGCTTGACTGCCTCGAGTGTCATGCCAGGAAGTAACATACAGTACTTCATTTTTGCTTTTTTTTTTTTTTTTTTTCTTCATCTTCGGTCATTAAATAGGCAAGTACAGATATTTAATCGTTTTGAGTAGGTTATCACGATCGGTTTTGGGTTCCAAAGAAGTTGGTATATACACATGGAAAAAAAGAAAAATTAACGGCGCCTCCCAAACAGTACTATTTGCGGTAAAAGATAAATAATAAATAAAAGAAATTTAAAATGAAATTAATTTAATTTTCAGCGTAAATGAAAGAACCCTCAATGTATAGACTGTACTCTCCATTCATTACCAGACCAAGGCAATTTTACATACCCAGCGTGTACAGCATGGTAGGGGTGTCAACTTGAAAACACACTTTCACCTGATCAATGTTTGTAGAAGGTGAAGATGATGTTGTTTATGGTACTTCCATTGGTGGACTGTTACTATGGCCCGTATAAACCATAGTGATGGCCAAAGATGGCAAATTATTGGGATGGCCTGCAGTGATATTGCATATCAGCACATTGGTCCACAAACATCAAGAAACTTCTCCTTTTGCCTTTATAAGGGGTGAGATTCAATGGCACCAAGCTTCTGCCCTGCCTTGTCCACGATACTCCTCCACCTCCCTCTATCTTCAGCCAACTGTCTCCACTCTCCAACCACCTCCACCTTCCTGATATCCCTCTTTACACAATCCTCCCATCTCATCCAGGTTCTACCTCTTTTCATCTTGCTGCTTCAACCTATCTGCTCTCTTTGTCAATCTCCCTTCCCCCATCTGCATCAAGTGTCCAGCCCATTTCACCAATATCCCCATCAAGCTCATCTGCACACCAGTCTCCTCCCTCAGTTCAACCATCATCTTTCCATCCACCCTCTTCACTTCCACAATCCTCCCCCCCCCCCCCCCCCCCTCAGACAATCAAACCTATTTCCCTGCCTGACTCCTTCCCGTCTAACTTACCTGATATTGATTTATTTTCTCTGCTGCACGACCCACATCACCTCAGTCTTCACCCTTCCCATCGTCAGCCCATGTCTCTCAAATGCCTTCTCCCACTCCCCCAGTACTTCTTGTATCTCCCGCCTACTCTCCACCACAACAGCCAGACCGTCTGCATACAACATCCTCCCCAGAATACCCTACCTTGTTTACCAGCTCCAGCACCATGATAAATATGAGTAGGCTGAGAGAGCTTCCCCGCCTCAAACCGATGTTTACACTGAACTCCTCAGACATCCGAAGACCAACAAATCAATGACGTTATAGAGGCCTCAATCTGCATGACCCAGGGTGATCTATAATAATGATGCAGATCTGATCAGGCTTGTTGGGCATATTCTGTTTGCCACAAAGTGTCGCAGTGTAAATGGAATCTCCTTCAGATGTTTTCCACAAGAGCTGTCTGGAACTGGCTTCGTGCTGCAGGTTACAAATCCAGCAGACGGATAAAACACCATCAGCCCAGAACACAAGCCAGCCAGCTTGACAATGGGCTACGCACGTCGACACTGGAATCTTGCATCCAGGAGGAAGGTCTGTTAGTCTGATAGCCGATTCTCGTCCACGCGACTGATGGTTGAACTCGGCCTGTACACACAAGAACATTGGAGAGTCCATCCCGTTCTGTGCGGATCCTTTATGATATAGGGCTGCCTGTTAAGATTGTAAACTTGACGTCGTCACTGTGCAGGGTAACGTAACGGGCAAAAGTACCATAGGGACATTTTGGCATTGTGTTGTTGTTCCACATTTTGACAACCATCCGCTCCTCCCAAGACCCGTTTTCCTGGATGACAACGCCAGCTAGTCTCCACTATTTCCATGCAGTTACCAACTTCTTGTGAAACAATACCATCACATTGCCCTGTCCTGCTATTTTATATATATTATTTTGTATACATAGTCGAGGATCTTGGAGGAGCTAGTATTGTACACTGAACAGATCAGGACACAACAGGACACATGGAATAGTAAAGAGAGGGGGAAACACGAACAGCAGAGTTGAAGACCAAGATTGATGTTGAAGGGACTTAGACAACCCATGGGTGTAGAGAGGAATGGGAGGCAGGAGAGGATAAATGGGGTGGGCAAGGTGAATTCAGGAGGGAAAACTGAAGATTCGGAAGGAGGGGGCTTGGGGTGGGTTAACGAGGATAGAAAAGATCATGGTTTTGGATTGGGAATGATCTGAGATGGTGAGGCACTGTTGTCTTGAAGACTTGGAGGGAAGAATGAGAGAAGAGAATGTGGATGTTGGTTCCACTGGTGGGGGAAAAGAGGAACCAATAAGTGGATGTGAGTAGTGATCCTGGGTTGAGGTAGCTTCACCAGAATGGGGTTGATGGTTGACCATGTGTGCACTGCAGAAACCTTGGGGAGACAAAACATGGAAGGAACAGAGGATGCTGGACTCGGCTTCATCGTGGGAGATTTCAATAATCTTTAAGGCCTTGGTTTCCATGGCATCAATCTGAGCAAGATGTGAGGCAGGGGGATCATAGGGGAAAGCAGTACTCCATCATGTAAATCCAATAGAGCATGTTTGGGATATTCGTTAGTGTAGATTTAACAAAATGGACTCTACTGTGCAGACTGTCATAGTTGGAGGCTGCCTTGTACCAGGAATAGTGCCAACTCCCTTTGGATTCTCTATATTGGCTTCTTCAGGGGATGAGGAAGAGGTTTGCAACGGCCATTTGATTTCATGGTGCTTACACGCATTATTGACCTTTAGAGACATTCGTGCTGTTTGTGACATCATTGGATGTCATTATCCATGATGGTCATCCCTACATCACAGGTGATATTGCCAGCTGCCCTATTGTCAAGTCATTATGTTTTTGGTACTTGCGTAGCGAAAAGCGGGGGTTAAGCAATTTGTTTACTTTGTCTGTCTGTTCTTCTGTCTACCAACGTCAGTTTATGATTGAGGAAAAACTTCAATTCAATTGAATGTTATATTTTGATTTTGAATCGGAACACAAACCTGTAGTTTTGCAGTACTTTGTGTCTGGATGCACATGTGCAGAGAGGAGTGAGATAATATTTTTTACTTTGCCTGCCTGTGTGGCAGTGAAACAAAACTGAAAAATTATTCCAAACAGGAAACTTTGTTTTTAAGGATGTCATAAAGGACACAAACAACAAGAACAAAGAACTAATGTGACGTGTTAGATAAGGTGGTGTAAAAGATGGTGCATCGATGGCGGTAAACTTCTGAATTTTTTTTTATAACCTATAAAATCTTTTTATTTCAATTAAATTATATACTTGAACACTGTACAGTATAACACAAATCGCCTTCTTGATACTTTCAAAATTCCTCCGTTCAACTGTATAGACAAAATATTACGGCATTTTACATCATCTCAACCAAGCAAATTTGCCGCTCGCAGACCTCGTGGGGTAACGTGTTCGATGAACTCTCTAGTTTGAGAGTACAGACATCCTCATTTTGTGATTTAAAAAAAAAAAAACTAACAAGAAAACCTCTCGATCCGTCTCGTCATTTGTCGAACGTTGCATACTTTACCCATATATGGTTTTATTTTTGATAAACGTTATGGTTTCTGGACAATCGCTGTTAATTTTATGATCTAGGAAAACGCAGCCCATGTTTAACTTTTTCCATGCGTATATTTCTGAGAACGAAGCTAATAATTTGCATTGATAAGCAAAGGAAGTTGATGACTTTATAAGTCTGGTAAAACCAGCCTTGTCCTGCCTCTGCATTGAGTGGTTTTATGGCCAGAGGTATGGCTTGTGTTGTAAGATATCTGTTTACGTTTGTCATCTGCTATATGTAGTCACTTTGCAAAGCAGACTATAATACAGGTATTATTATTGGTGTATTTCACGTGTTGGTGTATTGCTTTTTATGTTTTCATGCTTTAATCAATGGAATGGCAGTGGACCTCAAACATGGTCAGCATTTGAACTATCTCGCTTGAACTCTATTTTTCAACCTAGATCAGTTCAAGTAATCCTGATGCTCATTTGCGCCGAGTATGTTCTTTGGGAAACGGGAGAGCACTGATTGTTAAGCCGGCTGTCTTGTTTTCTCTCATTTTCTGCTGGACCTTAAATATCTCATGGTATTTATTGAAAAAGGGATGCCACTGTGTGCTGATACCCTGGCCAAATTCCATATTCCTGACTGAAGGTGCTTTGACAGAATCGTGCAATGAAGTAATGTACTCTCCAGGGAAACGTTAACGACCATAGACCATGGATGTCCTGACACCTCCAGATGTGCATGGGAGTAACAATTTTAACATTGCTGAATGTCATGGGCTTTGCTTTTCTTTGTATGGCATGGTTGTGCTATGTAATTTTGTTGGTGTTGTTGTTGTTTAAGACTGCAATGCAGGTGTAACATTGTTATATGATTATCCGATTGCCGTAAAGCATGGGTTGAAATCCCATCAAATTTTCTTATTCCCATTGTGGGAAAATTAATGGGTTTTTTTAAGACCACTGAATTATCGACTTTTTAAAATAAAAGAAATGAATCTGTTACACGAGATGCAATGCAATATTAATATTTTTTCCTCATGTCGTTTTTCCCCCCGATAAAGTTCATGAGAGTGAATTGATCCATTCCAATTGACAAAAGCCATTGCTTGATTTGTAAGGGCGTGTGCAAAGGAAGTTTAGATTTCAATTTGATGCTTCAAGGTACTCACTCGCATGCGCTTTCAAACTTATCAATTGTGAAGTACGTGGTGAATTCAAAATCTCCTGTGTATGTATGAGTTACATGCTTGCTGGGTTTGTTCAAGTGATGCTTATTTTAATTTAAATAGCACTTGTATAAAATAAAAAAATGGCCATTAGGTGCAAAAGGCTTGAAAATGTAACGGCTATTTGACCAGCTAATTTTGGTTAATCCGCACCAGTAATCGCAGTTATAACAGTTTGAATTCAAAACGATATGATGAAAGATTTTGTTTAAAACGTGTTTTCTGGGAACCCATTGAATACACACACCTTCAGAATGGTGAATAGGTTCTCGGTGTGAATGCAAAGGAATTTTTAAAACTCAAGTTACTGTAATTGGTGCCATCAAATTGCTCTCTAACTACAATTTCCCCAAATCCTGATGTTTGAAGGACTGGGGAAAATGTTTAAATGATTGATAAGGATGGTCTGTGAATGTTGATTGAAACTGAACATGTGCTTTCTTTTGCAAATCTAAATTTTTGCCTTTCTTTGAAATGCAAATATTGATGGCCATGAACCTTCTAAAACTAAATGCTGCTAAGACGACACGCAGGTCCTTGGCCCCCCCATCCCTCCTCAAAATGTTTCAACCCCAGATAGTAAATACTTTGGGATCACCAGCACCTCATCTCTGCTTTTCCCGTTTCCAATTGAGGTGTGATGATGGGTCCAATTCTTTCCTGTATCCTGTACATTGCTGAGATCTGTAAACATATTTCCTTCCCTCTGCACAATATTGCCAAAATCTGCTCGTGCTTAAATCTGTGGACCATAAACTTTGGCCTGTGCTGTCATAACGTTGCACTTGTATTTCAGCGACTCTGGCCTGCTTCTCAAGCTTTTGCGACTTGTTCAGAATCTGGCCGCAAGGCTTGTAGTTAAAGCGTGTAAATTTGATCACATCCCTACAACCCACAAAACACTGTTGACTCCCAGGACACCAGCATTTAGATATGAGACATTGCTACATTTCTGACCTAGCCACAAGAAAACTTTAGCGACAGTTGAACAACAGGAATCTTCTCGCACGAGGATGAAGTCTGCTGGTGATCGAGTGTTCCTCAACTGTGGAACATTCTGCTTTTTTAAATTATCACATCCTCATCAAAAATGTTTTGAGATCGAAACCTTTGTCATTGCTTCTGCTGTCTTCGTAAAGTACTTTGAGATTTCGTTTAGGAATCTAAAGTATGATTTATGTAATTGATCGAATGTTCTTTGGAGGTCATTTTAACTGTTCCGCAGTGGTATATGTACTCACGATGTCTAATTTGAAGGTTAGTTCTTTGAATTTAGGGTTAGATAAGGCAAGTGTGAAACATAAGAAGGCAATACAAAATGGACATTTGTGTGATGTGTTTGTTCTTACAAATAAAATAAAAACCAAGTGCAAACAATGTCAAAAATATTGCGACAGCACACACAAATTCCCAATGTGCAGGTGCAAAGCAGCATCGATTGAAAAGTCAAATAAGCAAGATGCTAAATGGGAAAGAGCTGACTTCTCTTCATTGTAGGATGGTGATTGGGTGACAGTGTGCCTTCCCAAGGTCAAGTGTGTAATAAATATAGGAAGTGGAAAAACAACAAATCATGCCAATGTAACCAATAACACATGCAGGTAGAATGATTTGTTAGATCCGGGATGAACCGGCCTCCTATTGACTAAAACCTGAAACAAAGTGAGAGTAACGGTCCGGGATGTGCTTGTTGCCAAAGGTGGACCAACACCCCATTCAAAACTCAATAACTGGTTCATAAATAACCTTTCATATTTATTTACTTGCCATCTCGATGCTTTTGGTAATATTTAAATGTGTTTCTCCTTACAAAGAAATACTATAATCAAGAAGAAGAAGAAAAAAATAACAAACAAACAAGGCCCAAGTATGATTCAGTGTGGGTCCTTCACTATGCTCACTTTATTTAATTGATAAACAAGCATTCAAAATGGGCAAAGAAGATTTATCCTTGTTAGGTTTTTTGTTTTTTTTCAATCTCTATCAGAACTTTCATTTCATATTCGTTTAAGAATTTTTTAATATGAATTGGAATTACTAATGCCAGTCTTTTTTAACATCTAAAAATTCAGTATGGAAGAAAAATGGATTTGAGGTGAGACCTGATTATTGTGTCATTTGAAAAGATCTCTAGATTATAGCTGCTGGTTAACAATCTTCAGGGATGGTCCACTATGGTGTTTATTTTAATGACTTGTCAATCACAGGAGCTACTCACGATGATATTTTGTGTAGGTGTTGGTACTCACTGGATGGGCTTGCTATTCACTGCACATCTTGTAATTGCTGCATGTGAATCACCTTGTATGGACCTGTGAGAAAGATGAAATTTTATTTTGTCATCGCTTGTAACAAATAAATGGACTTCTTTGTTATGCTTTCTTTTTCTTCATTTGTGCATGGATGTTACATTTGTTAAACGGTCATGCTTCTCTATGAGGCACAATCTTGGAAATAATAAGAGATCACCTTCATGAGATCTCAGATCACATGACGAATCATTTTTATGATTGGGTTATGTTCAAGAGCAGTATGTTCATAAACTTTTTCAGTATGCTGATAGATTTTCCGAAAACATGATTTTTATTAACTTTCATGGAAGCCTTGGGTGTAAAATTAATGATCTGAACTTATATTTTCATCATTTAATGTGGTGTTGGGGCATGACCCGAAGATGGAGCACAAAGTGGAGCAGCCCATGAAATCATCATAATAGTGTCATTTGAAGTACACCGGAACCAAGGACTGCAGCGAGTGTGTGAGTGTCCAACACCACCCCGGGCTTGCTGCCTCCTCTGCTTCAGTAATCCCTTCCCACAAAATGGTACGTGCTGCTTCCTGTCTTGTGCTCAGCATTTTAAGGGTAGAGCATGGATAAATCCGACGGGTTGCCATCCTATTTTGGGGGAGCTTCTTTCCCATAGATAGCAGAGAGAAAATAGTAACTTCATAAGATGGTATCTCAGACACCCAGTGTGTTGGGGGAAGTTAGGTCACTTCTCCCAAGTTCACCAACTGTGTTGGTCTATAGTCATGTCTGATCTTATCGAACGTCTCTACAATATATCTACATCATAAAACAGGAGTGTGCCTGTATGTCTGTCCGTCCAAAAACTACTCCCTCAGTTTTGGGGCTGGCCCCACCAAACCTCCTGTGGAATGTTTTGTGGTCCCAGCGGGTGTCGTAAGGTAGGTAGGAGGTTTCACATACTACTCAATAAAATTACAATTTTGAAATACCATCGTTGCAGAGCTGCTGCTGATCCGGAAGTGAACAAGATGACGACGATTCGCTGATTTGATAATATCCCAATACAACCGTGATTTAACATTATATTTTGATATATTAATACTATAGTATTCATTTGTGATTTTAATAATGCTCTTTGGAAAAAAAACATAGAGATATTGAGTTTAAAGCAGAATGAGGAAATGACGTAAGGATTTCCATCCCTGACATTCTCGGATTCCCCATTTGCAGTTTTGTCATTGACTGAAAATAGCAACATTCCGACTGGGTATGTTTTTGTGCAAGTTCTTCAGGAACCTGCTGTCAATCCCTGACGTTCAACTGAAGGTGGCACAGGAATGTGGAGTTCATTGGTTCATGGTTGAGCATTCGCCATTTCCACATTGTTTGCTTGCTTTTGGCTTCCACCCGTGTGTAGCATGGGTACCTCACTAGTATATATGTTGTTACGTGCTCCTCCCCGACCCCCTGGTCACGGTGTACCTCCGAGCCCCGAGAGGAGTCGCGGCAGAAAAATGTGTTATTCTGTATGTCAAAGATCAATGGTGAAGCCACACCAATTGTTACTCACAAACAAATATTGTATTAAGATCACACAAGAATAACCATACAACAATAATATGAATCAAAAGTTAAAGTACAATCAATATTCTATGATGGTGCCATCAGTGTTATAATATATAACTCACTGTGCTCCAAGTGAGTGAAACCAGAACACCCCTAATGTCTCTTATTCCCGGCTTCAAGCCACAGTTGATTCGCTCCAGCGATCGCTAGAACGAGGTCCAATCGAAACCAGAATCCCGTGCGGATGGCAAGAACAGTCACACAGCCGACGCTGTACAAAGGTGCCCTCAAGGCGACTGGGAAATCCAAAGGCGCCCTACAGGCGACAGAGATCACACCCTCGGGTATGGACGAATTAGCCTTCAAAAAGCCACATCACACACACGCCCCAGATCGACATCTGAATGCGGTGAAAATGTTCGAAAAGAAATGAAACCGCAAGCGAAGCACAAGTCCTGCGTGAGTCAAAATGGCCGACGGCCCGGTCTCGTGGCGCACCAGCACGACAATGATTCTCTCCTGAATCGATAGCAAAACCTGACACGCAGGTTAATCGGTCACAGCGATGACAACTCGGTCACAGGAATTCCTTTCCCGGAAACCCGAAAGTTCGCCAGTGACTTGCTCGCCAACGTTCGCTTCAGAACCCGGAGCAACCCGGCTTTCTTGTCCAACCTCTCTCGCTCTGCCCTCTTTCTTTCTTCTTCCTCGTCCGGTTCCCGATCCGGTTTCCTGTTTCCTTTTAACATTAACTTTTTTTTACCTTTTGACAACAGTTCATGAACAATAAACCTTTTGAACACAATAATAGTACATGGAATCAGAAATATTTACAATGGATGCAAGCCACCACAACGGAAGTGACGAATCCGTAACACTTCCCCCCCTCAAGAAAGAAAGTTTGAACATCGTGAAAACTTTCTTTGTCGGCAAAACTCTTCCAACAAACAAAAGTAAACTCACCCCCAAATCATCAATTCCCGTGAGCAACGATAATCAATAGTTCCCAAAAAATAAAGCAACAAAACTTCAAACAACCTACAGATATTTTCCAAAGTTAGTTCACTCTGGACAAGGCATCAGCAACGACGTCGTCCCTGCCCTTTGCATGCTCAATTTCCAAGTTGAACTCCTGTAAAGCCAAACTCCATCTCATCAACCTCTGATTTTTATTTTTCATTTTTGAATGAAGGTTAAGGGGTTGTGATCAGTGAAGACTTTTATAGGAAAGGTAGTAGTTCCTAGATACACCTCATAATGCTGAAGTGCTAGCAGGAGAGCAAGGGTCTCTTTTTCCACGGTGGCATAATTTGCCTGGTGTTTGTTGAACTTTTTGGAATAGTAGCACACCGGGTGATCCACTCCATCCTCATCTTCCTGTAATAGAACTGCCCCAGCCCCCACATCACTTGCATCAATGGCCAACTTGAAAGGTGCTTGAAAATCCGGGGCGGCTCGGACAGGAGAGCTCATTAATATTGCTTTGACGTGGGCAAAGGCAGCCAAAGGCAGGATTTGTCATCCCAAATAAATTTGGTCTCTTTCCTCAGCAAATTCGTTAAAGGGGCTACCACATCAGAAAAATTCCTGCAGAACTGCCGGTACCAACCAGCCATACCCAAGAATCTCATAAGCTCCTTCTTCCCTTTTGGAACTTGGAAGCGATCAATGGCTTCTATCTTGGCTGTCACCGGTTGCACCTGACCCTGACCGACTACATGGCCTAGGAACACCACCTGTGCCTTTACAAACTCACTCTTAGATAAGTTGATGGTCAACCCTGCCTCAGTCAGTTTCTTGAAAAATGCATGGATTTGTTTAATATGATCTTCCAAGGTCATGGTGTGGATGATGACATCATCCAGATAAGCCTCCACCCCCCCCCCCCCCCCCCCCTCAAGGTCTGCAATAAGCTTATTAATCAGCCGTTGAAATGTAGCAGGCCCGTTTTTCAATCCAAAGGGAAGAACCTTGTACTGATACAACCCATTTGGTGTGACTAAAGCCGAGATTTCCTTGGCTCTATCAGTAAGAGGAATCTGCCAATACCCTTTCAGCAAGTCAAACTTAGTTACAAATTTAGCTGGGCCTATTCTATCAATACAGTCATCAATCCTCGGGATGGGATATGAGTCGGTCTTGGTCACTGCATTAACCCGTTTTAAATCCGTACAACAGCGAAAACTGCCATCGGGTTTTGGAACCAACACACACGGTGAGCTCCATTCGCTGCTGCTTGGTTCGATGATGTCATTCTCCAACATATACTGAACCTCCTTCCGAAGATACTCCATCTTCACAGGGTTCATCCGGTAGGGGTGTTGCTTCACAGGAGTGGCTTCCCCCACCTCAATATCATGATATACCAGGTCAGTACGATCTGTGAACAAATGTGCAAACTCAAAAATTAGGCGGGATAGTTGTCCTTGTTGTTCCCTCGTCAAATGACCTAATTTCTCATCTAAATGACAACACTTCTGTGTTCGTCAATCTGGGACAAGCCTGGTCATCAAAGTTATCAAACTTCACACCGGCCTCTAACCTCTGGATTCTCTTGCACCCCAACTACAGGCACGACCAGTGAGACAGGAACCATTTTCCCCGCAGGCATCCTCTCATGATATTTCTTCAGTCGGTTGACATGACACAGCTGCCGCTTTTTCCGTCGGTCGTGAGTTGTCACCACGTAATCTGTCTCATTCACCCTCCTTTCGACTGCATAGGGACCAAAATAACTAGCCTGTAGTGGCTGACCTGGAACAGGAAGCAACACTAACACTCAGTCCTTAGGACTGAAATTCCTTATCTGAGATTTCTTGTCATGTCTCACTTTCATTTTTTCCTGGGTCACTTTCAAGTTTTTCCTCGCAAGGTCACAAGCCTTTGCCAATCTGTGCCTAACTGTTGACACATACTCCACCACGGTTGACTGTGACTCCTGTAGCCACCGCTCTTTTACCAATTTCAATGGTCCTCGCACCGCGTGTCCAAACACAAGTTCAAAAGGACTGAATCCCAATGATTCCTGAACGGATTCCCTCATAGCAAACAACAATAAGGGTATTCCTTCATCCCAATCCTTGTCACATTCAAAACAATACGTTCTGATCATATTCTTCAATGTCTGGTGAAACCGTTCCAAGGCCCCTTGGCTCTCGGGATGGTAAGTGCTTGATCTTACCTGTTCCACTCCCAACAGGTGTACCACTTGTTGAAAAAGCGTTGACATGAAATTGGAACCCTGATCAGACTGGATGACCTTAGGTAGACCAACCAAAGTGAAAAATTTAATCAAGGCCTTTGCAATAACTGCTGCAGTAATTTTTCTAAGAGGCACTGCTTCTGGGAACCTTGTGGAAGTGCACATGATGGTCAGCAAATACTGATGTCCAGCCTTAGTTTTAGGTAGAGGGCCTACACAGTCAATAATGACTCGGCTGAATGGCTCTTCAAAAGCTGGAATTAGTTTTAACGGTGCGGATGGGATTTTCTGATTAGGTTTTCCCTCCAGCTGGCAAGAATGGCAAGATTTGCAGAACTCCGCCACATCACGTCGCAATCCTGGCCAGAAAAAATGTACCAATATTCTGTCACAGGTCTTGTTCACTCCAAGGTGCCCGACTAAAGGTGTCTCATGTGCCAAACTCAATATCTCCTTCCGGTACGGCGGTGGCACCACAAGTTGGTAATGAACTTTCCACTCATCGTTTGCTGGCACCTCCGGTGGTCTCCATTTTCTCATGAATATTTCCCCTTTCATTAAGTAACCAACAGGTATCTTCCTAGCCTCTTCCTCTGTAACGGCTTTACCAATTAAACTCCGGATCTCCGAGTCTCCGTGTTGTTCTTCAACCAGTCTCTTTTGGACCAGCACTGTTTGCTCAACCTCATTCCCAGATGTCTCCGACGGACACTCCGTTTCCTCTTTGGTTCCAGATGCCACCTTTTCCTTAAGTTCCTTAATGTCACTCCCTTTCTTATTACCTCTTTCAGAAGTTTCCTCCAATATCTCTAAGGAACCCAAATCCACCTCGCTTTCCTTCTCCTTCTCTTCAGAGCGCTTTCTACCCATAGCACGAGTCACTGCACAGGATGGAAAGATACCCGGAATCTCCTGCTCTAACCGTGCGGTTATTTTCCATACTGGGCTTTTCAACCAACATTTGATTACCAGAAACTCGACCACTGGCCAAATCATTCCCGATAATAAAAGAGATTCCCTCTACAGGAAGAGTGGCTTGTAAACCTACGGTGACCGGTCCTGACACCAAATCAGACTTCAAATGGATGACATGAAGTGGAGCTTTAACATAGCCACCAACCCCCTGTAAAAGAACACTAACACCAGTTGCCATCTTCTCTGACAATGGCAAAATGCCCTCAAGCATCAAAGATTGATGTGCTCCTGTGTCCCTCAATACCCTAACAGGTCTCTCGTTAGTCAAATCTCCATCCAGTGACACAAACCCCTCTGAAATAAAAGGTTTGTACCCCTCTTGAACAAGGTCGTTCTGTGATGCCATAACTTTGGCATGGGAACTTTCACAAGGCACTGTCCTCCAAGGACGATTTCTCGCATTTGCCAAAGCATTCGGAGTTGTACTAGTCTGACTCCGCTCCTGATTTTTCCTTTTCAGGGTGTCACACTGGAACATCAAATGCCTAGGTTTCTTGCAAAAAGCGCAAGTAGGCCCGGAGGAAAAACTCGTGGTCTGCCTCGAGCCCCCCGGAAGATAAGTCTGTCTTGGAACTGGAGTCTTCTGATCCCTAACAATCGTGGGATCAGATTTGTACTCAAAGTCATCTCGAGGTCGCCTCCATGAATTTTTGTTCTCCGCACCTGATTTACCATAACTCCCCTGGAGAACTCGAGGCGGGAAGTTAGGTTTGTGGAACCCCATCCTGTGTGTCAAGGCATAGTCATCTGCCACGGTTGCTGCCTCATACAACTCTGGTACCTTCTTTTCCTCCAGATGTACTTTAATGTCCTCGTGGACACACTGTTTGAATTCCTCCACCAATATCAATTGTCGCAACAGTTTGAAGTCTTTCCCAACCTCTTTCGAATCACACCACCGATCAAACATGGTTTCCTTCATTCTGGCAAACTCCACATGGGTCTCACTCTCCCTCTTCCTGGCGTTCCGGAATTTTTGCCGGTAAGCTTCAGGGACCAATTCATAAGCATTGAGAATGGTTTTCTTCACTATCTCATAATCTGCACATTGGTCAATTGGTAAAGCCGAAAATATATCTTGAGCTTTACCCACCAGAACACTTTGCACTAACATAGTCCAGGACTCCACAGGCCATTTTAGCATTTGAGCCACTTTCTCGAATGTAAAAAAAACTTGGCTACCTCCTTTTCATTAAAGGGTGGAACCAGCCTCACATGCTTACCAACATCCCAAGTGTTCTGACTAGTTGTCGAACTAGCCGGCATGGATGCTACCTCTCCCCGTTCTCTCATTAATTCCAACTTCTTGAGTTCAATTTCCTTCTGACACTCCATGTCACGTTCCTTTAACTCCCTTTCGGCTCTCCTCTCCTCTGCTCTTTCCTTTTCTCTTCTTTCTTCGAGTTCCCTTTCAGTTCTCCTTTCCTCTGCTCTCCTTTCCTCTGCTTTTAACCTTTCCTGGCTCTGCAGTTGCATCACCATTTTCCGGAACTCCACATTTTCTTTTTCCTCGGGTAACCAATCCAAGGCTACCTCTGTCCATGTTCCCTGTCCCACCAGAGATTCTACCACCAATGTCTGCATCTCTGCCTTCTTCATACCAACTCGGACCTCCAAGTTAAAATGTCTGGCCAATATCAAGAGTTCCGATTTTTTTAATGCTTGGAACTGTGCCTCATTAGGGGACGCCGCAAACTTTCCTGTGTCAAACACCATGGTGACTATCAGTTAACACCTGTTAACCTTCACACAAAACTTTTTCCAATTTGTTTTTTTTTTGAAAAATTTGGGAATGTTGGGGAAAAAAATTCCAAATTTGGGAATTTTGGGAATGCTAGGGAATTCTATCCCGGACGAGCCCCCAATTTCTGTTACGTCCTCCTCCCTGACCCCCTGGTCACGGTGTACCTCCGAGCCCCGAGAGGAGTCACGGCAGAAAAATGTGTTATTCTGTATGTCAAAGATCAATGTAGTAAGGGCATTTTATGAGATATTTCACAAATCTGTTAACTAAATTGTTACCAAAAAATTTCTTCACCAATATCTTTGTAAAGGTGTGTAATAACATGTGTTAAAATGTTGAAGTTCAACTCCCGTGGGAAACCCAGAAAAAAAGCTGTTGAATTCGGGTACCGAAAAATTATTTTCGAGAATTTTTATTTTTTTAAATCGGCCCTTAAGTAACTTATGAGGGGTCAATAAGGGTTTTTCATGATTCTGAGTTGATTGTTAACATTTATATTTTCACTTTTACATTTACACACAAAGTAGCTTTTATTTCACATACATATATAATACTCAAGAGTTATTTCTCATTCACAATGTCAGAAGTTTCAACAGTCATTGTCTATGTCTTCTTCAGACTCAACAACATCATGACTGCAGTTTCTGCATGTAATGCCATTACAGACTCCACAGGCCGAGATGCACGTGACCCCATTCTTCTTGCAGCTGCATCGCCGGTTGCTGCAATCTCCATGACAATTACAGCTCGTGAACTGCAATAGCTCCTCAGGAGCCGTGGGGTCCAGTGTTGGAACTGGCTCATACCCATGCACACCTATTGTCCATCCATAGTCACTGGGGTTCAGAGACATGCTCTTTAGAAGGATCCAGTCCCGGGTCTGCAGATAGGCACGGAGTGAATGTTGTGCAGCTGCACCCTCTGTTGGAGGTAGAGTCTCTGGTTTGATCACTCCTGCCGCTGCCTTCCTTGAGAACATGTTGTACCGAATATAGCGACCTATAGCGACCAGCGCGCCGTATGCACTCTTTCAGAGTGGTGAAGATGGTGTTGAGGTCATTAGGGTCTCCTTCAATAACTGGGAGGAACTCGATCTGTGTGCTCTGCTTTGCATCATTAGCATGGATTCTCTTCATCCAGCCATTCCAGTTGGAGTGTGGGAACTCAGGATCGTTGGCTTTGATCACCCACCCCGCTGCCCAGAGTGTGTCACCTGGAGTGAGGAGTGGCTGATCATGAGCCAGGGAGGAGGAAAGCTCAGCGAGGGGGAGAAACATGATCGCGTTCGTTCCTATCTGTTTCCTGTTCGTAAATGGAATAATCTTTACTTCAGTTCCTCTCAGGATCTTAGCTTTGTCGAGTGCCTTCAACTTCACCCGGGGGAAAGCTGCTGTTGTCTGTGGATCTGGCAAAGGTGGTGCCGGAGAGGTGACTTCGATCCAACCCATTGAGTGAAAGGGAGTGTTTCCGTGAATAGAGACAATGTTTAAATCTATATTGTCTCCAACAAACTGAGTGACTGCATTGTTTGTTTCCCCAACCTCCATAAAGACCACCTGATCATTACTTGACAATTCACTTTCACTGGCTGGCACTTTGGCTGTCATCACTGATTGATCCTCAAGCGCAGCATCAACCGCAACCTCATCATTGATCTGTTCATCGGTTTCCTCCACAATGGTGTCAAGAGTGCCAGAAGTATCTGGAACATCATCTCCACTCCTATTATTAAGGAAGCAGTATTTGTAGTTTTGTGTCTCCGTGTAAGACTCAGTGTATCCCAGCCGGTGGAACTTGTTGAGCATCCATTTTGACCCAAATCTATGATCAAGTTGTATGGCAAGCCCCATTTGGTGTGGCAATACTCCAGACCGAGGTCGACAGGCCTTAATAAAATTCTGCCCCCAAACGGCAACTCTTTCGTCTGTCTTGACAATCGGTCTCAAGAACATCTGAAGGCTTGCAGGAACAAGTGTCAGCTGACTATCGATGTCAGTCATACTGTGTGTGGTGGGGTATGACTTTGGACATAAATCAATCAAGGCAATATCGTTGGATATGAACTTGAGTGCCGTCTTTATGATCTGAGTCTTCTCATCTCCATGGTCAAGATTAGCATGATGCCCTCGCAGAATATTGTCGGTGCCATCTTTGAGACAGAGTACATCTGCCCTTCTTTCCTGTGTTGTGAAATACAAGGTGTCTTCGTATTTCTCTAGAAGTTTTATCTTTAGCCAATGCTTTGAATAAGAAAGGCTCTTCTCTGGTGACTGATCAAACTCCTGCAGCTTTTCATGGACTTGGTCCATGTTCATTACCCCATGCTCTAATTCTGAGTCTAACCATTCACAGAATTCAATAAAAACTGCCTCTCGCTCCTCATCAATACTCGTCTGTCCTCTCTTCCTTTTTCCTTCCTCATCAGTCTTGGACAAACTGTCACCTCTCGCAAACATAAGTTTGCATCGCAAATGGTACAGTGTTTCTTCTGCTACCAAGTCGTTGATCCCTTCCAGGCGTCCAGTGACTTCAGTGCCCCAGTCATCCCCGCGACTCCGTGCTGTCTTCAGCAAGCTTGCCTTCAGTGTATCTGCAGTCAAATTATCTGGCACTCTGTATTTCTTTCTAGCTTGTGCTGGATTATTTTTGTAGAGCTGGGCTGGTTGGTTGCAAAGAATGCATACATCCTTATACAGGAGGTCAACTGACTGTGATCTTCTAGAACTGCAGCCAGTTGATGAACTGAACTCACAAGTAGTGCGTCTTCTCTTCAACTTTGATGACTCTTTCTCTGCCTTTGATGCTTGAGCTGACTTCTTGGTGGTTGCAACAAAGTTGTTGTACAGATCATTTTTACACTTCTGGTGGTACCTCAGTTTTCCTTCCTTTTGAGCCTCCTTCATACGTTCCACAACAGTAACATTTTCGACAGTTTCTGCTTGTTTCAATAAAGTTGAGTATCCCTTTGGAGTTGCCTGTATGAGCCTTTCAGCTGGTGTATCCGAGCGTGCACAGATGAAGCAATTAAGCACAGGTGGAGTAACGTCTTCATCCATATTGCTAGACTCCATGTCCTGCAAAGTAGAAAATGAGATATATTTAGAAATTATTTTTCCACAAAGGAGTGTCTGTGGTGAAATATAAATGTTAACAATCAACTCAGAATCATGAAAAACCCTTATTTGACCCCTCATAAGTTACTTAAGGGCCGATTTAAAAAAATAAAAATTCTCGAAAATAATTTTTCGGTACCCGAATTCAACAGCTTTTTTTCTGGGTTTCCCACGGGAGTTGACCTTCAATATTTTAACACATGTTATTACACACCTTTACAAACATATTGGTGAAGAAATTTTTTGGTAACAATTTAGTTAACAGATTTTCATATGTTTCCCTTACTGATGGTGAAGCCACACCAATTGTTACTCACAAACAAATATTGTATTAAGATCACACAAGAATAACCATACAACAATAATATGAATCAAAGTTAAAGTACAATCAATATTCTATGATGGTGCCATCAGTGTTATAATATACTAGCCGAAACCCGTGGAACATCCACGGAAGGGAGGATGTGGTGTATGGATAGAGTGTACCATTATGGATGGCATAGGGGATTTGCTTGTCCGAGTAAGAGTTAGGAAGAAAGATGAGAATAAAGAGTGCGTATATGAACAACGTATTTATTGCAATCTACTTAAATGACAACGCTACGATATACTTTTGAAAAATGAATGGATTCGTAATAGGAATCGGCATAGCACCACTCTGGGATTGTCCACTCAGTGGACGGCTTGCTGTCACCTTCGACTGTCCAATTAGCGGACGGCTTGCTTCGCCTTCGCCCAGCAGACGCCAATACATGAATGGATTCGTAATAGGAATCGGCATAGCACCACTCTGGGATTGTCCACTCAGTGGACGGCTTGCTGTCGCCTTGGACTGTCCAATCAGCGGACGGCTTGCTTCGCCTTCGCCCAGCAGACGCCAATACGATGGCGTCGTATCGGCAGTTAATCGGATGCTTTTGGGCCCCAACGTCGGCTAATTCCGATTTTTCGAGTATGCCTGTACGTGATAAACAAAGAGCGCGGTTCGTAGATCGTAAATCCATTAGTGCCGTGGGCATTGGGTCACTGGGTGCGGCGTAAAAGGGATAACAAAGTCGAGTCCTTACGCTATTATTATATAGATAACTCACTGTGCTCCAAGTGAGTGAAACCAGAACATCCCCAATGTCTCTTATTCCCGGCTTCAAGCCACAGTTGATTCGCTCCAGCGATCGATAGAACGCGGGCCAATCAAAACCAGAATCCCATGCGGATAGCAAGAACAGTCACACAGCCGAAGCTGTACAAAGGCGCCCTACAGGCGACTGAGAGATCACACCCTCGGGTATGGACGAATTAGCCTTCAAAAAACCACATCACACACACGCCCCAGATCGACGTCTGAATGCGGTGAAAATGTTCGAAAAGAAACGAAACCGCGAGCGAAGCACAAGTCCTGCATGAGTCAAAATGGCCGACGGCCCGGTCTCGTGGCGCACCAGCGCGGCGATGATTCTCTCCTGAATCGATAGCAAAACCTGACACGCAGGTTAATCGGTCACAGCGATGACAACTCAGTCGCAGGAATTCCTTTCCCGGAAACCCGAAAGTTCGCGAGTGACTCTTGCTCGCCAACGTTCGCTTCAGAACCCGGAGCAACTCGGCTTTCTTGTCCGACCTCTCTCGCTCCGCCCTCTTTCTTTCCTCTTCCTCTTCTTCCTCATCCGGTTCCTGATCCGGTTTCCTGTTTCCTTTTAACATTAACTTTTTTTACCTTTTGACAACAGTTCATGAACAATAAACCTTTTGAACACAATAATAGTACATGGAATCAGAAATATTTACAGTGGATGCAAGCCACCACAACGGAAGTGACGAATCCGTAACAATGTATATATATACAGTCACGTGAAAAAGTAAGGACACCCCATGTAAAGTTTTGACTTCTTCAACATATTTCAACATACAGCGATTTGATCTTCATTTCAACAATGTTGATAGATAAAGGTGATATAATATAACAAATATCATGAAACATTTACATTTTGTAGTCCATTGTATAATTTAAATAAACACAAATGCAAATTTCGCATGTGAAAAAAGTAAGTACACACCTACATTTATCACTACTTCAAATACCTAAAATTAGAATCAGGTGCACCAGCTCAGGTGCAAATGCTTAGAACATTGTTAGAGAGGATCTTGGAGGAACCTGTCTTATTTAAACCTCAGACATTTAGTTTGGTTTGCGCTTTGTTGTTGAAGTGTGCGGTGTCACCATGCCTAGATCAAAAGAGCTCTCTGAGGCCTTCAGAAAGAAGGTTATAGATGTCTACGAGTCTGGGAAGGGATTTTAAAAGATCTACAAACAATTTGAAATCAGTCATTCGACTGTCCGGAAGATCATCTACAAGTGGAGAAGATTCCAAACAACTGCCAACTTGTTCAGGCCAGGCTGCCCCAGCAAGTTCAGCCCGAGAGCAGACTGCAAGATGCTGAAAAAAGTCTCTAAAAACCCCAAAATGTCATCACGGGACCCACAGGTAGCTCTTGCCACTGTTGATGTCAAAGTGCACAAGTCTACCATTAGAAAGAGGCTGCACAAATTTGATCTACATGGGAGGTGTGTCAGGAGGAAACCTTTGCTGTCCAGGTAGAACATCAGGGCAAAACTAAAGTTTGCCAATGAACACTTAGGCAAAGACCAGCACTTCTGGAACAAAGTGCAGATGTGACAGATGAGTCAAAGGTAGAGCTATTTGGCCACAGTACCAGAAGACATGTTTGGCGAAAACCAAAGACAGCATTTGACCACAAGAACCTGATACCAACTGCAAAGCATGGTGGTGGAAATATTATGGTTTGGGGCAGCTTTGCTGCATCAGGGCCTGGGCACCTCACCATCATAGAATCCACGATGAATTCTTCATTGTACCACAGGGTGCTTGAGGATAATGTGAGGCCATCTGTCTGAAAGTTGAAGCTCAACCGAAGGTGGACCTTGCAACATGACAATGACCCTAAACATACCCGTAAATCCACCAAGAAATGGCTGAAAAGACAGAAATGGAGGGTTCTGGAATGGCCAAGTCAAAGCCCGGATCTAAATCCCATCGAGATGTTGTGGGGGGATTTGCAACGAGCTGTGCATGCAAGAAACCCCTCAAACATCGCACAGCTGAAAGAATTCTGCATAGAGGAGTGGGCAAAAATTTCTCCTCGTCGATGTCAGCGACTGATAGACAGTTATAAGAAACGCCTACTTGAGGTTGTTTCTGCCAAAGGGGGCAATACCACCTATTAGAGCCAAGGGTGTACTTACTTTTTCCACATGCGAAATTTGCATTTATGTTTATTTATATTATACAAAGGACTACAAAATGTAAATGTTTCATGATATTTGTTATATTATATCACCTTTATCTATCAATATTGTTGAAATGAAGATCAAATAGCTGTATGTTGAAATATGTTGAAAAAGTCAAAACTTTACATGGGGTGTACTAACTGTACTTACTTTTTCACGTGACTGTATGTGTGTGTGTATATATATATATATATATATATATATATATATATATATATATATATATATATATATATATATATATATATATATATATATATATTGTTGGACTGGACTGGACTGCATGCGGTGGCCCCGTGCTGGCTGGTTCGGTAGGCCATGAGCAAATAAGGGAGATGTTCGTCCCAGTCATCCTGACGGGTGGCGGTGAACAGTGCCAGTTGTTGGATTAAAGTAGATGTTTATGGGTAGTGTTGATTTTTGTGGATACAGTAAGGGGTAAGGGAGGGGCAATGTAGGTTACCTGGTGGGGGGGGGGGCGTACGGTAGGAACGTACCTGTCTCACCTGGTTCCCATGTGCCCCCAGTGTGCATTACCTTGTATTGCGTGCACTTTTGCGCCCTTACCACCTTGCTCACTTGTCTTATTTTGTCTCCCACCTCCGAGGATCTGGCTTTGGGGCAGAGAGAGAGGAGAGAGAGGTGCTGGCTCTGCAGTTGTGGGCCTGTACTTCCGCTGCTTGCTGCCTGGATCGATACACCATATGGACCGCAATTTTGGTGGCCGCCCACAATGGACCGCAGTTCTTTTGCGGGCAAGCACCACCCGTTGATGGACCTCTGGGTCAACGTGGCACCTATGCCATACAGGTGAACCACTTATAGTTGGCCCCCCTGACGGCCACAATTTAGAAATGGACGCGGTTGGCGCCTTTCTTTATTTCTAAAGAAGCCAGAAGGCCAAGTGCACTCCATGAAGGCAAGACCAGCGGCAGAACATCGGCCGGCTGCGACACCACCGGTGACCATGGACACTTGATTGTGCCTTTTTTATTGAACACTTTATTGGTGCACCGGATGGTGCTGACTGTGTGTATGGGGTGGTGCTTTTGGTGCTTGGACGGGGTGCTCTGCACATTATTAAAGGCCGTAGGGCCACAGGGCACTCGTGGGTTGGTGTATCGATGCTGGCATGCGTGCTCTCTCTCTATGCATAACATCTGCATGTGTTCCTCAAAGAACAAGTCCTGGATCGTAGTGTAAATATCAGTCAGTCTTGTGTAAATAATGCTCCCTACCAGCTGTATGTTTAGTTTGAGAATGCTTTCCGCGATTCGGTTATCCTGTGGGTGTGTTTCTGTTAGGAGAAGGGTGCAACGTCGCAGGGGGACATATTTACTCATTTGTGAACATCTGTAAAACTGTCGCACTCAGGGTTGAGTTAATAGTAGAGGGAACTACATCTGAGTGCCACACTAAAGTAGGTAAAAATTTATCGGGTCGGGACGCCCCGAGGTAGAGAAGGGTGCAATGTTGCGGATATGGGATTTACATCCATCCATATCCGCTTGTAAATATTCCCCTATTTCCTCCATACTTCCCAACTATCCCCAATCCCCCATTCCCTAGTCCATTTTCTGTAAACAACACTCTGTAGACCCGACCTCCCCCTATTTCCCCCATTAAATGTCGCATCCAGGTCCACCGCATCTCACGTAGACAACTATAGGACATCTTGCTAGTTATTCTTAGTCTATGTCAGTTAAGGACTCGTTTCCATTGATTCTGACTCTTCGTTGCACCAGAATGTGATTGTATGGCACCGTTAGGAAGTTTAGGACCTCCCAATACCTCCCCGCAGCTCTTCCTCACGGTTCAGCAACAACAACAACAACAACAACGGCGGCGGCGCGGGGAGCGCGCATCCCACTCCTGGCACCAATTGTTACGGATCGCGGATTAGATGTTATTTACCGAGCGGTGGTATTGCCGCGACCTAACAGTTCCCCCGATTCTTCCCCAACTCACCCGATTCCACCCGACGTTGACCAAATCGCGCTATGCTAAATCAATGATTGGAAAGGACACAACGACTGGGATAGATGAAACGACGCAAGGGGTACAGTTCTCAAGACCTCCGGAGGAGGATATAATTAGTGGTGGAGAGAAGGGGTAGATTACAAGGTAATGAGGTAAAGACACAGAAGAGATGGGCGCTTAGACACAATCTTATCCAGCCCAGACAGACCACAGACAAACGGAACAAGACTGACTTACACAGGGCTCGCTGTCAGCTCCTCGTCAAGGGGGGAGCCCGGTAACCCCCGCACCCAATAGAAGCGGCGGACCGGTCCCATCTGGGGCGGAGCCAACGAGCCGAGGGTGTGTGACTCCCCGCTGAGCATGCGTAGGAAGAGGGAGGTGACGTCAGATGCGCGCTGAGCTTGGAGAGAGAAGGACGCCACCTCCGAGCGCTGTGACACCTCCCCGCATCTCTGGACTGGACCGCGCTTTATCCTGTCCCTGAGCCAAGGTGCACCTTGTGCTATCGACTGCCTGTCCTTCCCTGCCATCAATCCCTGTGTAAGTCAGTCTTGTTCCGTTTGTCTGTGGTCTGTCTGGGCTAGATAAGATTGTGTCTAAGTGCCCATCTCTTCTGTGTCTTTACCTCATTACCTTGTAATCTACCCCTTCTCTCCACCACTAATTATATCCTCCTCCGGAGGTCTTGAGAACTGTACCCCTTGCGTCGTTTCATCTATCCCAGTCGTTGTGTCCTTTCCAATCATTGATTTAGCATAGCGCGATTTGGTCAACGTCGGGTGGAATCGGGTGAGTTGGGGAAGAATCGGGGGAACTGTTAGGTCGCGGCAATACCACCGCTCGGTAAATAACATCTAATCCGCGATCCGTAACAATATATATATATATATATATATATATATATATATATATATATATATATATATATATATATATATATATATATATATATATATATATATATATATATATATATATATGTCGTTAGTGTAGATCATGGGGGAGCTTGAATGTTATTTAACATGAATTGCAAGGACATCACATATGTGAATCCCAAGGACATTGGGGACAATGGACAAAACATGTGTAATTTACCAGATCTCAGCATTATGAGCTACATGCTGTTTGCAAATATTCCAAACAAGCCCATGATATATAATACTAATAATAATTCATTTATTTTGTATAGCGCTTTTCAAGAAGCCCAAAGGCGCTTGACAGAGTGGAAAACATAATGCATAACAATACATGAAAACAACAATTGCAAAAAGACAAGAATCAACAGGGAAATATTTAAAGCAAAAGGAGGGAGAAGGAGAAGTGATAGTCAGGGGTTAAATGCTGTGGGTTGAATGTTGAATGCAGTGTTGAACACGTGGGTCTTTAGTGATGTTTTGAATGTGGTGAGTGAGGAGGAGCCTCTGATGGTGTGAGGTAGTGAGTTCCAGAGGGTGGGAGCAGCGATGGAGAAGGCCCTGTCCCCCCAGGATCTGAATTTGGTCCGGATGGAGGGGGTCAGGAGGTTGGTACCAGCAGAGCGGAGGTTGCGGGTGGGAGTGTGTCTGGAGAGGAGGTCAGCCAGGTGGCCAGGTTATGGAGGGCTTTGTATGTCAAGAGGAGGATTTTGTACTGGATTCTCTGGGGGATGGGGAGCCAGTGAAGCTTGTAAAGGACGGGGGTGATGTGATCACGGGTCGGGAATGGGTGAGCAGACGGGCAGCGGAGTTCTGAATGTATTGGAGTTTATTGGTGATTTTTGAGGGTGAACCATAGAGGAGGCTATTGCAGTAGTCCAGACGGGAGGTGATGAAGGCGTGGATGAGGGTTTCTGCAGCCGTGGAGGAGAGGGATGAGCGGAGACGGGCAATGTTTTTCAGGTGAAAGAAAGCTGTCTTTGTGATCTGTTTAGTGTATTTGTCGAAGGAGAGGGTTTGGTCAAAGATGACGCCAAGATTCCGGATGTGAGGGGAGGTGGATACTGGGATACCGTCGATGTTGAGGGCAAAGTTATGGGTGGATTTTGTGAGCGTTTTTGGGCCAATGATGATTATTTCAGATTTATCACAGTTAAGCTTGAGGAAGTTGATTTGAAGCCAGGATTTTATTTCAGTGATGCAGTTTGTCAGGATAGAGTGGGTGTCGGTGGAGACGGACTTGGTGGAGATGAAAAGCTGGATGTCATCGGCGAAGCAGTGGAATTGGAGACCATGACGGCGGATTAAATGACCGAGGGGGGACAGGTAAAGGATGAAGAGGAGGGGGCCAATAACTGAACCTTGGGGGACACCTTGGGGGAGGGGGGCAGTGGGGGATTTGCAGTTATTGATGGAGATGAACTGGCGTCTGCAAGAGAGGTATGATTTAATCCAAGAGAGGGCAGTGCCAGAAACGTTAAAGGTGGATTCAAGTCGGGTGAGGAGGATGGTGTGATCGATGGTGTCAAAGGCAGCGCTGAGGTCGAGGAGGACGAGAATGTTGAGGTTGCCAGCATCAGAGGAGAGGAGAAGGTCGTTGGTGATTTTGAGGAGAGCAGTTTCAGTACTGTGGTTGGAGCGGAATCCGGATTGGAATGTTTCATACAGGTTATTGGCAGAGAGGTGATGTTTGAGTTGAGTGGCTACAGCGCGTTCCAAAACTTTTGACAGAAATAGTGTGCATTTCTCCATCGTATGCCTTTCTCGTACAGTTTGCATCTTCACACGCTGTTCTGTTGAAAGTTGCTTCCTCGGTGCCATTCTGAACCCACTCTGAGACGTCAAGCAAGGGAACAAGCTGCTGAATACAAATTTCACATATTCACTAATTTGGAACTTTTATTGTTGTTTCTTCTAATTCACATTAATGTAACTGGTGTTGATTACTACGACAGTTTGTCATTATTTACTGTACAAAAATCCACACACTATTTCCTGTATATTTTCTTTGTGGTAGGTGGATATGGATATAACGATCGCAACAACAGCAACAACAGGCATTTTAAGGCCATTTTCCCTGCAAGAGTGGGGGTTAGCCTTGCGGGCCCCATGACAATCTTCTCCATTTTGCCCTATTTTCTGCATCTCCCCTTGTTAACCCCCTTGCCCGCATTTCTTCTTCCACCACCTTTAGCCAAGTCTTTCTCGGTCTTACCCGTCTACTTCCTTCTACATTCATTTCCATCACTCTTCTCAACCTGTCACTTTAATCCTTCCTCAACAGATGACCAAACCATCTCAACCTGTTTCTCTTCACAGCATCAATCACAAGCTCTATTCCTATCATCTTTCACAATTCATCATTTGTCTTCCTCTCTCTCAACGATACTCCGGAAATCCACTGAACCATTCGCATTTCCACCCTTTCCAGCCTTCGTTGCTGCTCTATGTTCATTACCCATGTCTCGCTCCCATAAATCATAACACTTCTCACACATGCAGCATACACCTTTCCCTTCAGCTTCAACGACATGCCCCTCCTCATCAGCACGCCACTCAGTTCCGGAAACTTCTTCCATGCACATCTCACTCTAGCAACTGTTGCAGAGTCTGATTCACCTTCTCCATTCAGCATGTCTCCGAGGTAGCAAAATGTTTTCACACCTTACAGCTTCACACCGTCTGCAAGATCCAACTCAACATTTCTTCCATCTGCAGCTCCCTCTGTGCACACCTCACATTTGAATGTAGCTGCCACACTGGTTAATGACCCTCTCAAACCACTACATTTTTGATGAACCCACTCAGCACACATTGTACATTGAATGGAGTTCACTCCGACACCCGTCCTGCACATAGCACATGGCCACTTCCCAGTTCTTTCCACCTCACCACCTGCCATCACCTTCGTTTTTCCGATATTCACCTTCAGACCTGTTGTCTCCATACATTCCTTCCACTTATTCATCTTCACCTTCAGTCCATCCATACTTTCCGCAATCAACAACAGATCATTTGCATACAACAACTCCCACGGTAAACCCTCCTTTACATTCCGAGCCAGCACCTCCATCACAGCTACAAATAGTAGTGGACTTAGTACCAACCCCTGATGCACTCTCACCTTCACCGCAAACTCACCACTGTTCCCGTCCTTGGTCCTTGAAGCTGTGCGTGCTCTCTCGTACATTGCCATCACTACTCTGATCAACTATTCCTCCACTCCTAACTTCCTCAATGCCCATGTCACTACTTCGCATCATGGAACCCTATTGAATGCTTTCTCCAGATCAACAAACCCAAGAAACAACTTCTTCCTCTTCTCCATGTACTTCTCCTGCAACTGCCTTACAATAGAAAGCGCGTCTGTCGTTCCTCTTCCTGGCATAAATCCAAACTGCATTTCGTCGATCTTCACTTTCTTCCTTATCCTCCTCTCCAACACCCTTTCCAATACCTTCATTCCATGCTCCAATAATTTTATCGCTCGATACGAGCCACAGTCCAGAGAGTCACCTTTCCCCTTGTATAGAGGGATGAGGGTACTCGGTTCCCAATCCATTGGAATGCGGCCTTCTTTCACCACCAGATTACAGATCTCTGTCATTCTCTTCACACCCCAACTTCCTGCTGCCTTCAACTTATTTCCCACAATTCCCGTCGGCCCTTCTGCTTTTCTACTCTTCATTGCTTTTATCGCTTCCTCATCTTCCTTCTCAGTTATTTTCTCTGCCGGTCCTAAAACTGGGTTACTCTCTATGTTGCCGTCCGATTCATTCTCTGCATTCAACAGCATTTCCATATATCTCTTCCATCTTCCTTTAATTCCATCTGGGTCCACAACGATTTGTCCCACTTCATCCTTCAAGCAACTCACCCCCATCACATCGCACCTATCTTTCGCTATCTGCTTTGCAATCCTGAATACCGCTCTCTGACCCTCTTCTGAATCCAAGCGTTGTCCGAACATTTTCCTACATGCCTCCTGCGCCTTTGCTACCTCTTTCTTTGCAGCCTTCTTGGCTGCCTTATAACTTTCATGTTCTGCCTTTTCTGCCCCCGTACCCTTCGCCTTCTGCCACTCCTTGAACTTCTTCCTCTTCTCGTCAATCCTCTTTCCAACTTCATCATCCCACCACCATGTTTCCGAGTTCCTCGGTGGTCCTTTTGTCCATCCACATACCTCACCAACGGCTCCCAACAGACTATCTTTCATTGACATCCAACCACTTTCAAGCTCAACCACATCATCCTCTACCCTACTCAGCCTCTCTTTTAATGCCTCCCTCACCGTCACCTCTTTCAACCTCCACACCTTCATTCTCGGTTGGTACTTCACCCGCCGAGCTCTCCTCGCACCTTTCACCCTTATGTCGCAGACAACCAAGTGGTGCTGTGAAACAGCCTCCTCCCCCGGGATCACCTTTGTGTCCCGGAGGTGCCCCCTATCTCGCCTACGCACCATCAGGTCATCAACGGTTGTCGTCGACCCACCTGACGTGTATGTAACAAGATTCTTATCCTCTTTCTGGAACTGAGTATTACAAATCAACAAACCAGCTCCATCAGATAACTCCAAAATCCTTTCACCTTCTCCATTCCTCACACCATATCCGTAACCCCCATGAACTCCCTCAAAACCATCTATACTCCTTCCCACATGTCCATTTAGGTCTCCTCCTTCCACAACTTCCTCATCTTTCACGTTTTCCATCAGCTTCTCTATCGCACACCAGAACTTGTCCCTCTCTTCATCGCTCCGACCGACCTGCGGAGCATATCCCGAGATGACGTTCACCAAGAGCTTTTCAATCATCATTTTCACCATCATCAACCTTTCACTCACTCTAGTCACACTCAACACACTGCCTACAAACTCCTCAGAAAACAGGACACCAACACCATGCACGCCTTCCGGGCACCCTTGCCACACAAACTTGTATTTCTGTCCCTGCGTACCCTTCACCATTCTCACACCACTTCCCTTCCATCTCGTCTCCTGCAAACAACATATGTCCACTCTTCTTCTGACCAATACTTCCACCACTTCTCCTGTTCTCCCTGTCATTGTCCCGACATTCCATGTCCCAAACCTCAGAAACCGATCTCCACGTGGGGCATCAGACGTTTCGTCGTCATAAATGGATTGATTTCCACTCTTGCTTTGGTCGGGTTCCCCATCTTGAGTTTTGACGAGAGGGAGTGAGGTCCCCCCACGGGGTACTTCGGGCTGTACCCTGCCCATTTGTAATTGTCATGGTTCACTTTTTGAGACAATGTTTTATGGCCGGATGCCCTTCCTGACGCCAACCCTTTTAGTCGCCTCTTATGACACGCAGGGATACGGTGTACCTATTCTAAACCGGGGTACACTCCGGGGGGATATAACGATCGCATGATAAAATAATACGTATTATGTATTGCAAAAATATAACGTTTTCAAATACTGAATTTCCTATATGATATATGTTGACCATAATCCTCCATTCAGTTCACACTAAATTGCGTTTGATCATGAGTTTTGATTTGATGTTAGAGAACATGACGATTATATAATAGATGAATTTCTGGCATGCAAGAGGGGTGCAGGTGCTAAATGTTTTGCATAATTGTTGTATAACAATGACAGCCCACACGCAGGTTCTTCAGCTCAACCTTTTAATGGTGTCTCCTTCTCCACTCCTCGCCCAGCTCGTACATGGCACTACCGGTCATGCCTCATCCTTTCCGGTTCATCATGCATTCATTAATATTGTTATGTCTGGGGGTAGAGCAAAATCTAGAGCCAGGTAGATCTGTATAGGTAGGTATTCAACTGACGCGATAGGGAATCTACCTGTAATAAGTTCTGTGTTTTAGTCCGGTTTGTAGGGTTAAGATATCTGCTTGTGAACATACCAGGATGTTCGGGTGTTAAATAGTGTGGGGATTAAGAATAAACCCCTGTGTGTCACACCTTGTAATCAAACCTTTGTCCCTTATGGCAATGCACACCAACATAGACACTCAGATAGGCCCTTAGTACAACATTAAATAATTCCCTTCCCTGACAATAATAATAATAATAATAATACATTTATTTTATATAGCGCTTTTCAAGAAGCCCAAAGACGCTTTGACAGAGTACAAAAAAAACAAGTGCAAAAAGACAAAAATCAACAGGTAAATAATCAAAGCAAAAGGAAGGAGAAGGAGAAGAGATAGTCAGGGGTTAAATGCTGTGGGTTAAATGTTGAATGCAGTGTTGAACCGGTGGGTCTTGAGTAATGTTTTGAATGTGGTGAGTGAGGAGGAGTCTCTGATGGTGTGAGGTAGTGAGTTCCAGAGGGTGGGAGCAGCGATGGAGAAGGCCCTGTCCCCCCAGGATCTGAATTTGGTCCGCATGGGGGGGGGGGGGGGTTAGGAGGTTGGTACCAGCAGAGCGGAGGTTGCGGGTGGGAGTGTGTCTGGAGAGGAGGTCAGTCAGGTAGGATGGGGCCAGGTTATGGAGGGCTTTGTAGGTCAAGAGGAGGATTTTGTACTGGATTCTCTGGGGGATGGGGAGCCAGTGAAGCTTGTAAAGGACGGGGGTGATGTGGTCACGGTGCATTGGAGTTTATTGATGATTATTGAGGGTGAACCAAAGAGGAGGCTGTTGCAGTAGTCCAGACGGGAGGTGATGAAGGCGTGGATGAGGGTTTCTGCAGCCGTGGAGGAGAGGGATGGATGGAGACGGGCGATGTTTTTCAGGTGAAAGAAAGCTGTCTTTGTGATCTGTTTAGTGTATTTGCCGAAGGAGAGGGTTTGGTCAAAGATGACGCCAAGATTCCGGATGTGAGGGGAGGTGGATACTGGGAAACCGTCGATGTTGAGGGCAAAGTTATGAGTGGATTTGGTGAGCGTTTTTGGGCCAATGATGATTATTTCAGATTTATCATAGTTAAGTTTGTGGAAGTTGATTTGAAGCCAGGATTTTATTTGAGTGATGCAGTTTGTCAGGATAGAGTGGGTGGCGGTGGAGATGGACTTGGTGGAGATCAAAAGCTGGATGTCATCGGCGAAGCAGTGGAATTGGAGACCATGACGGTGGATTAAGTGACCAAGGGGGGACAGGTACAGGATGAAGAGGAAGGGGCCAAGAACTGAACCTTGGGGGACACCTTGGGGGAGGGGAGCAGTGGGGGATTTGCAGTTATTGATGGAGATGAACTGGCGTCTGTCGGAGAGGTATGATTTGATCCAAGAGAGGGCAGTGCCGGTAATGTTAAAGGTGGTTTCAAGTCGGGTGAGGAGGATGGTGTGATTGATGGTGTCAAAGGCGGCGCTGAGGTCGAGGAGGATGAGAATGTTGAGGTTGCCAGCGTCAGAGGAGAGGAGAAGGTCATTGGTGATTTTGAAGAGAGCAGTTTCAGTGCTGTGGTTGGAGCGGAATCCGGATTGGAATGTTTCATACAGGTTATTGGCAGAGAGGTGATGTTTAAGTTGAGTGGCTACAGCGCGTTCCAAAACTTTTGACAGAAAGGGTAGGTTGGAGATGGGTCTGAAGTTGTTTAGGGTGTCAGGGTTGACAGGTTTTTTTTCAGAATGGGGGTAACAGCAGCAATTTTGAGGGATGGTGGGACGATGCCTGTCGACAGGAAGGAGTTTATTGTTGCAGTGATAAGTGGAGAGAGAGCAGGAAGGGAGGCCTTGACAAAGCTGGAGGGGGGTGGGGTCAAGAGTGCAGGTGGCAGTTTTCATTCCTATGAGGAGTTCAGAGAGGTCAGTAGGGGAGACTGGGGAGACCTGAGACAGGGGTTGGCAGGATAAGGGGGGGCAGGTGGTTTGAGGGGGAGCAGGTGCGGTGGTGGTTAAGCTGTTGTAGATGTTGTCAATTTTGCTTTGGAAGAATGAAAGGAAGGAGATGCAGTTGTCTACTGTGAATGACTGGGTGGTGGTGTCCAGGGGGCTGAGGAGTTTGTTTATTGTAGAGAAGAGTGCTTTTGGGTTTCCAGAGCCAGAGTGGATAATTTGAGAGTAGTAGGCGGTGCGGGCGCGGGAGAGGGCATCTTTGTAGTGCTGTAGGTGGTCCTTGTAGGCTTGGGAGTGAATTGTGAGACCTGTTTTATTGCGGAGTCTTTCAAGTTGGCGAGCACGAGTTTTCATTAGGCGGAGTTCAGGGGTAAACCAGGGAGCAGAATGGGTGAAAGAAACTCTTTTGGTTTTTATAGGTGCAAGCTGGTCAAGGCAGGAGGAGAGAGTGTGGTTGTAGTAGTCAGTGAGGTCAGAAGGGGTGTGGAGGTCAACGAAGGGAGAAGTGGACATTTTTTCAGAGAGAGTGGATGAGAATGAGGTAGGTGAAAGAGCGTTTAGCTTACGGAAGTTGATCGTGCGATAATGCCTTGGTGCTGGGGTGGGGATGTTGATGGTCATAGTGATGGCTAAGTGGTCAGAGAGGGTGAGGTCGGAGCCAGAGAGATGGTGCAAAATTAATCCAGTAGAGCAGACAAGGTCGAGAATGTGACCACGGTTATGGGTAGGAAAGTTGACATGTTGAGTGAGGTTAAAGCAGGTGAGTAAGTCAGTGAAGTCAGTGGTTATTGTGGAGTCAGTGGAGTCCATGTGGATATTGAAATCACCGAGGAGGAGGATTGAGGGGGAGAGGGAACAGAGCTGGGTCAGAAAGTAGGAGAAGTCAGACAGGAATGATGAGTGTGGTTTGGGAGGGCGGTAGACGACAGCCATGACTGACTGTGTGTGACCAGAGAGTTTAAAAGCCAGGTGTTCAAATGATGGAGCAGAAGAGATGGAGATGAGGCTGGTCTTGATGTGCTGTCGGTGAATTACGGCAATTCCACCACCTCGGCCCTCCGAGCGTGGTTTATTGAAGTATGAATATCCATTGGGTGTAGTGAGGTTGACTGAGAAGTAGTCCAGAGGTTGTTGCCAGGTTTCAGTGAGACAGAGAAAGTCCAGTTTATTTTCCAGAATGTAGTCGTTCAGGATGAGGCTTTTGTTGTTGAGGGACCGGGTATTGAACAGGGTGAGCTTGATGTTGCTTTGTACGGTGGGGATGAACTCAGGTGATTTAGCCAGGGTTTGCAGACAGGAGGTGCGATCGTGTGCGTTGCTGTGACCAGCTGCGCTGGGACGATGAGTGGGAGTGCGCTGAGCCGACCAGAGTACGGGAATGAAGTGACCTGTTTGTAAATAAACAAACTTACGACCGGAGCCTCTACGAATGTATCTGAGTCGTCGCAGGAGTCCGTGGGATTTGATTGCAGAGATGCATGATGGGGTGGAGTGAGTATTGAGCAGAAGAAGCCTTGCGGCGCAGTACCTTGGAGCTATGCCAGACAGGAGCGAAGGGACAAGTAAGAGGCCAAGGTTGAGGAGGACGTGTAGGCCTTGCCGCAGCGGCAAACGACCGCAGCCGCTAACCAAGACGCAGCGGCAAACGACCACAGCCGCTAATCAAGACGCAGCGGCAAACGACCGCAGCTGCTAATCAAGACGCAGCGGCAAACGACCGCAGCCGCTAACCAAGACGCAGCGGCAAACGACCGCAGCCACTAATCAAGACAGCAAAGGCCGCAGCGGCAAACGACCACAGCCGCTAATCAAGCAAACCAAGACCGCAGCGGCAAACAGCCACAGCCGCAAACAACGGCCACAAACAACGGGAGTGGGCCTGAGGAAACAGTGGAAGAGCCGGGCAGGCGAAGCCAGGAGCAGAGCCGGGACCGAGCAGAGGGCAGACCCAACGGCCAAAAAGCCGCCACGACCACCAGAAAAGCAGACTATATACAATGACCCAGTCGGAGAAGCGGCGAACAAGTAACGTCAGCGTCCTCTCCAGACTGGACCGGAAGCGGTGAAGACAATGACTTCGGAAGGAACAGGCAAGAGGCCAGTTCGGGGCACCGCCGCATGGGCTGCAGCCAGCTACACCTCCGGCAGGCCTAGCACCATAGTGACACGAGCTATCACCACGCTACAGGGAACGAGTGATTGGTTGGCGCGGAAGGCGCGAACCTCAGCCAATCAGCGCCGGAGGCACGAGGATGCAACTGAGGAGGAGGGGATTCATTGGAGGAAAGATGCTGGAAAGTTTTGGGAATGACGAGAATCTTCGGTCTGACGTCACCAGGCGAAGTGATATAAGGGGGTGCTGCACCGATTCGAGAGCTTTTTCTCAGAGACGACATTGAAGCTGGTTCTCTTCGCCCGGTTCGTGCTTGACTTGGATCCTTCTCTTCCCTCGTGGCTTGGATCGTGCTTCGCGCTGCGCTTGGCCTGGATTCCTGTTGGCTCTGTTCCTCTCCTCGACGCTGTTCTCTCCTCCTGCAATCTCTCCGTGCCTGTCCCTTTGTGCCTCGTGTTGGAGACCAACCTTGTGTGGAGCTCGCTAGCCTGTGTTGGACGCGTGGTGCTTTTGGTGCGTTGGACGCGTGGTGCATTGGACGCGTGGTGCTTTTGGATTGGTGCTCGGAGGCGGACGGAGGGAGCCGCGTGGGGGGACGATGGACAAGACTACAGACGAGATAAGGCCGCACCCACAGAACATTTTGCATTACACGACGAGACAATTATTCTTTTCGTAACTCATTCCTGTGTCTCGTTTCTGAAGTGAGGTGTGTGGGATCCCAACTTAGGACTTTTATTTAGTATCGCGTTTTCCTGTCCCTACCTTTTATTACAATAAACCCTTGTATTATTTTTCATTCCCCACAAATCTGGTTTTGTTTGAGTTCGTTCGCCTTCCACAGGTACGCGCTTTTACCGCAGCTTCCACTTCCCTTCTTCCTCCCGCGTTTTATAGCCGAATCCGTGTTTGGTCGTCGCCTCGAGTAAATCCGTTCTAGTCCATCCGTGGTCCCTGGTCTTAACCGAAGGGTCCGCGCGACAATATTCATGTAACTCCCAATACCACATACTCCTTTTTTGTGAGGATAACAACTAATAAAAAAAAAAAACATAAGAACATAGTAAGCATGTAATTGATAGTAAATATCTATATTATAATAGCCGTAGATGATTCTGTCTGTCTGTCTGTCTATCTGTTGGGTGTCTGTCCGGGGTGTGGCTTACTCGGTTTGCAGAGTAGCTCCACCCATAGCTCCACCCATTCTGGGAGTGGCTATAAACAAATATCCACCATTTTATTAACTCGCATAGCTTTGAGTCCTGTTTTGTAGGCCCGTGGTGTCTTGCTCTCTCTCCCAGTTTTATTTCAAATCAAATTCGATAAATCATTTCATTTATCACAGTCGCTAACATAGTTTTAGACTCGGTTGAAAAAAAACGGGAAGAAAATCCGATTAAAGTTGCCGTTTATAGAACGAAATGAATTCTCAAAGGCCTGTAACTTCAAGGCCATTGAGTCTCTCTCACGCCTTTATCTCCAATCTAACTCACCATATGATTTCATTTTTATCGATGGTTTTACTTTTAGACTCGGTGTCAGCAATAATTGAGAACAATCCACACACGCGGGAAAATGCAGAGATATATTTTTTAAAATCGCGTCATGGTGTATCATACACCGCCCAACATGACACCGCCGGCAATGTGTCGATATATATTAAAAATTCGCTTTTGCTTTTCCGTTATGATATATTACTATTTCGTTTGATGATAGTCGTCACAAAAACGTCAACAATGATGCCGACATATATTTCTTCGTTTTTATTTCATTCAACATATTAGCCGGAAGTAAAATATGTTTCAGGAAATTACCGAGAGATATTTCTTCGTTTTTTTTATTAGTTATGTGCGCATACACTTTAAATAGGTTTATTTGAAATCTTTAATTTTCCACAATATAATTTACTTGCCATTTATCATTTGATGATTACGAGACAAATTCCTCTTGAGGATCGTGACAATTCATGCGTTGCATGGAAACTTCCATTTCCAAAATGAATGAGACGATCGATGAAGAACGACTCGGTGTCACCAACGCGGGAAAATGCAGAGATATATTTTTTAAAATACACCATATCACCGCACAACACCGCCCAACAGCCAACAAGTATCATACACCGCCCAACAGCCAACGAGTATCATACACCGCCCAACATGACACAGACAGCAACATGTCGACATTATCGCTTTTTCTTTAAACCGAGTGAACCGAGCCGAACCGAATACACCGCGTGAATTCACCGAGCGAATTTCAGCCAATTCCACCTATTTCTTCGTTTTTATTTTATTCGTTACCAGCAGAAGTACCCAGCGTTGCCGGGCGGGGGAGGGGGGAAGGGCACGTACACTTTAAACATGTATATACATGTGGGACATGTGTACGTGTGTGTACGTGTGTACGTGTGTGTGTGTGTGTGTGTGTGTGCGTGAATATGTGTGTGTGTGTGCGTGAATATGTGTGTGTGTGTATATATGTGTGTGTATGTGTATGTAGGCTAACCCCCGCTCTAGCAGGGAAAATGGCCTTAAAATGCATGTTGTTGTTGTATGTGTATATACATGTCTGTGTGTGTGTGTTTGTGTGTATATGTGTCTGTACGTGTGTCTGTTTTTGTGTCTGTTTTTGTGTGTGTGTGTGTGTGTGTGTGTGTGTGTGTGTGTGTGTGTGTGTGTGTGTGTGTGTGTGTGTGTGGAGATGTATATATGTGTATATATGTGTATATGTGGATACATATGTGTATACATATTTGCATATGTGCATATGTGTATATGTGTGTGTGTGTGTGTGTGTGTGTGTGTGTGTGTGTGTGTGTGTGCATGTGTGTCGATGTACGTGTGTGTGTATGTGTATATGTGTGTGGGTGTATATGTGTGTGTGTGTGTATATGTAAACATGGGCCGGTGTGTGTGTAAAGTGTGAGGAGGTATTGGAGAGGAAAATGCAGAGATATATTTTTTTAAATCGCGCCATGATGATAAACGAAAATACACCGCCTAAAATAACAGTCGACATATATTTAAAATTCGCCATACACATCCATGCGGGAATCCCACGGGCATGGATGTGTGTGACATTTCGACATATTGAGTTACATGCTGCGCCTGCACATTCAGTTATATAAGATGGTTACTGGCAATTGATCACATCCACAAATGATGTAATCCACACAATTTATGTACTTTACATAACGTTAATAGGAATACATGCCCGTGTAGATGGGAATGACATATAATTCACCGAAAACGTTGAAGCAACCGCATAATATTACGGTGATGTTTAACTCTGAGAATAGTTCTAAATTTAAAAAACTTTCTTCTGATATTTGTGATTTATTTCAAACAAACTGTATTTCCCAGCTACACGGGCATGTATTCCTATTAACGTTATGTAAAGTACATAAATTGTGTGGATTACATCATTTGTGGATGTGATCAATTACCAGTAACCATTTTATATAACTGAATGTGCAGGTGCAGCATCTAACTCAATATGTCGAAATGTCACACACGTCCATGCCCGTGGGATTCCCACGGGTGACCCCGCTAGTAATGAATACTGAATCACCATACCACATATCCCATTATTCCTTTTTTCGTGAAGATAACAACTGGTAATGAAAAACATAGTAAGCATGTAATTGAAGGTAAACACGTCACATGACAAAGTCCTTGATCCATTCAGTGGCTCGACGATGTCTGGTCCCACGACGAACACCTGGGGTAATAACTTGTGGAGGCATTTGTTTGACAGGGTTATTTTTATTTTATTTTTTATTTTTTTATTTTTTTGTATACTGAATCGAGGCTCGTGAAAGAGCTAACATTTACTTCATAAACAAATCAACCAGACAAACAAAACACACAAAAAGAGGGAGCGGAAAACAAGATGGGGAGAGAAGGGGAAGCACACAAACACAACATTTGAGAGCAGGGAGATGTGTGGAAGGGAGAGGGCTTGGGGGGAGGAGGCGTGGGAAGGGGGGGGGGGGGGGGTGGAGGGAGAAGTATAAAACACAAGGACACCAAAGACTTCCAGGACAGAAGTTGGTATTTCAAAAAAGTGGAATTGGGGTGAAATTAGCGGGGGTAGAAAAGATCAAGGTTTTGGATGGGGGAAGATAAGAGATGGTGGTGAACAGCAGTTTTAAAGACCTGGAGGGTGGAGTGGGATTGAAGAGAGTGAGGGAGTTTGTTCCAGAGGCGGGAGAAAAGAGGAATGAAGGAGTGAAGGTGAGCAGAGAGTCTTGATTTTGGCAGTTTGACCATAAGAGGGTTGCAGGCAGATCTTGTGCGACCTGGAGGAATATTTGCGGGACAGAGCCCAGAGAGAGCTGGGGGGGCAAGGCCAGAGAGGAGTCGGTAGAAGATGGTCGGTAGGAGTCGGTATGTGCATGATAATCCTCAAAACCTGTCATACTTTCTGCAGCAAGTCCATTTGGGGTCTGCATTGCAGGTGCGAGATGAATTGCATGCCACACTTTCCCACCAGAGAGTCTGTAGGTAGTAGGACCTCTCTGTTCACTGATCTTGAGGGGTTGGGTAAACTTGGTTTGTCCTTTCTTGTGAAGTCCAGGTTTCCGAACTCGCACGAAAGAACCACATTGAAAGGTGGAAGGTTTTGCTCCCCGGCACTTGTCTGTGTATTGTTTAGAGTTCTCTTGTTTCTGTTGAACGCAGCGTCTCACATACTCGAGTCTTGCAGAAGGTACGCTGATTTGACGGTCCCCAATGTGCAACTTGGTGTGCAGTGTACGTCCATGCAGAAGTTCAGCAGGAGTCTGATGAGTTGTTGCATGTCTTGTAGCTCGATATGTTTGCAAAATGTCGGGTATGAATGATTTACAGGGCTTCCCTTCGTGGTTTGCAGTGTGTAAACAGTCTTTAAGCACTCGGTTGAAGCGTTCTATCTCCCCCATTGGCTTGTGGGTAATAGATAGAACTACGGCAGTGCTTGATGTTTCTTTCCTGCAGGAATGTTTCAAACTCAGTTGAAACAAATTGAGATCTATTGTCAGAGATAAGTCCCTGCGGGTTTCCTTCCCGACTGAATACTGTAGTCAGGAACTTGATAACTGTAGAAGATGTTACTTGGGACGTAAAGGCTACTTCTGGCCATTTCCTGAAGTAGTCAATTAAGGTAATGGCCTCGCGACAGTCCATTTGGCCGTTATCAAGTAGTCCCACAATATCGATGGCAAGTTTTTCTCATGCAGCATTAGGGAGAGGAACTGGTTGCAAAGGTGGAGCCCGAGTGACAGCCGTTTTATCATGCATTTGGCAAGTAATACACGACTTAATGGCAACTTCTACTTGGGAGTCCATCCCTGGCCACCAGTAGAGGTCACGCAGCCTTTATTTAGTTCTTACAATTCCTTGATGCGCATCATGGGCAAGCTGGATTAATTTGGGTTGAAGTTGTGTCGGCACTATCATACAGTAAGTGCCACAAAATAGGTAAGCCTCATGTACAGCCAGTTCATTCTGAATGTGAAAGTAGGGAAGTACATTTGGGTCAATGCCCTTTGCATTGCAAGGCCATCCTCTGGAGATGTATCTTAGCACCCTCTGTAGAATAGGGCATCTATTACAAGCTTCCTTGAATTGTTCCACAGGTACAGCAGAGAAGTCACCGGACACTAAAGCCACCATTTCTACATCCGGTTCGTGTTAAGGCTCTGTCATGGGGAGTGGTAACCGAGATAAACAGTCTGCAGTCACATTTTGATGGCCAGGTTTGTATAAAATTTCATAGTTAAACGACAGTAAGTGTGCACACCAACATACAATTGTCATTCCAGCTCGACCAAGACCGTTCAAAGCCAGTAGTGTGGTCAGTGGACTGTGATCTATACGCAGGATAATTTTCCGACCCCACAGGTAAGTACGCCATTTCTCAGTTGCCCAGACACAGGCAAGTGCTTCTTTCTCTACTGTAGAGTACTTGCGTTCGCATTCCGTGAGCGTTTGTGAGGCGAATGCTACTGTTTGCTCTGTATAGTCCTCAATAAGTTGTATGAGCACAGCTCCGAGTCCATAATCAGACGCGTCTGTGGTCACAAGGGTGGTCAGAGTAGGGTCAAACAAAGCAAGTGCAGGATTTTATCAATTTTTTTACCCTTTACAATTGAGTGTGTGCAGAATCGGTCCAGGAGAAGTCAGCATTCTTGCGCAGTATGACATGGAGTGGCTCCACGACTGCCACATAATTTGGAATGAATTTGGAATACCAAGAAGTAAAGCCCAGAAAAGAACGCAGAGCAGATGCATCCTTTGGGGGTGGTACTTCTGTTATTGCCACCACATGTTCTGTGATTAGACTCATGCCCTTTCCTGAGATCATGTGACCCAGAAAAGAAAGTTCAGCCTTTCTAAAATGGCATTTCTCATAATTCAGTTTTAAGCCTGCTTGATCAATACGATTCAAGACAGTTTGGAGGCGTTCCTCATGTTTCTCAGGGGACAAAGTGTACACAATTATACCATCTAGGTAACACTGGATGCCCTTCTGTCCAGCTAATATCTGTGACATCATTCGCTGAAATGCACTAGGAGCAAAAGCAAGACCATAAGGTACACGGCAATATCGGAAAAGTCCCTTATGTGTTACGAAAGCTGTAAGGTCTCTGCTTTCCTCATGCAAGAGCACTTGATGATATGCACTCTGAAGATCAAGAGTAGAGAACATTCTCGCTCCACGAAGTTCTGCGAATACCTCCTCAATATGTGGGAGCGGATGACTGTCTACTAGGATCGCCTTTTGGGTTCACAAAGATCCACATACAGTTGTATACCTGTTTTTTATGCGTAACAATAGGTGAAACCCATTCAGAAGAGTAAATTCTCTCAATGATACCTGCTTCTTCAAGTGTTTTCACTTCTTGTAAGACAGCATCACGGAGAGCAAAAGGTAAGTGGCGAAGCTTCTGCTGGATTGGCACTGCATCAGGCCTTGTCTTTACTCTGTGTACAAATCCTTTTGCATCACCTAGAGTTCCAATGGAGTTAGGATTATATGTCCGACAAGCCGATGTTTGATGAACAGAGGTACTTAGCACTGGTGCAGGAGTAACACATCCATTAACAATATTCAGTCTGAGAGCAGTGAAAAGGTCCATGCCAAGTATAGGTGTTCCAGAAGACACAATGAAATCAGCAGCCACAGAAACATGGTTGTGTCACACCAGTACGTGTAGATAAACAACCACTGTGATGGATTTTTTTCAGATAAGTCAAGTGTAATTTTGGTTCTGTAAGAAGTGCACCCTTGAAATGCTCCAGGTAGGTAGACTCTGAAAGTATTGAAACAACTGAACCTGTGTCCACCAGTAATTTAGTTGAGCATGCCTGTCCATCAGGTGTGCAAAGACAAACATCACAAAATAAGTTCCTTCAAATTTGTTCAGCAGCATTTGTGTTTATGCTTAAGACAGTCACATCTGGCACAGTCACATCACGCACTTGGTAATTGTGGTCTTTACTGTGACATACTTTAGCAAAATGTCCAGTTTTTACCACACTGCCTGCAATTTACATCTTTTGCAGGGCATTTGGGGTAATTGGCTGAGCGAATTGCAGATCCACAACGATAACAGGTACCCTCTTGGCTACCTGTCGAGCCTGTGAAAATTTTGGCTTGGCAGGTTCATTTGATGTGTCACTGTGTATGGGGTCGCGTCTGTATTGCTCTGCTCTGGTACGTGCAGGTATTGTATTTACCTCCTGAAAGGACGTTGATGTGTGGTATGTAATCGCTTTCCCTTCTGCCATGGCTGATTCGATTTGTCCCGCCATCACAAGGGCTTTCTGCAGGTTCCAAAAGCAAACGTTCATGGATGCGAGCTAAGAGTTTTTTTTCCACGAGCTGATCTCATATCATTTCATCAGACAGATCTCTAAACTCGCAATTAACCGCAATCTACCGTAAAGCAGCAACGGACTGAGCAGTCGATTCACCCGGTCTTTGCGCTCGTTGACGAAACTTATAGCATTCGAAAACAACGTTCACTTTTGGCATAAAAAAGCTGTTAATGCAGTGAGGGCAGCAAGGTATGTGTCCTCAGCAACTGGTAGAGTATAGAATAAACGCTGCCCTTCAGCTCCTAGGCGGTGTATAAGCAATGTGCGCTCCCTCGCATCAGAAAGTGCGTCGTCATTTATCACCAGGATGAAGTTCTCCAACATGCGCATCCATGAGGTAAAAGGTATCGAAGGCTCACCTGGACTTGGTGGGAATGCAGCAGGTGGTGCAAGAGCGAGGTTGTATAACACTATAACTCCATTACTGTTGTAACAATATAACTATAACTCTATAACACTATAATATAAGAAGACTCCCATCCTCGTCGCCAATATGTTGTATAACAATGACAGCCCACAAGCAGGTTCTTCAGGTCAAACGTTTAATGGCGTCTCCTTCTCCACTCCTCGCCCAGCTCGTACACGTCACTACCGGTCACGCCTCATCCTTTGCGGTTCATCATGCATTCATTAATATTCATGTAACTCCCAATACCACAGTAATCTAACGAAAAACACAATCACTTTTTTATCGCGCCATTTACATTCAATTCACACCGTGCACCACACGCTACTTCCGGGATAGACGCGCTACTTCCGGGGACAAAGGAATGACATTAACTGTCATAATAACCTGAAAACATGAATGTACACGATTAAACTAATACATATTAGTAATTACTGAAAACCAATGTCAATTTTGTACATTTACTATGGCGTTCTGGTGCAAGGAAGACCGGAGATTGTGTGAAGGATTGATGTGGGAAGAAGCCAAATGATGGTAGACGTGATGTCAACCTGCTATTTGTCTTCTTAAGTTACTCAGTTTCTGAGGTGTGGGCTTATTAAAGCTTGTGTAAATTAAACGAACAACAGTTTCCTGGTGTGGAAGAACGTTTTATTGGCGATGAGGAGAATCGTGGCTCCACGATTGTTTGACATTGGTGATGAATACAATCCTGCACAGCGATGGAGAAAATGGCGACGAGCTTGGAGCATAACATGGCCGCTGCAAACATCACCGAGAAGGAACAAAAACGTGATGTCAGATATCTACTTTGCAAACCTGATATGAACAACAACATCATAGAGGCTGTTAATGTGATTTACAAAAATCATTCTCGGCAAACTTCAAACGAGCTGCCTGTGTGGAAACAACGCAATACAAAATCTGAAGACATCATGAGAAGTGTCAGCAACTCCAAATGTTGCTCTGGCTGTGGAGCTACAGGTCACCTAATAATTTCAGCCAAGTTAGCATGGCGTGAAACCAACAAATCCGTTCGGATACTTCAAACTCACAAGATCTCCCTCTGCGATTTATGTGTACAGCTTCTGAAGATGCTCATAGGGAAAGTTGTCTTTAATTGCATGGACCGCCGACTGGGAATGGACTTCATATTAATGGTCAAAATTGATGATATTCCTGTGAAAATGATTATTGATTCCAGGGCTTCTGTCGATCTATTGATTATGTCAAGATGGCCACCACTACACTCTATCCAAATCAGCCACTACTATCTTAACATATGGTTCAAACACTCCTCAACCTGTTCAGGTGGCCGACATAGTGTGGGCTGATACAGACGATACAGGATCTTTGTTCGGGTGCACATCGGCCATCTAGCTTGGGGTGCTAACTGCCAGCCCACCTGTTCAACCTGTGGCGTTACAAATGACCAATATTCCAATCATTCCATGGGGTTGGGGGGGGGGGGGCATCCATGATGTCCTATGTGGTCCATTAATGTTCCCGATGGCCAGAAGCCACAGACATTTGAGGCCTCACAACTGTATATTCCACCCATGGCTTGCCACATTAAATTGTATCAAACAATGGACCTCAGTTTCAGTTCCGAGGTCAAACAGTTTTGTAGCATTCATGGAATTGAACATAACCAAATTATACCTTATTGGCCTCAAGTCAACTTCTGTGCGGACAAACATGAAATATGTCGTGCATTGCACGATACTTGTGAAATCCATAAAATATGTTGTTGGCCTATGAAGACCACAAAAATAATTGGTGGTACTTGAATTCAGTGACCTGGTATGCAAATCCTCTTAAAATTTCAAGTTAATCAGATGAAAATTGAGGATTTTAGAAATGTGGCCTATGTTGACCTTTTGGCCTATGTTGACCTCAAACATAGTTGGGGGTTGAATTCAGTGACCAGATAGGCAAATTTCCTCTTCAAATATCAAATTTCCATTTCCTTTCCTATCTAATACTCATAGATAGGCCTCTTCAAATTTCAAGTCAATTGGATGAAAATTGAGCATTTTAGAAATATGACAAAGTTGGTGACCTTTCAGCTATGTTGACCTATTGGTCTTTTGACCCCAAACACAATAGGCTTTTTATTTATGACCAACTCTACGATTTGGTGAAGTTTCATGCAGATCGGTTGAAAATTGTGACCTGTAGGTGACTGAAATAAAGACAGACAGACAAACAAACAGACAGACATGAAAAATCACTCACAGAGTGACACTTTGGGAAAGAGAACAAAATAGAATGGCACTCAGTAGAGCATCCTTTTGACCTCACAAATAATTGGTAGTTGAATTATATGACCTGATATGCAAATCGCCTTCAAATTTTAAGTTAATCGGATGAAAATTGACAATTTTAGAAATTTGGCCTATGTTGACCTAAAAAATAGTTGTTGGTTAGTTTCGGCAAGCTGATATGCAAATTATATTCAAATTTCAAGAAAATCGGATGAAAATTGAGGATTTTAGCAATTTGAAATGGTTGTTGAGCTTTGGCCTATGTTGACCTTTTGGCCTATGCTGATCTCAAAAATAGTTGGTGGTTGAATTCAGTTCGCTGATATGAAAACCATATTCAAAGTTCAAAGTCAATCGGATGAAAATTTAAGATTTTAGAAATTTGAAAAAAAGTGATTGACCGTTGGCCTATGTAGACCTTTTGACCTCAAAGATATATAGGATTTTGTCCGACCACGAACTCTACCATTTGGTGAAGTTAGTGGAAGATCGGTTTAAAATTGTGACCTGTAGGCAAGCATAAGTGAGTGTACAGACTCAAACACAAACCCACACACAAACCGAAGTGATCAACATACTTGTCAAAAAAAAAAATTGCCAAGTAACAAACAGACAGAATAACGCACAATAACAACCAATATACTTGAAAAATCTTCGATTTTCACAAGTAACAAACAAAGACAAGCGGATCCAAATGCAATACCCTCTCTTTTGGCGAGGGTGAAAAGGACAACTTCACTCCAACGGGTCCCGAGAACTACAAGAAATGTTATAACCTACACAGGCCACACTAACTTAACATAATAGGTAATTCATATGCCCTCGGTCACTGGGATACAAAGTGTAAACTGTCCAGCCTGGTTGAGGTATGCACTCTACTGAGTGCCGTTCTAGTTTTTAGCTCACCGAGAACGAAGTTCAGGGGAGCTTATGCGATAGCGCGTCGTCCGTCAGTCCGTCCAGCCATCCGTAAACACTTGAAACTGCTTCTCCGAAACCGCTGATGGGATTGCGACAAAATTTGGCACAAATTATATTTGTTGTGTTGTGACTAAAGTTTGTTCACGGCATTAAAACGATCGGGGTAAGGAGGGTCAAAGTGGATCCAGGTTTGACCCACCAAAATAAGAATTTGCTTTTTCCTCTGAAACTACACTATTTCGATGAAACTTGACCACAACCTTCATCACCCATGATGTACCAAAGTTTATTCACGGCATTAAAAAAATCTGCCTCTTTGGAGGTCTACGGGGGGGTCAAAGTGGGTGCAGGGTTGACCCCCCAAAATAGGTATTTGCTTTCTTCTCGGAAACTACACATGCAATTCTGATTAAACTTCACCACAACCTTCATCATCCGTGATGTACCAATGTTTGTTCAAGGCACTGGAAAAATTGGGGTCTGAGGAGGTATACGGGGTGGGTGGTGTGGGGGTTGCTCCCCAAAATAGGTTTTTTTTTTGTTTGTTTATTTAAAGTCTTATGATTATGTGAGTATGATTCTATATGCTGCCCTGTCTTCTAGCAACCATTGAAATTGGTTGAAAATACCTTTAGTCAGTGCAGTATACTGTTTATTCTTCCAGGTGAGCGCCAGGGGTATTTCCCCTATGTTTTATTTATATTTGAAATTGATTCAATTCACTTTGCTCACTACTATTTTGTTGGCATGCTTAACTTGTTTTCATATGCACACCTATAAATATAAACATATTGCAGCCTTTGGTTGTGTTGTGTACAAATAATGAACAAACTTCACCAGATTACCACCATCTTGTTAAAAATAGTACTTTTTAAACAAGGTGATCATAAGGTATGTTTTTTTATGCCTCCACCGACGAAGTCGCCGCAGGCATTATGTTTTTGGGTTGTCGGTCCATCCTTCCGTCCGTCTGTACGGACTAAACACCGTTTTTCTCAGCAACCATATGTCCGATGGAGACGAAACTTTCAGGGTAGGAGTGACACCCATGCAGAATGCTTTTATGATCATTGTGACGTCATAGGTTACGTGGAATGGTAGCCATCTTGAATTAAAAGCAAATAATTTAAAAAAATTATTGGAAACCGCTGAATGGAAAAATTTGAAGCATGGCACATTTTCAAGTACTCCCAATGGGCAACAAAAGCATGATAATGATTACAACATAGGTGAAGTGGTATACCAGCCAAAAATGTTTTAATCTAATTCCTTGTCCTAAAAATCTGAAATTGCATGCACATGATCTATCATCCATTTGTATTGAAATATTACATTTATGACATCATAGGTCACATGGTTTGGCAGCCATATTGGATTGAAGGAAAATATAAAATCGCTCACCCTATCAATCGCTCACCTATATCTCTGAAACCGCTCACCCTATCGATGCAAAAGCTTACAAATATAATGTAACAGCACTGTTGCATATAGTTTAAAATGATGATGTCGTAGATCACGTGGTTTGGCAGCCATCTTCGATAGAAAAACGAACCTCTTCCGATCAACACGAAACTTCACAAACGTGATCCCCTACCCATACATATGCAGAGTGTACATTTTAAAGATCATATGCCATGTGGTATGGCAGCCATATTAGCTTGAAAGCCGATATTTAAAAAAATCCCTTCTCTGAAACTGCTTCACCGATCGATGTGAAAATGTGATACTTGAAAACAGCAGAAGGGATTTAAATCAAACTTGTTTATTTTTAGGACAGTGAATGAGGGCATCTGCCATCTACCCGTTGTGGGACTATGCAGAGGCATATTGGCGACACAGTCGCATTGTTCTAGTTTATATAACTGACCAGCCAAAACATAATTTAGTTTATTTGACAACTTAAGCTCATTATACCTGGTATTATATGACAAGTGAACCTTCCTTTTATATTTTAGTCTATCATTTACTTTGAGTTGTAAAGGCACGTTTAATTTGTCTTGACTAACCAAGTTACAGTAGTAGATACTTGAAGAGCCTGCAGTAATGAACTAATCAACAGGAAACTTGTCGTTTGTAACAAATCTACTAAATGAGTTTGATGTGAAAGTGAAACTTCCACAATAATTTTGGCTTTTTTTTTTTTTGGAAGTGCAGTTTTATTGCTGATAACAATACTGGATGGATGCACATTAACTTTGATAAGAGTACTGTATACGAGTATAATGTGAATAATCATTTTTGTCTTGTCCAAATAGACGTTTTGATGTCTATGATGCATTGATGCAAGTCCCACAAGTCTGATGTTTACTTTTCAAACTCTCCTCTACTTCACAGTCATTGCCATCACTGCCTTGCTGTTTGCCCTCCCATTGCTCAGGCAACTCTATTTTCTGTTGCTATCTTTCCCGCTTTCTCTCAAACACAAGGGAGTGCATGCAGCAGGAAGTTGGCATCTTTACTGCGGACATTATGTGCTGTGATGGGGATGTTGAGTGCTTGTGCACTCGACAAGATGAATTTATACCAGTAATATAGCAGACATAAACGTTACTTTGGTGACTCCCATGAGCGATTCAAATACTCTGTGGATCATAATTCGATTCTTTCATATTAAAAGCACTTTGTAAATGTTTCCCATTTGTCTCTGACTGTTGTTTCTAGCTTTTTAAAAGAAGCTTAAAAAACTCAGCACGGTAACGAAGGAGTTTCCTCATAAAGTTGGTACAGCCAATCATCGTTATCTACCAAAAAAGAAAACTTTTAATTGCAGTTTCAGCTGCAGTGAAGAGTTGCTCAATGTAACTGTAAACATATCTTCATCCACTGCAGGATGAAGACCTCCCTCGATTCTTGTTAAGAGGTGTTTGTCATACTTGTGCCATGCTTGAGAAGTCTGGGTTGCCAAGAAATGGCAGGAATTTGGAATTTGAGATCTTTAGATAACTCTCCTATTTATTTGTCGAAAAACATCAAGGGATCTTTAACATTCACCAGCAAATCAATGTTAGCAGATGCGTCCCCGGTTTAATGTCCATCTGATCGGCATGGCACACACACTGATTCACTGCTCCACCTGTCAAGCACCAATCCGACAGTTTTTAATCAGGTCGGTAATTGAAACCAAATGCGACAGGTTCGAGGCAAGTGTGCCAAGTCATTCAATATCATATCATTGAGCATTTAAAGTACTCTTAAAAGATTAGCAGTGCAATTGGGGAACACACATTTAATGCGCTATTCAAATATTAACTCGACACCTCTCATCCACGTCACCCTCTGCCACGGTTATATCAGAAGAAGCTGATTCGTCAAACGGTCACGGATTGTTTAACCCCAACATTCAAAAATTAGGTTATGCTACTTTTTTAGGGAGGCACGCACCGTGCCAGCTGACGGGCTTCATTAATCTTTAATAATAATTTTTATTCGATATTGATTAGATTTTTAAGTCTTTCATCACGAGTATTACTCAACCCAAACAAAGCCAATGGAAATCTGACGCAACAAACCCTGGCAGTTTATTATCAGCAGAAGCCGTACAGGCCTGATATCAGGCCCACCAGAAAACCAAGATGGCGGCCATATTATTCTGTCTGGGTGCCATTGGTGGGTGGATTCGAACAGAGGGGAGACACCGAATAAAACACAGACGGATTTGCTTACTGAAAACCATACCTTACACACAACAGACACATGGAGGAGAATAGAAAGACAGGAAAAAAAAAAACCACCGTTTTAGAGGCCATTTTTCCCCGCAAGCGGGGGTTGGCCTTTTTCGGGAACCATGGTTGTTGTTGTTTTTTTGGTCCCCTTTTTGAAGCAATGTTTTACGGCCGGATGCCCTTCCTGACGCCAACCCTTTTTGCCGCCTTTAACGACAAACAGGGAATTACCAGTGAACTGGTACTCAATTAGCCGACCTCAGAAGGATGAACAGGCTGAGTCAACCCCCCTGGCGTTAATTCAGCGATCGACCAAGATTCGAACCCAGGATCCTAGGATCCTAAGCCGGCACCCTAGCCGCTAGCCCAACACCAGGGATAGAATAGAAATAGAAAGATAGAATAGAAATAGGATAGAATAGAAAGACAGGAAGAGAAGGGAAAATGAAAATAATATGAGTGGATGCAATGCTGTTGCAGAGTGCATCTTGTTTCCTCGACGAGTGCTCAGCACGTCGAATCGACGTGCTATGGATTAGTCAATGATGTGACTTCCCCAGCTGTGGATGAATGACAAAAGTCTTTCAGCTCCGCAACCGAGATCCCTGCGGTTCACTGAGAATGACCCTCTGTCCTTCTGCCAATGTCAATCTCCTTCTCACTCAGTTCCCGTTCACCACCTTCCGTTCCGATAACTCAAAATCTGATTGGCCCAGATATGCATGAACCAACTAATCGACACACGAATGTCATGCAGGCTACATCATGAAGGGCAATTGGTCATTACGAACTGTTACATTGCATACTTCCCAGACAAACCTTCAGAGTTCAAATCCATTGGTCATGACCATGAGTCAGCCAATGCACGTGGGTCTGGCCACGTGATGTCCCACACATCACATTATGTGGAAAAGGTCTGTTCAAAAATTTGACTCAGCACAAGGCTGTGGAATAGCATCATTGGCTGAGGGTGCGGATGTGCTGCTGATGCAATGCCCTCTGTAGCTTCGGGCAAGAATTTGTAATTTGTGCAGGGTGCCAGAAATAAACTGGCCTATTCTTCACGAAGCACACCGTTTGGATCCCTAACATACACCATCTAATGCCAACGGATGCGCAGATCACAGTTTAATGTCCAGTACCATGGATGGGACACACATTGATGAATTTCCCAAAATGAGAAACACCAGGATGACAGTTTATAGCTCGGCCGAGATTTGAACCCAGGCTAGACCATTCAGAGGCTAGCATAGGAGCAGGCATACCTCTAGCCTAAAGATACACCAATTCTGGGAGAATTATCCCATCTCTAATTGTGGGGGAATCAATACATGTGTAAAGATGGGTTATTCACTTGTTATTTAGAGGTAGTGAAGAACTCCTTCCTTTTGGACTGACGAGTTAATTGAAAACCATCAATTTGTAGAAATTATGTGTGTGAATTTCTACTCATGTGTGGCCATACGGTGGTTAAATGCTTGCATTACTCACTCTGTTATGCTCAACGAGCATGGCAAAACGGGAGTAAAGGTGGATGTTCCACCGAGATGCAGCCATGCTCCCCAGAAACGGGTCGAAGGTCTCGGCAGGTAAACTCGTAGTGAAATGTTGATTTTCAAGAGACAAAAATACCAATGCTTCGGGGTGACCAGAGTGGTGGTTAAACAAAATAGATATTCCACCAGCAAAAAGCGATCTAAAATGGCGGAAGAAGAAAAATAACCCCGGGAAGTAGAAAGGTTCGTCGGGTTGTCGTGAACAGCGAGCGGGTGGTGAAGTAGCACCCTGCTGATAGTCACAAGGGAAACCAACGAACAGTGAAGTACAGTATTCACTAAACTCCACATTATCGTGCCTTTTAGCTCCAACCACATTGAGAGAAGAAAGACTGCATAAAAAAACTTTCCTCTTCACATAATAGCCCATAATGTCAAAGTGGAATTTTTAATATTTTTTTTCGAATTTTTTTACAAAATAATTAAAAATGAATTACAGAAATATCTAATTTACATAAGTATTGTCGCATCCGTGGCCAATGAAGACCAGCCTCAGACGGATAGCCGATCGGTTAACTCTGAGGCAGCAGTTCAAACTTGGCAGTATCTTTTTGACGTGTGCGGGATGTGAAGGAACTGAGGTCTTACCTGTACGACGGCCCACGGGGTTAATCCTAACCCCACAACAAAGAAATGAACACCACAAATGAAAAGCAACAATAAAGGATTTAATGAAAATAAAGCAAGGAAATAAAATGAATGATGAGCATAAACAAGGCTTACCAAGCATCGTCAAAACGGGTAGGCCGCACCCAAATTAGGCCCGCTCTCAATCTTTCTCTCTCTCTCGAACACAAAGGAGTTGCAAACCGATACACTGACGACTCACCACAATTCACTCACTCACCGCAGGCAGGTTGGTGGTCTTTCCGTCTTCTACCGACTCCTCTCTGGCCTTGCCCCCCCAGCCCTCTCTGGGCTCTGTCCCCCAAATATTCCGACAGGTCGCACAAGATCTGCCTGCAACCCTCTCATGGTTAAACTGCCAAAATCAAGACTTTCTGCTCACCTTCACTCCTTCATTCCTCTTTTCTCCCGCCTCTGGAACAAACTCACTCACTCTCTTCAATCCCACTCCACCCTCCAGGTCTTTAAAACAGCTGTTCACCACCATCTCTTATCCTCCCCCATCCAAAACCTTGATCTTTTCTACCCCCGCTAATTTCGGTCCCCTTGTGTTTTATACCTCTCCCCCCCTCCCCTCCCCTTCCCATGCCTCCTGCCCCCAAGCCCTCTCCCTCCCACACTTCTCCCTGCTCTCAAATGTTGTGGTTGTGTGCTTCCCCTTCTCTCCCCATCTTGTCTTCCGCTCCCTCTTTTTGTATATTTTGTTTGTCTGGTTGATTTGTTTGTGAAATAAATGTTAGCTCTTTCACGAGCCTCGATTCAGTATACAAAAAAAGAAAAAAAAAGAAAAAAGAAAAAAAAAGCTGCATGCGGCGGCCATGACGCCACACCCAAATCACAACAGCGAGCAGGGGGGCGAGAGAGAGAATGAGAAAGAGCGAGAGTGAGAGAGAGAGAGAGAGAGAGAGAGATTCTTCTTCCTCCTCTCCACGATCGCCCATGAGCCAGGAACAGCCAAGCCAGGGACAAAAGGCATCCGCAAATCGCACGGACAAAGGAAAATGGTGCCTTCTTTCTTTGTGCCAACAGACCGACAAAGCGACATTCTGCCTGATTCTTCCTCTTCTCCTCGCTCTCGAACCTTCCATCTCTCTGACGTCACACTCTGTCCAATGCCCTTGTTCCACCCATCGCTCCATGGTCGGCCTCGACAAATGACGAAGCTTGGGGTGTGGTCTTCCAGCCATGAGTTTCCACGCCCCTCGTCCCACTCTGAGGGTGTGGCCTTGTTGCTTAGTCGGTTGGTGGGGCAGGGTTAATTGTCCGATCGGGAATGTTCGGCACTCTGACGGCATTATGTCAGTTGTCGTGGTTTAATGGAGTGCTCGTTTGCATGGCTGGCCAAGTGAATGTAGATACATAAGGAAAAATCACAGGAGGCAAGTATAAAATGGGAAATTAATCTTAAGCCCTATTTAACTAACACAAAACCACCCTCCGTGTGGTGACACATAAACAACCTTAAGCTCACAGGTTCCCTGATTATGTACATCGAGATGTCTTCTACACGTCAGACGGTCCATGCTAATCTATACATTCCTAACTCCATTATGGCAATTCTTCACCTACCCTCTCAAACGTAACAGTATTGAGCCTACTGAATCAATACTTCATAGAAGTGGCTTTGGCAGTGATTACAGCTTGGAGTCATCTTGGGTATGTCTGTATCAGTTTTGCACATCTGGATTTGGGGAGTTTCTCCAGGTTTTTCTTGCGGGCAAGTGGGTTAACAAGAGGAGATGTAGAAAATAGGGTAAAATGGAGGAGATTGTCATGGGGCCCGCAGGGCTAACCCCTGCTCTAGCAGGGAAAATGGCCTTAAAATGCCTGTTGTTTGTTGTTGTGTTGTGATTTGAGGAGTTTCTCCCATTCTTCCTTGTATATTTGCTCACGATCTGTCAAGTTGGATGGGGAGCGTGGATGAACAGCAATCTTCAAGTCTTTCCACAGATTCTCAATTGGATTCAAGTCTGGGCTTTAGTAACTCGGCCACTCAAGGACTTTCACGTTCTTGTTCTGAAGACATTCCAGTGTTGCTTTGGCTGTATGCTTGAGGTCATTGTCCTGTTGGAATGTAGATCTTTACCGCAGACTAAGGTCGTTTGCACTCTGAAGCAGGTTCTCCTCAAGGATTTGCCTGTATTTGGCTCCATTCATTCTTCCTTCGATCCTTACACGTCTACCAGTCCCAGTCGCTGAAAAGCATCCCCATAGCATGATGCTGCCACCACCATGCTTCACGGCAGGGATGTTGTTAGATGGGTGAAGAGCTGTGCTCGGTTTCTACCAGATGTAGCACTTTGCATTCAGACCAAAGAGTTCAATTTTAAACTCATCAGAACACACAATTTTGCCTCATGTTCTTAGAGTCCATCACGTGCCTTTTTGCAAACTCCAGGTGTGCTCTCATGTGCCTTTTTTCTCAGGATGGCTTCCTTCTGGCCACTCTCCCATAAAGCCTTGGTCACCACCACATCTCAAGAAGGACATAGCTACCATAGGGAGGTTTCAGTGTCGGGATACTAGATTGATTTCGGGCGTAGGTAGACTTATGAAGACAGGACGTCATACATTAGAACGGAGGAGGGTACGAGGTGACATAATGGAGATGTTAAAGATCATGAAGGGTGGGGACAGGATCGATGCAGAAGCGGTTCTCAGCAGAGTTGACTGTTTATGATGCATGGAATATTCTCCTTGGAGAGGTAGCGGCAGCAGAAACAGTAGATAGGTTTAAAATGTAGTTCGATATGTAGTGTACCTGGAAGGATTGGGGATCGAGGAGTACAGCTACAGGGATAATGGCAGGACTGGTTTATACCAGGTAGGGTGTTGATGAGTGATGGAATACCTGTGTCGAGATCGTTATCTCTGTGAGATAGTTTTGTCCAAAGTTGAATGCTCCGTCGGTGTTTGTTCATTCTTCACCCAACAACCTTATAAACCCTACCAATCTCGTCCCCCAAACAATCCATGTTACCATGGTGATGTCCCTGCTTATGCTGCACTGTTATCCCCTTCACGGGTTGGCAGGATGGTCTAAAAGGTGAGAGGTACGCACACTCGCCGCTGAGCGTCTCAACCCAGGTTCGAATCCCGACCCAGGTATAAAGTGCCGTTCTGGTGTTTCACAGGTAGGGTGATTCATCAAGGTGTGTGCTGTCCCTGGGATGTACAGTAAACTGGGCGTCCCATCTACCGGCATTAGTTGGTGGACGTTAAAGATCCCACAGTGTACTTCGCGAGAAGTAGGCAAGCTATCGCCGGCATCCTGAAGAAATTAGAAATTCCTGCCATGATATACAAAGGGCACTGCATCAGTGGCACGGCAACACCTCAGCCTACAATGCTACCTCATGGCAATATGCTGCATTATGAAAGAAGAAGAAGACTGATAAAAGAAGAGTATTTAATTAATAAACCTACAGGGGGCACTGCATCACAGATATGTAATCCTTCTCACACCCTTTGTATTCCCTTTATTTGCAGCAGGTTTTGTGAAGGAGAGATTGTGATTTTAATGGCGGATTCTTTTTGTTTTCTTCACGACATTTACTAATTGTCGTTTTTTAGTATATATAATAATTCACATTTTTACTTTTCGTGACATTAAATAATTCCAACAATTGGCGCGAGGTGGCGCGGGTCTTAAACGAGGTGTGGAAAAAGCAGAACCAATCCCCGTACCAATCCCCGCCTCACCCTTCGTCCCTTTTCTCTCCTCTTTCTTCCTCGTCCAGATCACGGTCTCCACACAATTATTCTTACCCTCGGTACAGGCGGTTCATCTTACACAAAGGTGAGCTCTCCGGTCCTCTTGCGGCGATGCGGGTACCGAGCACACTATGGGAGGTGAATAAGCTACGAACCGTTATACACGGAGCGCTGGTTTCATGGTACGAGAGATTTTTGGAATGTGATGTTACAGATTATCACGGTAAAAGGATGTAAGTACCATCCTGTTTTATTATTGGCGATCTCACTCGGATTAGCATTTTTGTTTGTTTTTGTTATTATTTGTTCTCCTTCAGACAGACGAATAATGAATCATTGGTAATTCTTCGAGGGGTCGTTCAGACCGGCCATTTCTAACTGTCCCTGTGGATTTCCGCTCATCTGGCGGCTCATATTCGCCTCAGTTCTCCTTTCCGTGTGACCTTCGCACTCTTATGTGGAACATCCTTTGGGCAGGTTCGTTTACACAATCGACGCGATATATATATATATATATATTTTTTAAAGCTCAGGTGAGTTATTCAATTCAGTATTCTCACCTCCGGCGAGGTATTTATTCTCACCCCGGACGCGGTATTCTCACCTCGGACGCGGTAATCTCACTTCGGACGCGGTATTCTCACCTCGGACGCGAGATTCTCACCTCGGACGCTGTATTCTCACCTCGGACGCGGTGTTCTCGCCCCGGACGCGGTATTCTCGCCTCGGACGCGGTATTCTCACCTCGGACGCGGTGTTCTCGCCCCGGACGCGGTGTTCTCGCCCCGGGCGCGGTGTTCTCACCCCGGACGCGGTATTCTCACCCCGGACGCTGTATTCTCACCTCGGACGCGGTATTCTCACCTCGGACGCGGTATTCTCACCTCGGACGCGGTATTCGCACCTCGGACGCGTGATTCTCACCTCGGACGCTGTATTCTCACCTCGGACGCGGTATTCTCACCTCGGACGCGGTATTCTCACCCCGGACGCGGTATTCTCACCCCGGACGCGGTATTCTCACCCCGGACGCGGTATTCTCGCCTCGGACGCGGTATTCTCCTCCCGGTCGCGGTATTGTCGCCCCGGACGCGGTGTTGTCGCCCCGGACGCGGTGTTGTCGCCCCGGACGCGGTGTTGTCGCCCCGGACGCGGTGTTGTCGCCCCGGACGCGGTGTTGTCGCCCCGGACGCGGTGTTGTCGCCCCGGACGCGGTGTTGTCGCCCCGGACGCGGTGTTGTCGCCCCGGACGCGGTGTTGTCGCCCCGGACGCGGTGTTGTCGCCCCGGACGCGGTGTTGTCGCCCCGGACGCGGTGTTGTCGCCCCGGACGCGGTGTTGTCGCCCCGGGCGCGGTGTTGTCGCCCCGGGCGCGGTGTTCTCGCCCCGGGCGCGGTGTTCTCGCCCCGGGCGCGGTGTTCTCGCCCCGGGCGCGGTGTTCTCGCCCCGGGCGCGGTGTTCTCGCCCCGGGCGCGGTGTTCTCGCCCCGGGCGCGGTGTTCTCGCCCCGGGCGCGGTGTTCTCGCCCCGGGTGCGGTGTTCTCGCCCCGGGCGCGGTGTTCTCGCCCCGGGCGCGGTGTTCTCGCCCCGGGCGCGGTGTTCTCGCCCCGGGCGCGGTGTTCTCGCCCCGGGCGCGGTGTTCTCCCCTCGGGCGCGGTGTTCTCCCCTCGGGCGCGGTGTTCTCCCCTCGGGCGCGGTGTTCTCCCCTCGGGCGCGGTGTTCTCCCCTCGGGCGCGGTGTTCTCCCCTCGGGCGCGGTATTCACTCTCCCCTCGGGCGCGGTATTCACTCTCCCCTCGGGCGCGGTATTCACTCTCCCCTCGGGCGCGGTATTCACTCTCCCCTCGGGCGTGGTATTCACTCTCCCCTCGGTCTCGGTATTATCGCGTCGGGCACTGTTGTTCTCCCTCTCCCCCTCTGCTTTTGTGTTAACCTGTTCTGCTTCATAATTGCCCACTCTTCGTTCTTCCTCATAGTTGCTTTGTTGTCTTTATTGTGAGACCATTGGTTCTGTGTGATGAGGATTGTTCTCGGTTTTTCTCTTTAATCTCCCCTTCACCACACAATTATTGTATCTTATTTGTTGTTGTAATCTGTGTTCTTCATTCTAACAATCTTCAGAACCAAGCTTAAAAAAAAAATTTCCCCGAAAGGTTTTGGATTTTTATCAACGAGTTTCTCTTGACTTTATTACATCATAACGGACAAAAGTTGTTTTCGGCAGCTCAGTAATGGCCCTGCTTAGTTTTTCTCTGGAATCGGTGGATTGATGATTTTGATGGCAGCAGTGTACTCCATGGTTGTTATATTTCTGTCTTCACCTTCATCATGATGGTGCAGTGCGGTTTGTTGTGCTTGGAAATCCAGTTAAACGGCACTAGAAATGTAAGATGTGTGCATTGGGGGTCGTGGTGGTCCAAGGGATTCAACCCCCACCCAGCAAAATTTTCAAGACAAAAAATAAAAACGGGGTTTGGGGAACTGACAGCAGAAGGAAGGTTTTGGTTTCTATTCTCTCCAGAAAACTATTAGGTCTATTTTTCATTTGCTCTCGGCCTATAACGATATTGCACGAAGCCGTCATCCCACCACCCTCTGTCTCTCTCTTTCCAGATCTGCCAATGTAACTTTCTTGTGAAAGCCTTTGAGTATGTCACGTCATATTACAGTAAGAAAGTTGCTCATTTGTTGTGATGATCGAGGTTATTGATGTTTTTGTTTTGTTTCTTTTGATTATATGTTTGCAGATGTGTGGTGAGCCCCTCGAGATAGCTCTCTCATTCATGGCTTGTTGCTAACTGAGCATTCTTAATTTTTTTGTATGTCCATCGACTGAACTTCTTGATTGATTTTGGACAAGATTGAGAGAGGATCCTCTCTACATGAGGACATTCAGCATTGGCAAAACCGCATTTCCCTGACCCGGTAGTTTCCAGCCACACCAATCACCACATTGTGAATGTGATGACAGAGACAAAGTCAAATCGTGCAGGAATTTTTAGTTTGCACTCTCGGCTACTATTGCATATGCATGCTCTTTTGTAAGGCCGGTTGGGTGGACTAGAGGTTCGCGTACTCCCCTCGAAGGTGTCTTGCCTGGGTTTGCGCATTGAACCCCCACCCAGCTATGAACTGTAATCCCGGTGTTTAACAGGCAGGGTTATTCATCATTACGTGTGCTGTCCCTCGGATGGACGTTAAACTGGTGTGACGTCTGCCAGTATTCGTTGGTGGACGACAAAGATCCCACGGTGTTCTTAGAAAGGTAGGTGAGCTAACGCCAACAATCTGAGCAAATTGCAAATAAATTCTCTAACGGACGGCTGTCTTGCATCAGCAATATGCCGTTGGTCGCCGCATTGTCTGCTATATGAGAGAGCCGGTGGTCTGTCGCCATTTTTCTCAGAAATGGTAAACGGATCGTCGTCAAACTTTCAGAGGTTCATCAGTGACTGCTTGGGAGTGTTTTAAGCAAAAAAAACCAAAAAAAGATTTTTTGATAAAAGAAAAAGTTCGTTTTTTGGGGATTTATAAAAAAATCGCTCTATAGTGCCTAAGCCTTTTTGATTAATGACAGTTATAATTATATAAAAGTACACATTCGCATAAATAAATACAAAACAATTACCAGACATTAATGAACACAAATGATCAAACTATTCCGGAAGCAGTCGAAGTTGGTAGTAAGGCTTCTTCTTCTTCTTCTTCCTGAACGTCATTATACTTAACTCAGAAACGTGATCAATGGTACATTCACCAGCATATTTTCAACGAAAATGGGAAATGATGATTTGACATTTGTGATGGATTCTGATTTGGATGTAATTGCTTTTCCATTGTATTTGCCCTCATTTCAAATATGTTAATGTTTCTTTTTCGCTTGAGCAATGCCGGGTACTGCAGCTATAAACACTTTGATACTTTACTCAGGGTACAAATACAACTTTGTCTGGGGTGTAACATAGGCTATGTGGCTGTGGCCTCGTGTGAGGGTGTGGGGGACCGGGAGAGGGGCGTAAATTCTCAATGTAAATGTGTACCATGTAGCGCCACCTGGTGTTGGTGGCAGAGGGTATTACAATTTCCTTTTTTACCTGGGCTACACTGAGGTTAGAGGGTATTGCAATTTCCCTTTTTACCTGGGCAACACAGGTTAGAGGGTATTGCAATTTCCCTTTTTACCTGGGCAACACTGAGGTTAGAGGGTATTGCAATTTCCTTTTTTATCTGGGCTACACTGAGGTTAGAGGGTATTGCAATTTCCTTTTTTATCTGGGCTACACTGAGGTTAGAGGGTATTGCAATTTCCTTTTTTATCTGGGCTACACTGAGGTTAGAGGGTATTGCAATTTCCCTTTTTATCTGGGCAACACTGAGGTTAGAGGGTATTGCAATTTCCCTTTTTACCTGGGCAACACTGAGGTTAGAGGGTATTCCAATTTCCTTTTTTACCTGGGCAACACTGAGGTTAGAGGGTATTACAATTTCCTTTTTTACCTGGGCAACACTGAGGTTAGAGGGTATTGCAATTTCCTTTTTTACCTGGGCAACACTGAGGATAGAGGGCATTCCAATTTCCTTTTTTACCTGGGCAACACTGAGGTTAGAGGGTATTACAATTTCCTTTTTTTACCTGGGCAACACTGAGGTTAGAGGGTATTGCAATTTCCTTTTTTACCTGGGCAACACTGAGGTTAGAGGGCATTCCAATTTCCTTTTTTACCTGGGCAACACTGAGGTTAGAGGGTATTACAATTTCCTTTTTTTACCTGGGCAACACTGAGGTTAGAGGGTATTGCAATTTCCTTTTTTACCTGGGCAACACTGAGGTTAGAGGGTATTACAATTTCCTTTTTTTACCTGGGCAACACTGAGGTTAGAGGGTATTGCAATTTCCTTTTTTACCTGGGCAACACTGAGGTTAGAGGGTATTACAATTTCCTTTTTTTACCTGGGCAACACTGAGGTTAGAGGGTATTGCAATTTCCTTTTTTACCTGGGCAACACTGAGGTTAGAGGGTATTGCAATTTCCTTTTTTACCTGGGCAACACAGGTTAGAGGGTATTACAATTTCCTTTTTTACCTGGGCAACACTGAGGTTAGAGGGTATTGCAATTTCCTTTTTTACCTGGGCAACACTGAGGTTAGAGGGTATTGCAATTTCCTTTTTTACCTGGGCAACACTGAGGTTAGAGGGTATTACAATTTCCTTTTTTTACCTGGGCAACACTGAGGTTAGAGGGTATTCCAATTTCCTTTTTTACCTGGGCAACACTGAGGTTAGAGGGTATTCCAATTTCCTTTTTTACCTGGGCAACACTGAGGTTAAAGCATTCTTTGCACGGGTAAATTTTTTCTCCTCCTCATTCCCCCTCCCCCAAAACGGAGGGGACTGTCGAAGCCACCCCTACCACCCTCTCCCCTCCCCAAAGATTTATTTGTAGTATATCTTTCCCCTCCCCTACCCCCCCCCCACCCCCCCGGGGTGCTGCAGTTACCGCTGTTAGTGCTGCATAGAAGAAGATGCTCTTTTTGAAAGACATTTGTGGGATCTTTAACAAAAGCTGGCAGATCGGGCACCCAGATGAATGTCCCTTTTAAATGATAAACAAGCTTCTTCTTTTTTTGATAGGGTAACTTTCTGCTTGCAATTCCCTATGAGGATACTTTGTTGTTGGATTATGTTCTAGCAATAAACTGAGCCATCCTCGAAGTTGCAGAGCTTGTACCAATAATATAATTTTGAGATGTTTGGCCTTCATAGTTGCAAACGGCCATTCGCATGTGACATGCAAATAATCTGGTAACGTGAATTACTTTATAATGTTGTGTGAGAACTGCTGCCCAGACAAAACTACACTCTGAGATAGCAAGCAGGGTGACGGGGCATATGCAAGAAGACCAGATCACTTGCTACCTGAGGTTTAGACTTGTATTTGCAATTTGTTGAGGACACCGGCGATAACTCGTCTACTCTGTGAAAAATACAATGGTGTCCTTAACATCCACAAACATCCAGTGGTGCTCGATGGGTCACCGGCCTAATCTCCATCGATGCATGTGAAACACCAGGATGACTGAATATAGCTCTGCCTCGAGCGTCGACTATGGATCCAAAAAATAGTTGAATCGAGATTCAAACGCAGGTAGACAGCTAAGAAACGAGTAGTCAGGTTCACTATGTTTTTTCGTTCAAAATCATGGTAGATTAGCAAACCTATACATTTTGGGAAACGTTATTACATGGAAAATCTGAAAATCAATGTTTACATTTGCCAATTCGACCAATTCGACCAATCGACCAATTCCATTCGACCATTCGACCAATCGCTTTGATCGACCATTCGACCAATTCGATCGATTCGATTCGATTCGATTCGATTCATCGAATTCGATTCGATTCGATTCGATTCATCGAATTCGATTCGATTCGATTCGATTCGATTCGATTCATCGAATTCGATTCGATTCGATTCGATTCGATTCATCGAATTCGATTCGATTCGATTCGATTCGATTCGATTCGATTCGATTCATCGAATTCGATTCGATTCGATTCGATTCGATTCGATTCGATTCATCGAATTCGATTCGATTCGATTCATCGGATTCGATTCGATTCGATTCGATTCATCGGATTCGATTCGATTCGATTCGATTCATCGGATTCGATTCGATTCGATTCGATTCATCGGATTCGATTCGATTCGATTCGATTCATCGAATTCGATTCGATTCGATTCATCGAATTCGATTCGATTCGATTCGATTCATCGAATTCGATTCGATTCGATTCGATTCATCGAATTCGATTCGATTCGATTCGATTCATCGAATTCGATTCGATCGACCATTCGACCAATTCGATTTGCCAATCAATTTGACCGACCTTTGCTTGTGTGGAACGGACTGTGAAAACGATGCGGACTATATTGTCGGATACGACACACAGGACAGTGATGACGAACTCTAAATGGCATATTCTGTAATCGTGTATGTTTGATGCCATTGACTGCCTGTGTATATTTTGTCATTGACTGCCTGTGTAGATGTGAAGTTATACTGACTGCATGTGTATATATGATTTTGCTGACTGCCTGTGTATGTTTGGTGATATGAATTATTGTGACACATTTTGATGTTATTAACTGCCTGTACAAAATGATAACATGTATTTGATTATGCAACTTATCGCGAATATAAAGACAGTATTTTGCAATTCAAAACCTTTGCTTCGTGTCTTACCATTCCCCATAGCACTAATTTGATACTTTCATTGGATTCCTTGTCCCTGAAAATATAGGTTTAGTATATTTTAAAAAGCTTTTAGGGTAATTAGAGGCAGAAATAGAACAAAATATGTATTTTACAGTGGCCATTTTGAAAATCCAAAATGGCCGCCATACAGGTATCTCTCCAAATGTAAACATTGATTTTTAGTTTCCTTATGCTATAACCTTTCCAAAAATGCATAGGTTTGCTAATCTACCATGATTTTTAACGAAATATAATTTATTGACATAGTGAACCTGACTAGAGTGTGCACACCTTGAGGATGTCTCTACCAGCCCTTGTACCATATACTCGATGAAACAAGAAGAAAAAGATATAAAATGACAGTTCCCCTCACCCTGTGGTTTTCGTAATTTTGCTGTATGAAGTTAAAAACTCGACTTTTCTGAAATACCGACTTCTTTCCTGGAAGTCCTAGCAGTGTCCATTTTGTTTTTTTTTTACCTCTCCCACCACCCACCCCCTTCCCATGCCTCCTCCCCCCAAGCCATCTACCTCCCACAGATCTCCCGATGTCCCTGCTCTCAAATGTTGTACTTGTGTGCGTCCCTCTCTCTCCCCATCTTGTCTCCCGCTCCCTTTATTTCGTCTTGTGTGTCCGTTTGTTTGGTTTTTTTAACTCAACTGGACTATGTCCAGCTGAGTTTTTGTCGACACCGTGTCCACCGTCTGTCTATCTGTCTGTCTGTCTGTCTGTAAACAATTCGACGTCTACGCTCTAAAAGTCACAAATATTGATTAAATTTGATGAAACTTGTTATGCAGCATCTTTAAGACATAAACTAGTTTGGGATTGCATTTGGGCATTGCATGCCCAAAAATGGGCGCGGCAGGGTGGCCATATTGAAAAATAAATTTTTGTCAATCTGGTACTTCCTAATGTAGCTAGAAGGCTGAAACTTGGTGTGTAGACAGTATGTAACAAAACTCAACACATATAGTAAATTCAAGTCTGAAATCTGAGAAAAGTAATTGTAGTTTTACTTTTCATGCTTCACTTAAAACTCGAATTTTTTCTAGTTTCCTGTTTAAACATGAGATACCTTCAACGTTACTGTACCTCTTTAGCACATATAAACTATATAGTTTGTGGTTCTATTATGCATATTCTAACCATATTGATATAGACCAGTTGAGTTCAGGTTCCCTGGAACCTCTAGTTTTTTTTTGTAATTAATGTTAGCTCTTACACCTCGATCTTAAGCCTCGATCTGGTGGACAAGAAAAGAAAAAAAAAAACTCGGACCATCTTTGCTCAGATTACATAATATAATCTACTGTATATGTAAACTCTCATGTATTGTCTTTGCGCTAAGCTTGGACAAAATCGGTCCATGCATGTTGAGAAATGGTTGGGGGCACATTTAAGTAACAAAATGGCCACTAGTCAGCCATATTGGATCAGATCGTGAAAAGAAATGACGTGCATATGTAAGCCGTCATTCATTATCTGTGTACAAAGTTTGAATAAGATCGGTAAATGCATGTCCGAGAAACGGTTGAGGATGTTGTCAATATTGGGTTTTGTACAACTAAAATGGCTGCCAAGTCAGCCATCTTTGATCACTCACAAAACAAAATGGTGTGCATATGTATATTCATGTATTGTCTTTGTGCCAAGTATGAACAAAATCGGTTCCTACATCTCCGAGATATGGTTGCGGAGGCACACACAGACGGACGATACCCAATCTATAAGCCCCCATTTCGCACTAAGTCCAACAGAGGCTCATAAAGGGCAAGGAAATTGAGATGCAATGGAAACTCAAACTCGACTGCAGATTCCAACTTTCCTCCTCTTGGTGCGAAATAAACCGTTATTGTCCATTTCACATATTGGGTTGCTACGGTTGAGGAATCGCTATAGTTTGATACAACAACAGCAACAACAGGCATTTTAAAGGCCATTTTCCCTGCAAGAGTGGGGGGGGGGGGGGGGGGGTTAGCCTTGCGGTCCCCATGACGATCTTCTCCATGGTCCCCATGACAATCGCTATAGTTTGATGTTATAAAATTTTGACTTTTCTTGGATCCCTTGAACCTTTATCCTTGAGGCAAAGCCTAGGCCTTAGGCAGTGGTTCCAAAACTTTTTTTTGACTCAAAATTTAAAATCCCATTCGCTTTGACACAAGTGTTGGCTTAGCGGTTAGGGTGCCGGCTTGAGATTCTAGGATCCTGGGTTCGAATCCCGGTGGATCGCTGAATTAACACCAGTGGGGTTGACTTGGCCTGTCATCCTTCCGAGGTCGGCAAATTGAGTACCGGTTCACTGGTAATTCCCTGTGTGTCGCAAGAGGCGACTAACAGGGTTGGCGGCAGGAAGGGCATCCGGGCATCCGCCGTAAAGCATTGCTTCAAAAAGGGGCACCACGGTGCCCAAAAAGGCCAACCCCCGCTCTGCGGGGAAAAATGGCCTCGAAAGGTGGTTCTTTTCTTTTTTTGACCCAAATGGTACTTGTACCTACTTGGATACGATACCTGTGATACGATAAAAATTGTCATTGAAAACTCTTTCAACGTGTAAACTCCCTTAAAAAACGGGATTTTGAGGGTTTTCCTTTTTCAAGTTCGGGTTGCAACCCTGGGTTTGGGGCCCCCTCGCCTAGGGATATATATAATAAACCGTGTTGTATTGATCTGTCCTTGATACAAGTAGTTTCAATGATCGATGCAAGTAAAGACTTTTGGTAAAACTTAACATGCTTGCTCCATAGTTTTCACGTTTGTGAGCTGTTGCTTAATATTCCAATGGGGTGTGTGAGTGTATTTGCGCAAGGCAGCGGTTTGAATGCAGCGCTCCTCGTGTCATTGCACTTGCGAGTGCAACCTTGGTTGTTTTGTTTACATAACGGCTGATTTGTACGTAGAACTGTTTGTTCACCTCCATTGCCCTCGATTTGATTTCAAGCCAGGTCAAAGGTGAATTTTAAAAATATTTTTCTGGCACGGCTATTTTATCCCTTGTGGTAGAACTCCTTGGCATGCTCCCTCTCGAATCTACCGAGATAACGTATTGTTTTGTTTCTCCCATCGGCCGATTATTAATTAAATACTCTTCTTTTCTCAGTCTTCTTCTTCTTTCATAATGCAGCATATTGCCATGAGGTAGCATTGTAGGCTGAGGTGTTGTCGTGCCACTCATGCAGTGCCCTTTGTATATCATCTATCATGGCAGGAATTTCTAATTTCTTCAGGATGCCAACGGTAGCTTGCCTACCTACTCCTCGCGAAGTACACTGTGGGATCTTTAACATCCACCAACTAATGCCAGTAGACGGGACACCCAGTTTACTGTCTATCCGAGGGACAGCACACACATTTATGAATCACCCTACCTGTGAAACACCATGATGGCAGTTTAGAGCTTGGTCGGGATTCAAACCTGGGTTGAGACTCTCTGAGGCGAGTGTGCGTACCTCTCGGCCATCATGGCAGCCCATTTATCGGTGATATGTTCTCTTACTTTGGCATAATGTATCTTTTGCTCTATCTCAATGTTAACACAACGTTAAAGGAAGAACTGCAGGATGACATGACACGTCTCTGCATAAAAATGTCTGTATTTGGTGTGGTCTTTGTAACCGTCTCCCCATATATAGTTTGATTGATTAAAAGTCAGGTGAGCATGTTTGCTCGAGTAGCAAACGAGCTTGTCTTGGCAGGGGGAAGACCCCATGTTGCACCAACCCTGAAAAGGACATGCCAATGAGCATTTTTCTTTGACTTGTCTTGCCAAGGTATAGACTGTCCCCTTTGATAATTGCTTTCAATGGAAAGAGTAATCTACATAATACATATGGAAGAGGAGGGGGATGGAAATTGAGCAAAAAACATTTTGAGAAAATGGAGGTTGGTGGGTGATGGGATCAATGTGTAGAAAACGAAACAATGTTAATGGGAGTTGTGGTTGGGTGAGGGGGTTTGTAAAATAAATACGAATTGCTTGTATTGCTTGTGCAGCTTCCGGTTCCTCGGGCGAGTGAAGCGTACTTCGAGCTCTCCACGGCATCAAAGTTTAAGTATTTTCCCATTCTTGTCTTTGTCAAATTTCCACTGGTTATTTTACTGTGTACGTGTTATTGTGTGTTTCTAGTTAGTATTGGTTTGTAATTCGTACAAACTTGTGTGTAATTAATCGTTTTCTGGGTCGTACCTCGTGCGCGGCCTGGTAACTTGAGGCTTCCCTCCCCCCCCGTCGGTGTTTTGTCAATTTAAGTTCTTTCCTTCGCTGTATTACTTGTTTCTTTTATTTTATTTTCTCCCCCTCACCTCACCTCCCTAGACAAAGAATTCTATATTGATTCTTTCTCTCCTCCCGGACACGTGCTTGTTCGCTCTCCTCCTCGTCTCGACTTGTGCCCCGCCCCCTGTATCTCGTTTTTCTTCCGCCTCTGCTCCTTCTTTCTCAAATCCACGTTCTCGCTTGGAGACTTTTCCCAGATTGTTTTTCATGGTTCTGTTTGGATATTGTTGGAATATGCTTAAACCGCAGCCGTGATGCTGACGCCGCCCCCTCCCCCCCCCCCCCCAGAATTTCCATGTTTTAAACGTTTCCCAGTGTGTACCCTGGTTAGAATAGGTACACCGTATCCCTGCGTGTCGTAAGAGACGACTAAGAGGGTTGGTGTCAGGAAGGGCATCCGGCCATAAAAAACATTGCCTCAAAAAGAGAACCATGACAATTACAACTACATATGGGCAGGGTGCAGCCCGAAGTGGAGATCGGTTTCTGAGGTTTGGGACATGGAATGTAGGGACAATGACAGGGAGATCAGGAGAAGTGGTGGAAGTATTGGTCAGAAGAAGAGTGGACATATGTGGTGTGCAAGAGACGAGATGGAAGGGAAGTGGTGTGAGAATGGTGAAGGGTAGGCAGGGACAGAAATAAAAGTTTGTGTGGCAAGGGTGCCCGGAGGGCGTGAATGGTGTTGGTGTCCTGTTTTCTGAGGAGTTTGTAGATAGTGTGGTGAGTGTGACTAGAGTGAGTGATAGGTTGATGATGGTGAAAATGATGATTGGAAAGCTCTTGGTGAACGTCATCTCGGGATATGCTCCGCAGGTTGGTCAAAGCGATGAAGAGAAGGACAAGTTCTGGTGTGCGAAAGAGAAGCTGATGGAAAACGTGAAAGATGAGGAAGTTGTTGTGGTGGGAGGAGACCTGAATGGACATGTGGGAAGGAGTATGGATGGTTTTGAGGGAGTTCATGGGGGGGTTACGGATATGGTGTGAGAAATGGAGAAGGTGAAAGGATTTTGGAGTTTGCTGATGGAGCTGATTTGTTGATTTGTAATACTCAGTTCCAGAAAGAGGATAATAAGCTTGTTACATACACGTCGGGTGGGTCGACGACAACCGTTGACTACCTGCTGGTGCGTAGGCAAGATAGGGGGCACCTCCGGGACACAAAGGTGATCCCGGGGGAGGAGGCTGTTTCACAGCACCACTTGGTTGTCTGCGACATAAGGGTGAAAGGTGCAAGGAGAGCTCGGCGGGTGAAGTACCAACCGAGAATGAAGGTGTGGAGGTTGAAAGAGGTGACAGTAAGGGAGGCATTAAAAGAGAGGCTGAGTAGGGTCGAGGATGATGTGGTTGAGCTTGAAAGTGGTTGGATGTCAATGAAAGCTAGTCTGTTGGGAGCCGTTGGTGAGGTATGTGGATGGACAAAAGGACCACCGAGGCACTCGGAAACATGGTGGTGGGATGATGAAGTTGGAAAGAGGATTGACGAGAAGAGGAAGAAGTTCAAGGAGTGGCAGAAGGCGAAGGGTACGGGAGCAGAAACAGCAGAGCATGAAAGTTATAAGGCAGCCAGGAAGGCTGCAAAGAAAGAGGTAGCAAAGGCGCAGGAGGCATGTAGGAAAATGTTCGGAGAACGCTTGGATTCGGAAGAGGGTCAGAAAGCAGTATTCAGGATTGCAAAGCACATAGCGAAAGAGAGGTGTGATGTGATGGGGGTGAGTTGCTTGAAGGATGAAGTGGGACAAATCGTTGTTGACCCAGATGGAATTAAAGGAAGATGGAAAAGATATATGGAAATGCTGTTGCATACAGAGAATGAATGGGATGGCAACATAGAGAGTAACCCAGTTTTAGGACCGGCGGAGAAGATAACTGAGAAGGAAGTTGAGGAAGCGATAAAAGCAATGAAGAGTGGAAAAGCGGGAGGGCCGACGGGAGTTGTGGGAGATATGTTGAAGGCAGCAGGAAGTTGGGGTGTGAAGAGAATGACAGAGATCTGTAATCTGGTGGTGAAAGAAGGCCGCATTCCAGTGGATTGGGAACTGAGTACCCTCGTCCCTCTATACAAGGGGAAAGGTGACCCTCTGGAGTGTGGCTCGTACCGAGCGATAAAGTTATTGGAGCATGGAATGAAGGTATTGGAAAGGGTGTTGGAGAGGAGGATAAGGAAGAAAGTGAAGATTGATAAAATGCAGTTTGGATTTATGCCAGGAAGAGGAACGACAGATGCGCCTTTCATTGTGAGGCAGTTGCAGGAGAAATACTTGGAGAAGAGGAAGAAGTTGTTTTTTGGGTTTGTTGATCTGGAGAAAGCATTCGATAGGGTTCCACGCAAAGTATTGACATGGGCATTGAGGAAGTTAGGAGTGGAGGAATGGTTGATCAGAGTAGTGATGGCAATGTACAAAAGAGCGCGCACAGCTGTAAGGACGAAGGACGGGAACAGTGGTGAGTTTGAGGTGAAGGTGGGAGTGCATCAGGGGTCGGTACTAAGTCCACTACTATTTGTAGCTGTGATGGAGGTGCTGGCTCAGAACGTAAAGGAGGGTTTACCGTGGGAGTTGTTGTATGCAGATGATCTGGTGTTGATTGCGGAAAGTATGGATGGACTGAAGGAAAAGATGAACAAGTGGAAGGAATGTATGGAGACAAAAGGTCTGAAGGTGAATATCGGAAAGACGAAGGTGATGGCAAGTGGTAAAGCATGTGGTGAGGTGGAAAGAACTGGGAAGTGGCCGTGTGCTGTGTGCAGGAAGGGTGTCGGAGTGAACTCCATTCAATGTACAATGTGCGCTGAGTGGGTTCATCAAAAATGTAGTGGTCTGAGAGGGTCATTTACCAGTGTGGCAGCTACATTCAAATGTAAGGTGTGCACAGAGGGAGCTGCAGATGGAGGAAATGTTGAGTTGGATCTTGGAGACGGCGTGAAGCTGGAAGGTGTGAAAACATTTTGCTACCTCGGAGACATGCTGAATGGAGAAGGTGGATCAGACTCGGCAACGGTTGCTTGAGTGAGATGTGCATGGAAGAAGTTTCGGGAACCGAGTGGCGTGCTGATGAGGAGGAGAGTGTCGCTGAAGCTGAAGGGAAAGGTGTATGCTACATGTGTGAGAAGTGTTATGATTTATGGGAGCGAGACATGGGTAATGAACGTAGAGCAGCAACGAAGGCTGGAAAGGGTGGAAATGCGAATGGTTCGATGGATGTGCGGAGTATCGTTGAGAGAGAGAGAGGAAGACAAATGATGAATTGCGAAAGATGATGGGAATATTGCCTGTGATTGATGCTGTGAAGAGGAACAAGTTGAGATGGTTTGGTCATGAGTTGAGGAAGGATGAAAGTGACTGGTTGAGAAGAGTGATGGAAATTAATGTAGAAGGAAGTAGAGGACGGGGAAGACCGAGAAAGACTTGGCTAAAGATGGTGGAAGAAGAAATGCGGGCAAGGGGGTTATCAAGGAGAGATGCAGAAAATAGGCCAAAATGGAGAAGATTGTCATGGGGACCGCAAGGCTAACCCCCGCTCTAGCAGGGAAAATGGCCTTAAAATGCATGTTGTTGTAAAAATGCATGTTGTTGTACTATACGCTATAAGTCTCTTTACCAAGTCACACCTAACGAGCATGCAAACGTGCTATTGATGACTGCAAACCCCGCACAGTGATATTTGCACCTTTGGAGGGCGGAGGTAATTTATAGTAATGATGACCTTTCGTCATCGATGAACCTTTCCGTACAACTCGAGATAAGACTGCTTGTACATACAAATACATCTCATATGCACAGTACGTCCTATAACACTTGTACACCACCAGGTTCCCCGATCCCATACACATAACTGTATTATGGGTGCAATACAGTAACATTCCTTGGGGATTGTGCTCATGTTTACATCGAGTTGCTTCCATTCATCACACTAGTTGTGATTGCTTGGGATTTAACAAGGATCACATTTGTAATACAATTTTGTTTCCATGGTGATGATAATTTGGAGGTTGGTATTGTCTGCAGCCCTTGTATTATCTCCATCTTCTGGCTGTGTCCTCAGGTTGTAGTTAATTGAGGGTTAGAAGAAATTGTGCGAGACAGGTGGAAGGGGAGATTTACAAAACTTGGATATGAACAGCATTTGCTCTATAACCTTGGAGGATGTTGATAAAGTTGGGAGAGTTGGTTGGAATAAATACAATAAAAAGTCAGAATTGGGAAATGTTTTGGTTTATCGATTATATCATGGAGTCCAGCTGTTTTATTTATTTATTTATTTTTGCAGTCGACATATAAATTACCCACTTTTTGTGCAGATTTTGCTCTGAGTTTAATTTTTACCTCCATAACCAAAGGTGGATGGAGGTTGTTTTCACCCCTGTCTGTTTGTGAACAACATATATCAAAGTTGTGGACGGATTCGGACGAAATTTGGCAGAGATGTAGCGTATGTGAAAACGACGAAATGATAAGATTTTGGTGAAGATTCGGATCCGGCTACTATAAATTTTAAAGTAAATCTTCACCATTGGGAGATCGGGCCAAAAACTATACGTAGCAGGATATCTCAAAAAGTTATGGATGGATTTGGACGAAACTTGTTGGACAGGTTGTGTGTGTGACGAGGAAGAATCGATTCAATTTTGGTGAAGATCCGGATCCAGCTCGTATAATTTTAAAGTGATTCTTCACCATTGAGTGATGTGGCCAACCAGGCGGGGGTATGCTCGTTATGTGAATTTTTTTTTTTTTTTTTTTTTTTTACGCTCTACTACAACAGGCATTTTAAGGCCATTTTCCCCTGCAAGAGCGGGGTTAGCTCTACTGCTGTTTGTTGTCTTGTCTATGAATTATTTGCCTTTTCTTGTACCCATTGCCATTTGCTGTACGTGTGCATGTGGGGTTGGAAGGTTTGGACAAACCATTCTCATGTTACCCTTAAAAAAACAAAAAACACATTTTATTCAAAAGCAGGATTAATTGACCTTATTATAGTGACTGTGCTGAATCACCAAATGTTTATCAGTTGCACTCTCACCTTGACCTGTTACTGTTGTTTTAATGAGACAATTATTCTGGTTTTGATGTTTCTCCACCAAGAGGTTGTGGAGACAATTATTGCAATGAAGCAACCAAAATTAGTCCATCATATGAGAACACCAGTGGTTAAATTAACAAGTGTTAAAATGTAAATGCAGGGAATTGGATATTGCTATTTAATTGTTTTTAATCAGAAAGGAACCACCTTTAGAGGCCATTTTTCCCTGCAGAGCAGTGGTTGGCCTTTTTTGGGCACTGTGGTCCCCTTTTTTGAAGCATTGTTTTATGGCCGGATGCCCTTCCTGCCGCCAACCCTGTTAATCGCCTCTTGTGACACACAGGGAATTACCAGTGAGCTGGTACTCAATTTGCCGACCTCGGAAGGATGACAGGTTGAGTCAACCCCCCTGGCGTTAATGCAGCGATCGACCGGGATTCGAACCCAGGATCCTAGGATCCCAAGCCAGCACCCTAACCGCTAAGCCAACACCAGGCTCCAAACTCTCAGGAAGGAATAACTGGAAATTTGGAAGGAGGTGAAAATGTTGATGAGGGGTGGGGGGAAGAGGCTAACATGGGTAGAGAAGATAATTGTTTTAATCAGAGATGCATAATATTGTTATGTTTGTGAGGGGTAGGAGATGAAATACCTTAGGAAAGTCCGAATATTATAAATTAGCATGCTCCGATTGTCGCGAAGAAGAAGCCATCTCGATGCATACAAGTAGTGTCGAATGTCCGGTTAAGTGTTTTGGTGTCTTCACATGGAGGGGTGGAGTTGTGCTATCTCGGTAGGGTCTGTAAGGTTAAATTCCCAAGTACGTGCTTTCCTCCCTGTGATTGTTCCCTCATGTTCTTATAAAACGCAGCTGGCCAGGTAATGGACTTATTTGCTCACCACGCTGCCAGGTCCGAGAGACCCAGCACATTTGCCAATCATTAAGTAAACTCCCGACGTCATCCAAACATTCCCGAACAGAGATTAGACTTCTCCCTCCGACGACTCGTAACGGGGAGGCCACACCCCGGCCTTCGTGATTGGTCGAGGCATGATGGGATGATTGAGTAGCACTCGATGATTGGACAGACTGTGACGTCAGCGTGGAACATTCGAGAGCTGGAGGAAAAAGATGCCATCTCGCCATCTTGGTCTCTCTTTGTTCTGGCGTTCGTTGGAGGCAGTCGCATTCTCTCTCTTCTGGTCCTGGCTGCATAGCGGATGGATGCTCCTCTTGTGCGCGCTCGTTGCACAAAACTTTATAGTGCTGTTAGCTAGATTCAAAATCCCGTCTCGGAACCGTCTCGATAAATTTTCAATTTTCATAACGGGATCTCGGGTCGGTTCGGTTCCCGGCAAAGTAAAAAATAAAAAATTTTTTAAAAAAAAATAAAAAAATAAAAAAATAAATAAACCTATGTCACCCACAGGGTGAACCGTATCTTGCCAAAATGTGAACATGAGTGACTTGCTTCAGGTCACACTGAGGTGAACAGAACTGCTATCCACTAGAAGCGACTCTTTGAGGAATGTCTGCCCACGAGATATTGAAAGATTTTGATGAGAACTGAGGAAATAATTTTTTCATGAAAATTCCGTTTTTTCGTCATGACGTCATCAAATGACGTCATAGCGTCAAACTGTTTACAGATCTGGGAAGCACTCATCAAGGGCATTCATATGAGGTATTACTCGATATGGTACCTACGATTTCAAAATTTGACCTTGGGGTCAATAATTTTCGACCTCCAGCGCTAACCATGAAGGTCAAGGCCGATCGCCACCAAAAACTAATCAGCTGAGCGCCGGACCATATACTAGATTCCCATGAAGTTTGGAGACGATCCGATCAAAGTTACTCAAAAAATAACGATTTCAACATTTGACCTTGGGGTCAATAATTTTCGACCTCCAGCGCTAACCATGAAGGTCAAGGCCGATCGCCACCAAAAACTAATCAGCTGAGCGCCGGACCATATACTAGATTCCCATGAAGTTTGGAGACGATCCGATCAAAGTTACTCAAAAAATAAGGGTTTCGTCGACCTCCATGATTGACCACAAAGTGACCTTGACCTTTGACCTTGACCTTCAAAATTTTGTGTGCTGAAGGGTATCTCTATAGGACTCTGATATGCGAAGTTACAGGAGTTTCCAATAATAACTGTGGTCTACAGAGTGATCTGAAGGTCAAGGTCAAAGGTCAAGGTCGACCTCCAGCGCTAACCATGAAGGTCAAGGCCGATCGCCACAAAAAACTAATCAGCTGAGCGCCGGACCATATACTAGATTCCCATGAAGTTTGGAGACGATCCGATCAAAGTTACTCAAAAAATAACGATTTCAACATTTGACCTTGGGGTCAATAATTTTCGACCTCCAGCGCTAACCATGAAGGTCAAGGCCGATCGCCACCAAAAACTAATCAGCTGAGCGCCGGACCATATACTAGATTCCCATGAAGTTTGGAGACGATCCGATCAAAGTTACTCAAAAAATAAGGGTTTCGTCGACCTCCATGATTGACCACAAAGTGACCTTGACCTTTGACCTTGACCTTCAAAATTTTGGGTGCTGAAGGGTATCTCTATAGGACTCTGATATGCGAAGTTACAGGAGTTTCCAATAATAACTGTGGTCTACAGAGTGATCTAAACGTGGAAAAAAAATGATTAACCACAAACAAAAAAACAAAAAAAAAAACAAACAAAAAAACAAACATACAAGCTGACTAATACATCTTGCAAAAACTTCGTTTTGGCAAGATAATAATAAGGCTTCAAAAATAATGGAATTTCATTACAATATATAAACAACAATGAAAAAAATTCATTTCTGATGTTGAGTACTTAAATTCCGACTTAGCTTCCATTTACCGGGATGAAATAAAATACACCGCCTACATGCAGATGATCGGCCACCGACGGGACCGGGTTATCTCATTACAGTTTGTATTGTCGTGTAATTTCTTGCTCGGAATGTCAGAGAGAGGGAGAAAATGTTTCTGCCCAGGCATATTCGAGTTCCGGTTGGAGTTTCATTATCATTTTGTGAGTTGTGATCGCCAAGGGGCTCGCTCCCCCCCCCCCCCCCCGTTCCCCTCCCCTCCCCCGCCCGGCAATGCCGGGTACTTCTGCCAGTAAATTATAAAGCAGGCGGTGTAGTGATCACCCCCCCCCTCCCTCCTTATTTTGACTCTCTGACTAAAGTAAACGTAATCAACTTATCAGGCCTAAAGTGGAGATAAGATAACCAAAATACTTTCACATTCAAACCGTCAAACCAAACCCCAGGGATTCTTACAATTTATAGATTTAGCGTTGCAATTAAACATAAACGTTCATCAAAAACTCATTTCATAAAACTACATAATGTATTGTACTTGTATTAATACATTGTGTGTAGAATAATCCGTTATAAACGTGTTTTTAATCCAAATAAACATCGTCCCTCCATTCACGGGGCTCGAGCGAGTCCCTCGATATTAATGTGCTAAAGACCATAGCAACCACATCCTGTAACTCGTCTCCAAGGACGGACACGTGACCGCAGCGGGGCGGAGCGAGGCGGAGTGATACAGCGGAAGGATTCGACGGTTTAAATGAAGCCGCGATGCGGGGGATTTTCATTGGGACCTTTATCCTGATTTCGTTACCTCCGCCACCAAAGGTGGATGGAGGTTATGTTTTCACTCCTGTCTGTTTGTCCGTTTGTTTGTGAACACAATATCTCAAAAAGTTGTGGACGGATTCGGACGAAATTTTGTGGAGATGCAGCGTGTGTGACAAGGACGACATGATTAGATGTTGGTGAAGATCCGGATTCGGAATTCGGATTCGTTTGCAGTGCATTGTTTGTTGACAAGGGGAAAATCCTGGAACAGTGAGTTTACTTTATCATCGTTTGTCAGTTCAGCTGCACTTGCGAAAAATGATGCTTGTGCAGAAGCAGCGTAATGAAAGCAAGGCTCAATAAAGGCCTCTATTATGGAAAATATCTGCAAGAAGTTGGAATTTTAACCGGGATTTTTTTACCGAGAAATTGCCTCAATCAATTTATCTCGGGACCGTCCCGAAAGCCGAAACCGCCGGGATTTCGTCCCGGTCTCGGCTCGGTTGACAGCCCTACTTTAGGAGCACTGTGTAGTTTTTGCAATGTTGGAGGGGGGGGGGGGGGGAGGAGGTGTTGGACTGTGGTGTCTTTAGGGGGAGCTGGGGCCACGTTGCGCTTGGCGGTAGAATCGAGGTAGGGCTGGTTGAGTGCCTGCTCACGCCTGGGCGTTTTCTGACGTGCAGGTTCAGCGCCATTATCGGGGCGTGTCCCGTCCCGCAGCAGCGACCAACGCGCCCTCGACGCACTTTGGGGCCAGAGCTGAGGGTCAGCCTTACAGTAAGGGAAGTTATTTTTATTTATCTTCCCCCCTTGTTTGTATACGAGTGAGTGGGGATGTCTCGTTTAGATAGTAGTTTCACCACAACGTTCATTTTTTATTCCTTGCTTCATTTTAATAAATTGATTTGTGTTGCATTTTCAACGGTGTTGGGTTTCTGTGTCTGTGGGGTTCGGATTAACTCGGTGTCGGCCGTCCGATCAGGTAAGGCTACGAGCTTTCCTGCGCGCGCGAAAAGATAATCCCGCCAAGGTTCGAAGTACGCCTCGGAGTTAAAGCTTGTTTTGGCTATTCGTCCGAGGCCGGTCTTCATTGGCCAATGACAGGACAATATTGTTAGGGATGTGGCCTTGGGGTAAAATTGGAATAGATTAGAAGAGTTATCTCATAATATCGGCATGTTTTCATTTATTGTGATCGCTAAAACATCGCAACAAATGTTCAGAACCCCCTGCTAACCACGTCTACCCCCTGCTCACCTCGGCTACCCCCTGCCAACCTCGGCTACCCCCTGCCAACCTCGGCTACCCCCTGCCAACCTCGGCTACCCCCTGCCAACCTCGGCTACCCCCTGCCAACCTCGGCTACCCCCTGCTAACCTCGGTTACCCCCTGCTAACCTCGGCTACCCCCTGCTAACTCCCATTGTGTTTGTCTAAGCCCCATATTAAACACCCTTCCTCAATTATTGAACCTTGCCCGTTGTGATCTGTCTTTAGGTGTAAACTTCCATCCTGCAGCGACCAGAAGTCTCCCACACCCTCTCTGTCTCCCACACCCTCTGTCTCCCACACCCTCTGTCTCCCACACCCTCTGTCTCCCACACCCTCTCTGTCTCCCACACCCTCTCTGTCTCCCACACCCTCTCTGTCTCCCACACCCTCTCTGTCTCCCACACCCTCTGTCTCCCACACCCTCTCTGTCTCCCACACCCTCTCTGTCTCCCACACCCTCTCTGTCTCCCACACCCTCTCTGTCTCCCACACCCTCTCTGTCTCCCACACCCTCTGTCTCCCACACCCTCTGTCTCCCACACCCTCTCTGTCTCCCACCCTCTCTGTCTCCCACCCTCTCTGTCTCCCACATACTCTGTCTCCCACATCCTCTGTCTCCCACATCCTCTGTCTCCCACATCCTCTGTCTCCCACATCCTCTGTCTCCCACATCCTCTGTCTCCCACACCCTCTCTGTCTCCCACACCCTCTCTGTCTCCCACACCCTCTCTGTCTCCCACACCCTCTCTGTCTCCCACACCCTCTCTGTCTCCCACACCATCTGTCTCCCACACCCTCTCTGTCTCCCACACCCTCTCTGTCTCCCACACCCTCTCTGTCTCCCACACCCTCTCTGTCTCCCACACCCTCTCTGTCTCCCACACCCTCTCTGTCTCCCACACCCTCTCTGTCTCCCACACCCTCTCTGTCTCCCACACCCTCTCTGTCTCCCACACCCTCTCTGTCTCCCACACCCTCTCTGTCTCGCACACCCTCTGTCTCGCACACCCTCTGTCTCGCACACCCTCTGTCTCGCACACCCTCTGTCTCACACACCCTCTGTCTCCCACACCCTCTCTCACTCTCCCACACTCTCTCTCACTCTCCCACACTCTCTTTCACTCTCCCACACTCTCTTTCACTCTCCCACACTCTCTTTCACTCTCCCACACTCTTTCACTCTCCCACACTCTTTCACTCTCCCACACTCTTTCACTCTCCCACACTCTTTCACTCTCCCACACTCTCCCACACTCTCTTTCACTCTCCCACACTCTCCCACACTCTCCCACACTCTCTCTCTGACTCTCTCTCACACTCTCTCTCTGACACTCTCTCACACTCTCTCACACTCTCTCACACTCTCTCTCCCTCTCTCTCCCTCTCGCTCCCTCTCTCTCTCTCTCCCTCCCTCTCCCTCCCTCTCTCTCGCTCTCGCTCTCTCTCTCGCTCTCTCTCGCTCTCTCTCGCTCTCTCTCCCTCTCTGTCCTTTGTCTTTGAGGTCTTTGAGCCTCTTCTTCTTCGAAATGCATGTTTGCATATTCCAGTGTTGGTCATGTGTGTCCTTTGCTCAGAGATGATGGATCTTTATGCAAATAACATGAATGTTTCCAATGTGCTGTTCACAATAAGGAGAGGTTGGTGTTGTTGGTCTTCTGGCAGAATTGTGGTTTGTTGGGAGAAAACAAAACGTTTTAGGAAGGAGGAGGCAAGAAAACCTGGACAGGGCCACTGTTTTCTCTGTCACCTAAGAGGACGATGACAGAAAAAAGGGAGAGTTTGTTTATAATTAGGTTGAGCTCCAAGGTTCGGCCTGAAGATTGTTGATAACAAACTTGTAAAATAAAATAAAAAAGTCTTGTAATAATAATGTTGTACCCATAGTACAGTAGTCGACCTAGCAATATGGCCGAGAGGTGCACACACTCCCCTCTGAGCTGCATAGCCTGGGTTTGAATCCAAACCCTGCTCTAAACAGTCATCCAGGTGTTTCGCAGGCAGGTTGATCGATTCATCCAGGTGTGTGCCGTCCCTCGGAAATGTGTTAAGTGGTTGCCAGACATCCTACAATGTATTTTGACAGAGGAATAAGTTATCTCGCCATTCCGAGCAAATTACAACTTCCTGCCTCGGCAGTGGGTAGCAAGTGGACTCCTCGGCTTGGACACTCCTTGACACCAGGTTACACTGCTTGCCACCTTTGAATGTGGTTGCTGTCTGGGCAGCAGCGGTTCCTCCACTGGAGACACATTCACCGGGTAGTTTGTTTACGTTTCACGTGAACATTTAAAAGACTTTTCTTTGCAATTCCTTTTCCAAGTCTTGAGGTAGCCGTGTTCAGCAAGTTATTTTATGATTGTGCTTTGGATGTTTTCCATGCCGAAAAGGCATAGTTGTACATTGATAACGCTTAAAAAGAAATTTTGGGAGTTTATCACGACATAAATATATCGTTTAGCACATTCTCCAATGAAAAGGGTTTTTTTGTATTTTTCTTGGCACCACAAAGCTGCAGCTGCAAATTCCTGGTTGGAGCTCATTTGGGCCCTTCAATCGGTTAGGCGTACAACTTTCTTTCATCAATTGGATTGGGCGTACAACTTGGGACATGTGCAAAACCATTTGGAGCCTCAACGGCCTGTATCCACCTCTGGTTCCGGCAAGCTGCAATCGTGCCGATGTCGGTTTACATGGGTACAACAAGGTGTCGTCACCTGGCTTGAGGCAGAAATGACTTGACAACGTAAGGCGTAGAAGTTATATGCACACGATGGATGAGTACTTTCGACGCATTGTTTGCTTGTTGGCTGTGTTTTTGGTCCGAATGCAGTATGTTTCTAAACCCCTGATTCCATTTTCCTGAAATTTGCTGTACATTACTGTATCGCATTGTGTTCACACGTGGCTCAACATCACGTCGATAGAAACCTTCAATTCTCAATCAAATTTATGAAAAAACCACGAAATGACCGCATTGGCCAATCAAGTATCGTATGTCCGGTGCTCACCTCGGCGGGGAGAGAGGTGGAGCTTTGCTTGCCTTGGTGCCTTGGTGCCTCTGTGTTTGAAGGTAGATTCTCTGTCAGATATCCAACCAATCATGTATATTAAATATTTGTATTCCGTATGCAGGATGTAGATTTATATACAAAGTGTCCACAGTCTCTGCATGGCTACAATGAATGCAATGAGCGGTCCCACAATAAAGTAAGACCTTAAACAAGGAAATGAGGTCATTCGGTCCATCATTGCCATGTTGCACACCCACGTAACTTAAAAAAAAAAAAAAATCCTACAGCTGTTAACAATCTTGATATTTTACTATAGTCTAATGAATCCAATCTTGATAGGCATGCTTGCTCTATGAGCCTGCTTTATTCCACTGTGTTACGGTTTTCGTGCGACCCTCCTGCCCTTACCAAGGGGAGATTAAGCCCCTTGTTCTTTTTGGGTCGTCGCAACCGCGAGACTTTGAGTCGCCACTCCCGGGCAGACGCAGGACGGTTTCGGGACAATTCTCGCATGTACCTAAATACCTACGCCGCCGCGGAAGCGGGGATCAAGTCTTGCACGAACCACGCGTAATTTGAGTACGTCCGAGCGGATGACGTACCACGTGGTCCGTGCAGTTATCTTGTATTGGAACCCGATTAGAGCGATAATTATTCGTACCACTCTAAGTCAATGATGGAAAACACAAAAGCGGTAGAATCAAAGGAATAACACGATTTAATTATTATTTACAATGATTCGGTAGAAAGCAGAGACACAGGGCAGTCTTATACAGTCGTAGCTTATTTCCCCAGACACGGGCCCGTTCACACTCACAGGGGGAATGAAAGAAGGAAATGTTCATGCGCTGAACGCGCCGGCTCCGTTGTTCAGGAACAGCTCGCCCGGCGTGGCCCTCTGCCGGTCACAGCACGTCCCTCGATGAAGGCAGGCAGGCGGGACGGATCCTTGCGGCACGTATCTCGAACAAAGGCAGGCTGGCGAACATGCGCGTCTATCGCCCGGCTCGGTGGTTTCTCACAGCGCGATTAATCAACGGCGCGCTTTCACTCGCGTAACTCAATAGAGGATCTGCCTCAAGCTCAATCGAGCGTTCAACTTGTTCAAGCGCCTCTCCCCTCAAAACTGCTTGACTTGTTTCAACGCACTTCTCCTCAGAACTGTTCAACGAGCGCCTCTTCCTTCTCATAACTGAGGTGGGGGCTTTCCGCAAAGGGTTATATTGCCACGCCCGTAGCCCGCATTGAATGTTCCAAACCACGCCTTTGCCACAGTTGTAAGTCACTCCCTTCGAGCCCTGATTGGGGGCTCGTGCTTACCGTCACTCCTTCCCCGCCTTCCTTCGCCCTTGATCGACGTGTCCAGGCCTGCCTCGTGGCATTTTGCGCCAAAGCCAATGTATCGAGGCGGCATAAAGCATTGGAGGGAAACCTAACTCTCATTATTCTACTCAACGCAAAACTAACACAGGAAAAGGACTATGCTTACATTTACTAAAAAATAACTGAACTATTGCGAGGCTACATGTTGTAGTGTGACTAAACTATGAGGGGGAAATTAACCTTTTATTGCAAAAACATCAAGCATTACGTCAATAGAAACCTTCAATTCTCAATCAAATTTATGAAAAAACCACGAAATGACAGCGCATTTGGCCAATCAAGTATCGTATGTCCAGTGCTCACCTCGGCGGGGAGAGGGGTGGTGCTTTGCTTGCCTTGGTGCCTCTGTGGTTGAAGGTGGATTCTCTGTCAGGAATCCATCCAATCATGTATTTAAATATTTGTATTCCGTATGCAGGATGTAGATTTATATACAAAGTGTCCACAGTCTCTGCATGGTTACAATGAATGCAATGAGCGGTCCCACAATAAAGTAAGACCTTAAACAAGGAAATGAGGTCATTCGGTCCATCATTGCCATGTTGCACACCCACGTAACTTTAAAAAAAAAAAAAAATCCTACAGCTGTTAACAATCTTGATATTTTACTCTAGTCTAATGAATCCAATCTTGATAGGCATGCTTGCTCTACGAGCCTGCTTTATTCCATTGGATGAACGTGATCAACAGGGTCATAACTTTCAGAAGACAGCATGATGCAAACTGAGGACTTGCAGGGACTATGTTTAAAAATGGTGACAACAATGCTGAAAATATTTCACTTTGCTGACTGTTTACTGACTCTGGACTTGTGCTGCCCACTCTCACATCGCTGGGTTTTTAAGCCGCCATTTTGTTTCGGCTTATTGAAAAGTGCCTTGGCTTGGAAAAACTATCTACTCTCACGGACCAAGTAGAACATATATTCGAAATCTGTATTCGGATTTGATGATCGGATCCAGTCCACTATACAAGTATGAAATCTGGAGAGCAATCTGACAAAATTTAACGCATTAACGATCTGCTATATAAGAGAGATGTCTGTCTGTGTCTACATTTTTCTCAGAGATGGCTGAACGGATCTTCGTCAAACTTTGAGAGGTTCATCAGTGAATGTTGGGAGTGTTTCAGGCCCACAAAAAATTTTTTTGGAAAAAAGTTCGTTTTTTTGGAGTTAAAAAAAAAAAGAAAATCGCTCGACAGTGCC